>NC_090895.1:25557060-25584560 GCF_036669925.1 Montipora capricornis | reverse complement strand
CTTAAACCAAAAACACAAGGGGAGGATATCTGTTGAAAAGGATTCCTTTTCTCATTTAAATGTGGCAATCAGTGGAACAAAAGAACTCTTTGTTTTTAGTTTGCAAACGAGGGAGCTTAAGTTAAGCAAGTAACGTTTTTGAGGTCTTTTGAGCCACGAACGGCAACGGAAGTAAACTATTTTCCGAATGAACTCGTATTTGATGATTTTCACGTTAAGATTACCGGTATATGGTTTCCATCTGTGCTCAAAAACATTGCGGACTTAAGCTCCCTATGTAACAATAGCCAGGTGACGTCAACGATATCTTCGCCATGGAATTCGAAAATTGATTGGGTGAAGTTGAATGCAACTAGAACTGACTAAACGCGTGTTTGCTCATGCCACGTCTGGGACCTTTGTCTACTCAGATATGTCCAGGTATGTCTAATTAACGTAACGAAGTGGACAAAAACGAGTGAGAGCCTCATACTTTTTCTCTATGCTGTCGGCCAATTTTTTTTGCAAAATGTGTCACTTTAAGGGAATTCTCCAGCTTCAACAGGAATTCTGCAATCATTGGCTAGAAGAGCATTTCAGTTTCGGTGCCGGAATGGAAAACAACCTCTCTACTAGTCAAGAGATATTGAATTGTATATTGTGCAATGTGTAATGGTGCAAAGCGTCAACTAAGAAAAACCTCTTTGATCTTTCCAAGTAGACCATTTTACAACTCTGTGCTCAGTTAGAAGGCGTTTGAATAAAAGTGAGACTGGAGTTAACCTTGCTTTGACACAAACCTCATTGCTTTTCTTGAGCCGCCAAGCCACGAGAAGGGAAAAACCTCTGGTTACCTTGGACTTGAATCTCACTTTCATGCAGTCGCCAGCTGTCAAACGCTTCAAATTGATAATGGCAACTTAGTAATCACGCGTCTCCTTACCAATCAAAGGAACTAATCATTTTGGTTTGTGTGTTTGTAAAAATATCAACGAATTCGATCCTGAGGGTCAGATCCTGACCCTGGCGACTGCATGAAAGTGAGATTCAAGTCCAAGGTAACCAGAGGTTTTTCTCTTCTCGCGGTATCGCGACTTGTCTTCGCTGGTTCGCAGCTCTCTCGTGGCTCAAGAAAAACCTGTGGGACCAGGGTAATTCCCTAAGGGTTCCCTCATCAATGATGAGAAAAATTCCTTGCCTTGCCCCTGACGTCATTTGCGGCCATGTTGGTGTTCTGAACAATAGCGAAAAAGTGACATTTTGCTTTTGTTTTGAAGACGAACATGGCCGTCTAATCACGTGAGTGCAAACCAAGGATACATTAAAGCTTAATATCATCGCAGTTGAGCAGCAACTCAAGCAGTTGTGAGGAAAATGTTCAAAAAGAAAATTTGGACTTAAACGGGGCCTGCTTGAGTTGTTGCTTAACTGTGGTGCCTACTAATTAAAGATATTTTTACCCGGTGTGTGATTATGCAGGAAATGTAGATCTTAAAAAATGTTATTTAAATCCAAAAAAAAGAAATTGGGGTTAACCACGCATTTTTCAAAGATAATTTATGGATAATATTTGTAAAAAGCCTTAAAATACAAAGCAATGTATGGCCTTCTTTCTCAAATTGAAGCTTAAGTATCTCTCACAAATGCATGGTTACCCCCAATTTTCTTTTTGGATCAGTACCAAGAGTACTTACTAAGACCTAATTTCTCCGGATAGTTTTAAACCGCGCAAAAATATCCCTGTATTAGTAAGCATCGGCGATAGAAAATCCTAGTATCTGGAGATGCGCAGAACGTATGCGCAATAACAATAGTAAACACCGTCCTTAACTGCGGTGATCTTCAACTTTCCATGTATTTCAATTTCCGCAGTTGAAATACATTATGATCATTTCTCGTCCTACATAAAGGAATCCAGGTGGCCCTAGTGGATCCCAGATCCCGAGTCGTGGATTCCGGATTTCAAACCCATGGGTTCCACCGAAACTGATCCTGTATTCCATACAGTGGATTCCGGATTCCACGCTCTGGATTCCTGGTTGTAAACCCTCGCATTTGCTGGATTCCTGAGTCCTTCACATTGGACGACATTTCATTTATTTTTTCAGGTCTCCCAGAGGAGCCGTGGAGAACCTTGTTTTATGTTCCTCTTGGTCAGAGCAAAACTCTGCCGTGCGCTGCTTTTAGTGAAGCACTCAAGTGTGAGGGGGGTCAATTTCGCGCTGTCTACTGGTTCATGTGGAGACGTGCACCTCACGGCGTGTGTGTCTGTGCACCTGGGAACGACTGTTCGTGTGAAAGTGGGAAGAAGTGTACAACGGCATGTGTAGATGTGGACTTGGAAACAGATTTTTTGTTAGTAGCATCGATGGATGAAGATGGGAGACAGACGGTAGACAGGTGGAAACCTTTCAGCATCTCAATACTTGACGGCGGGCTGTTTATTCCTAAGGTGAACCCTGCCCTTGCCCAGAAATTCATGTGTGTCGTCAAGGTTCGAAGTACAATAGAGCCATTGACTAGCACTGTATCCCTAAGGCTTGAAGAAGAAAACGGTAAGTTTTGAGCCAAAAACTCGCAATCAAAGCCAATTTATATAGGAACGAGGAGAGCAATTTTTTGGTGTGATTTCGAAGCGACACTGTTGAGATTGTCTATTTCGCAAAAATCGATGCTGAAAATTGAACATACATAGGCCAACTGTCCTGTTCAGGGTGGTTTAGTGGTCATCAACCGTGCCTCCCACCTCTGTGACCCAGGTTCAACTCTGGCCTCGGGTCGTATGTGGGCTGAGTTTCAGTCGATCTCAATCTGACTCCGAGGGTTTTTCTCCGGGTACTCCGGTTTTCCTCCCTCCTCAAAATCGACTCCCGGCCTATTCCATCAGGCTGTGGTGCTGTGCTCCGAGGTCATACATGGGTCGTGTTCAGGGGCCGAGCGCCTAGCCGACAGCACAGCTCCTTCGGCCCGACCTCGTTGAGCTGCGCCCTAAGTAATTTAGTCTCCGACTGCGAGAAAGGGCTATTAGCAGATCACATATTATTATTATTATTATATTATTATTATTGTTGTTTACAATGCGCTTTCACACAAACCTCATTTCTTTTCTTATGTAAATCATTTTGTAATGCTAAGGAGTTTCTGTTTACATAAGAAAAGCAGTGAGGTTTGCATCAAAGCAAGGTCAACTCCAGTGTTTCGGAACTGTTTTTTCCGACAATAAACTCACAGATTAATTCAAGCTCGCCATGTGCTCTTCCAAAAACTTTTGAACCGATTCCCAGTCCCTATACCGAGCGCGTGCTAGAGACAGCTGACTAATCGTACAAGGAACGCTTACAACGAGTGCTTTCAACGAGTTTAAAAACAAGAAAGTTATAATTTGCACAACTAGAATCTCGACAGCCTCACTTTTATTCAAAGGCCTGAAATCTTTAGTCCGTTTTGATTCACGTTCGTAAGGAGCAAGCTCCCAAGAAGGTGTTTTATGCACGGACCTTCACTACCGCACCGAAAAATACTAACACCTATTAAAATGGTCTTCGACGACAATTTTATAATCAAGTCGCGTCGCTTTGCTCGTCTTGCAGCAGTTATGCCACAGCCGCTTGACATTTCATGACCTATGACGTGACCATCGTAAAAGGGTTTACAATTTCACCGGAAGTAAGCCCGTTTTTCAGCCCAAGCACAAATTTTTTTGTTTGCTTGATTGCTCAGAAGACGCTAATGCAAGTCGGATATCACTTGGGTTCTTGTTTTTTAAAAGTATTGTAACGCATGAATAAATGACAACAAGTAGCGTTTTGCATTTCTCTCCCGCTTTCTGCCCTCGTAGAACTCCCGCATCCCGCCCTTTCCTCTCCCGACTAAGAACTTCTAGAATCTGGAACGCTCTCCCCCTGCAGTTAAGATATGACCATGTAACTCTAAACAAATTTAAATCTCTGCTCTCCTCATACTACAAAGATGCACTTATCTCGCGCTTCGATGTTGAGGACCCTAGAACCTGGAAATCTGTCTGCTTAAAATGTAATACGCCACGCAATCTTTCAGAGCCTATTTCGTGTTGTTATTAGTTTTCTATATTTTACTATTTTATTCGAGTGTTTAGAACTTTGTTAATCTTGGGCCCACAGTAATTGGCGTCAGCTGTTGTGGTCACCCTGCCTTACCCAGTTTTTGTTTATTTTTTGTTTACGTCGTCATGTTTTGTTAATAGTTAAGTTAGAAGGCGAAGTTTAATAAATAAATAAATAAATCCTTTCTCTAGGTAATGAAAGTTTGTCCAAGCTCGGAGTTAATTCGACATTAATCTCATTTATGAAGACAAATAATCATCGTTTAAAAACGATACAGTTATGCTGCCCTTAAGAAACGGCAAAATTTGCAGCACAAAAGTTGAGGATTTAGAAAAATCAATGGGAAGCTCCTACGCAGCAAGTTTCGAAAAAAGCTTGTCTTGTTTTCCAGTCGGAAGAATCGCTTCCAGAAAGTTTGGATTTCAGCACACTGAATCGCCCCAGAATAGCTAGTTACAGCCCATTTCCAACTCAAGATGAGCGAACTATTCACGTTCCTTTTGCACCGTTTCCTTCTTCACTGTTATTATCACCGCCGAAAAAGCGAGCGGAATAAACGGTACAATCTATTTTCACCAATCCGTGTTCTCAAAAGAATTAACTAAGGTAAGTGACCAATGAGAAACCATTATACATTTTCTTGCAAAAGGCGTGACGTCACGGAAAACGATTTAGGCCAGCTCTTCGTCGAGATTCCCTCTTCCCGTTTTTTTTTTTCGGGTGTAGGGTACGGCTACACGTAGGCTACATGACCGACCTTTAGATGGTCAAACCTAATCTTATTTAATTGTGGCCTGGTGCCGACTAGAATGATCTCTGTTTTATCTGAATTCAGCTTTAGCTTATCCAGCTTCATCCAGGCGTCAATACTATTGATGCACTTCTCCAGTGCATACACAGCTTGCAGATTTAGGCCGCCTTGAGACACCAGGGACTTTAAGCAAATCGCTACGGCTGGCGCTAATACGGCTGCCGGAAGTAAATTTCTCCCAAAATGAAACACTGCGCATGTACGTCGGTTGCATCCAGCCGTAGTGTGAAATCTGACTACGTGAGTAGCGATGTTTTGCCGTAGTGGCTACTAGGTCGGGTTTATTTCGCTTCTCTGGCCCTTTTCAACGGACATCTCGCCATTTTAAGAATTCTGTTGGATACTATATCCTTTAAAGTCAATTTAAGTTAAGGATTGTGTCAAGGTTGCCTCTCATAAGCTTGTAAATCCGTATTATGAACTTACGATAAGTTTTGGCAAAGGTGTTAGAATGGCGAAGTGAGTTCAGCACGCGGTTGTTTTTCTTCGGTTAAGTTTTCTTTGAGGATTTAGTGAAGATGTTTTATATCTGGATACTATACGATGCTATTTTGCTTCTTTGAGTATAGATACATGTGTCTTTTTCACTCGATATTCTTTGAGATATTTGTCTCTGAAATTGTATATTTCATCCATCAAATTGTTGTTATTGTACAAGGTGTATAGCATTTGCTTTTGCTCAGAAATAATCTGTTCGTCCTAGCACGGCGAACAACGGCCATCGTCCTTTCAGCGAAGCCATTTGAAGGTAAGAAACTAAATAAAAGAGATTTTAAACACCTTTAACCCATGTTTCCTTGTATTTTGCTTTGCAAACCTTAAAATTTAGCAGACCACCGAGACGTAGTCTCCCCAGACCTTTTCAGTCACGGCAGCCGTAGTAGCACCATCCGTAGTGATTTGCTTAAACTCCCTACCGATACGGTCATACGGATACGAACCACAAATGCTCACTATATTACCCGCGGTCATTTATATTGACTCAAGAACAACTTAAACCAAGCGGACATGGCATCAAACAAGTTTATTGAGGGCAAATCTACCGGAATTTGTCGAGTTTAAGAACGATATGTAGCTTTGAAATTAGATTTCAGCTTGTTTCATACTAGCGACATCACCGCATAACGAAATTAGGAAACACTTTAATCAGCTTTTCCTTTTGTCATTGCCTTTTTGCCGTTTACACAAGACGCACAAAGCATCAGTAAATAAGCCGCGTTATAACTCCTTCGTATCATGCCGCGAATCGAGTAATTTGGTCATGTGATTTTCAGGCGCCTTTTGGCAGGGTCATCACTTCTTTCCATCCCTCAAACTGACATTTCCCTTTTTATTCAACTTATACGACGTACAGTCTACTTTAGACTTCAAATCTACTTCAACGAAACAAAGATTTTAAACAAGCTGAGAAGATTCACAATAGGCGAGGCAAAGAGTTGAACCCGGATCGATGGTTTCACCTTGCAGTTTCCCATATCCACTAGACTAATGAGACAACCTCCCGGAAAAACGAATTTTTTAGAGTATTGAAATAGTAGTACCCAGCAAAACAGTTGAAGGTTAACCGTCTTCAACGGGGTGTTTAGACCTAAATACTGTAGATCAGCGCGGCATAGCTTAGAAACGCTATTTCTTGTTGAACTAAAGCTGTAATTCTGCCTGTTTTCATTCTTTTTAGAGCGGTAAGCTTGTCAATATTAACATGGGATATTGCGTCGTGTAATTGTTACGAAATGCCTTATGTCAGTTGGAGGGATGGAAATTAGTGTTGACCTTTTGGCGGTGAGCAACAATTTACTCTCGCCCCATTTTGGCTCGGCTAAAACATTGAAACCTTTGTCCCATGGTGCTTTGAAACTCAACGTAGTTTCGAGTTGACTATGTTTCTGATATGTTGGTGCTTAAACCTAGGAGGGGACTTATGACCTATTGTTTTTGCACCAGTACTGTTTGTACCTTAATTAAGTAAATAAATAAAAAAATAAATGGTGTACCCTTTGATATCCTCATTTGTCCGGAATAATTTTTATTGAACGGTTTGCATGTGGCTGCATCCGGATTAAAGAAGCAACGTAGAGAAACGTCAAGTAAAAGATAATTTCAAAAAGGATGCGTTTGTATCTGATGTTGGTCACCGCTGTTTGTGTATTATTTCTGATCAACGTAGAGAAGTTTTTAAAATTGTTTTGTATCATATCTGAAATTCGTCTAAGGTGTATGTATGCTTTCTAGGACTTTGTTACAGAGAAAGATTGATGAAAGGACATTTATGACCAGGGAAAACGTATCGTAACCAATCGTTCGCGACATAAGGCCAATTTCTTTATGTAATACCACTTGGAATCGCTAAAGGAATTTTATCTTTCATTTATTCATTATTCCGGTTTTTCTCTTGTGGTTGTTAGGGATGCTATACTCATGCATTTATGATTCCACTATTCCTCCATTTTACCATATTTGGTCAAGAGAACGCGCAAAATATGAGACGGTAATATACTGTAGTGTTCCTGTTTGACCGGTTCAGAACAGAGCGAATACTGACAGAACGGGAGTTTTTCAATAAAATAAATTGTTTTCAACGCGATGCAAAGCCAAAACACAAGAAACTGGCGTAATTCTGGAATCGCATTAGATCATATCCACATGTCTTTTGCGCTATATAAGTAATAAATTATTATTAATTATTATAATAAATCCCTTATTGAAAGGTTTCACATATAATACGCGCGAACATTTTGCTCGTTGTTCTTATTTTTCCTTAGCCTGTGTACAGCCGCCCGCTCTCCTCACCCCTCTCCGATGTTTTTAAGGAGAGCGGGCGGCTGTACAAACGCTAAGTGGCTCGGAAAAAATAATACACAGCTCGAAAAATATCTGCACTTGTTCATGATATGTTGAACCATTCAATAAGGTGTATGTACATGGGAACTAAAGTAACCCAGTTTTGACCTCACAACAGTAGAAATTGGTCATTTCTCGCCCTGTGTAAAAGAATCCAGGTGGCCCTACTGGATCCGGGTCCTGAGTCGTGGTTTCCCGGATTCCAAACTGACGGGTTCCACCGAAGTGGATCCTGGATTCCATCGAAATGCGTGGATTCTGGATTCCATACAATGGATTCCGGATTCCATCAACGACAAAGGAAGCGGAGAAGAGAGACCCTGAGAACGAGGTCGCGGATTCCAAAGCCTCACATTTGCTGGATTCTGGATTCCAGATTCCTTCACATCGGGTGACATTTCATTTACTGGTATTCTATCTTATCGTGTGATATATTTTCAGGTCTCCCAACGGAGCCGTTGAAAACCTTTGTTCATGTTCGTCAAGGTCAGAAAGTAACTGTGTCGTGCCCTTCTTTTGATAAAGCACTCAAGTTGGGTCGTTTTAGCTTCCTCCAATGGTATGGGCTTGAAAGCTTTCAAACACAATGGACGTTTCTTGCCAGGATGAACGAAGATGGTAGCAGGTCTGTAGACGGAGACTGGTATAAAGGTTTCGACATCACGAGGGATGGTGGGCTGTATATTCACGAGTCGAAGCCTTTCCAGCAATTCAGGTGTACCGTCGAGCTTCGGAGTGGAAGAAACCCATTGACGAACTATGTAACTCTGAAGCTTGGTAAGTTTTGGGCCAAAAACTCCCAATAAAAGTCAATTTACATAGAAACTAGCAGAGCAATTTTTTGGTGCGATTTAGAAACGACACTATAGGGATTTTCTATTTCGCAAAAATCGATGCTGAAAATCGAACATACGCAGGCCAATTATCACAAAGGCTGGCTATCGTGATTGATTAAAAACTGGACCTTTAACGCAAAACACAAGGGGAGGATATCTGTTTGAAAGGATTATTTTTCTTACTTAAATGTGGCAATCGCTGGAACAAAAGAACCCTTTGTTTGGCACCCAATAATGCTTTTGTTGGCATATGAGGAAGCTTAAATTAAGCAAGAGACGTTTTTGAGCAACGAACGGCAACGGAAGTGAGCTGTTTTCCTAATAAAAACGTATTTGAAGATTACCACATTTAGATTGTATGGTTTCCGTCTGTGGCTTGAAAACCTCCCTCTATAAGAATAGCCAGGTGGTGTCAACGATATCTTCGCCATGGAATTCAAAATTGATTTGGTGAAGTTAAATGCAACTAGAAACTGAACATATGTTTACTAATGCCTCGTCTGTGAGCTTTGTCTACTGAGATGTGTCCAGAAATGCCCCTAATTAGATGCACACTCATTTCAATAGAGCGGTTTTCAATTGAGTGTCGAAAGTAATTAGCCAATTGCTTTGGTTTTGCATTACTTCACTCAATGATTGGTTCAAAGTTCTCGCGCCATTTTTTCAACCAATCAGGGCCCGGTTGTTCAAAAGCCGATTAACGCTAATCCCAGATTAAAAATTAACCATGGACTTTATTTGTTTACTCCCAAATGCTGTTCAGCGCTGATATTCGACAAATCTTAACATTAGAAGAAGTCAATCTTGAAATTCAAAAGTACGCAAAAGGAACTTTCACCAAAAAGTTGAAAACATGAAACAAAGGTTTACACTAATCCTGGATTAAGTTAATCGGCTTTCGAACAACCGGGCCCTGAAGTGAAACCAAAACCAATCGTGGATTAAGCGTGCATATTTTCCCGCGCTTTGTGTCGGCTACGTGTAATTACTTCGAGTTTTGATTGGTTTACTGGATTGTCTTCGTCCTTTTTGATTGGCCAAAGAAATTACTTTGGTTTTCGTTTTACGACACTCATTTGAAACTCGCTCTAAGCGTCACTAAGTGTTTAGGCTCGAATAGCTTGTGCTAGTATAATTTTCCCGTTTTTTTAAAATAGCGCTGCTAGCGTAATTCGCAAATCATGATAATTATCGGATCATTTTTGAGTTTTGACAGGTAGGTTGATTCTCATATCCCAATTATACGCTGACGTTGTTCTTTTGTTTTAGAGGCATTTGCAGTTTACTGAGCCCGGAAATGGGGCCTGGAACTAGGGGGCACGGGAACCGGAAGTCCCATGGCAAACCATGTCGGTCCCAATACCTCTCATAGGGAAGGCTACAAAATGGCGTCGGCTATGTCATTCGATTCGAGCAAAAACTTCTGTATGCAGCTCTCTCAAAAAAAGGATGTGTATAGCTTACAAGATTAAACGGTTTCTGATTGAAGAAAATGCATTTTTGCACTTATTTGCAATTTTTTTAAAGAGCATAATTTTTTTAAAAAGTAGCATAATCTGGGAAAAACTAGCAAAATTTAGACAAAAATTGAGCACTGCTGAAAGCATAATGTGCTGCTTTTACTAGCACAAGCTATTCAAGCCTAGAAGTGCTCCCTAGCTCTTCTTCCCAACTTCAGCATCACTCCTGTCTCAGAATACAGACAATTAACGTCACAAAGTGTCCCCCAAATTCTGCTCCTCATGTGAAGGTAAACAGCTGCATTTACCCTAAGCTAAGAATAACGCAAAGCTTCATCCTTACCTTTTTGTCGGAAATAAGTAGCAAAGGCTTAGACTGAAAGGGACACTTCGTGTTGAATGTGAAAATTGGGCGTGCATCTAATTAGGTGCACGTATGGACATTAAACTTGCCGCACACGGTGAGGAAAGAGCTGAGCAAACTGCCTCACGAAGCGGTTTGCTCAGCCGTTTCCTCACGTGTGCGGGGACATTTTGGTGAGAGTCGAGCTGAGCTTGGTTTTATCAAGCATCCAATTAAAAAAAAAACATGGCGTACTCACGTGACTCCAGCCGTTCAAGGTGGTGTCGGAGGAAGAAATTCCGACGTCTCTGAAGTCACGTGAGAATGCCATATGCTTGATTGACCAAGCACAACTCGATTCTCACGATGGCCGCACACAACGAGGAATTTACCTCGCGAGGCGAAAAATACCAAACATGTTTGATTTTATCCTCACGGCCGCGCGAGGCGAATTTCTCACCAAAATTTCCCCGCACACAGGAGGAACCAGCTGAGCAAACCGCCCTGCGAGGCAGTTTGCTCAGCTCTTTCCTTACCGTGTGTGGCGGGCTTAAGTGTGTCTAAGCAAGGTGTTGTGGTAAAGTGCTTCAAGAATTAATAAGTGAACAAAAAACGAGTGGAAGCCTCAGGCAGCGTCTACACGAACTCGGTTTCATTTATAACCGCATAGTTTCGACGGTTACTATTTTGGCGCGAAATTTGCATTGTTCAATTCAAAGTAGTGAATTTAGCATGTAGTGCAGCGCTGGCTTATACCTTCACGACTTTGATTTTCTGGCTGAAAACGGTTCCCTCATGAAACCTTGTCGATGTGAAACCGCTTTCGTGTAAACGCTGCCTCAGACTTGTTCTTTAGCTGTCGGCGAAGCTTATGGCAAAATGTATCACTTTCAGGGAATTTTCCAGCTTCAACAGGAATTCAGCAATCGTTTGCTACAAAAACATTTCTGTTTCGGTGCCGGAGTGGAAAAACCCTCTAATAATCAACAGATATTGAATTATGTATTGTGCAATTTGCAACGCTGCAAAGCGTCAACTTAGAAAAACTCTCTTTGACCCTTCCTAATAGACCATTTTATAGCTCTGTGCTCAGTTACAAGGCGTTTGAATAAAAGTGAGGCTGAAGTTACCTTGCTTTGATACAAACCTCATTGCTTTTCTTATGTGAATCATGCTGTTGGGCGTTATCAAAATCAAGCCCCTGGAAATGGTCTTAAAAATCAATGTCACATTGTCTAACTTTGATATTGTTCCACATTAAAAAATCGCACCACAGAGAAGCCAGAACAATTTGAGGACGGAACTACTAGCGGATCCAAGAACCTTGGAAAAGGTACGTTAATGATATGTCCCGGCATTGTCTTAATTTACCGAGATATCTTTCTTTTTGAAAGTTATTTCTTGTCTGCTATTAGTTCGAAAGTTACCGAGATATGAATTTCAGCCATGAAAATTACACGGAAAATGAAACAACAGACAAGAAGACAAGATGATTTATTTAACTAAGCTCAGTTTCACATAATATATAAAAAAAATTATAGGTAAAATTTACATAGGCAACAAAAGGGAGTGTAATAAGAGTGTAAGGTGTAATAACAAAATAGGGAGCGAGTTGGGATCATCCAAATAGCAAAGGCTAATCTAGTGGATGACCCCTACCCCTACCCCTACCCCTACAGAAGCTAAGGATTACTATGAGTATTATGAAAGTGTCGATAAAGCGAATCTTGATCTGGACCACTCACTCGAAACGAGCATGCTCCGTGAGCACAGTGAGTCAGTGACAATACAAACTCATCTGACGATAGCAAATCACAATCTTAAACTGATAATTGTGAAAACTGTTGTCGGGAGACAATATAACACTAACCTTTCCCCAGTGCTTTAGTCTAATTGTGTTTCTATGTACCTGTAGTGATTTCCTCGGCTTCTCTCCTTGCAATAAACGACTACAAAACGAATTTCAGGATAATCTAAATTGATTGCAACGAATACTAAAAAACGTTCTTATTGGCTATAGACCTTTTCCGCTTGTACATTTTATTTTCCCTATACATGTCATGTGATAATACTCAGGAGGTTTGGTCCTTTGTTTTGTTCATTAAAAAGAGTGTATGGAAGCATGAATATGTCTGCATGCACTCTTTTTAATGAACAAAACAAAGGACCAAGCCTCCTGAGTATTATCACACGACCTGTATTAGGGAAACATAATGTACAAGCGAAAAAGGTCTATTCAATCTTAGAATAGTTTTCTCTGGTTGACCCTTATAATTCTACAGTCTATTTTCTTTTGTTTTAGTGGAAACCACAGATCCACTTCTGGGTTTTTTGATTGGAAACTTCGTGATGGCTTTTCTCTGGTACCAAGCGCGGAGCCACCTATGAAGTGTCGTTTTTTGTTGTTAATTCTAAATTGCCAGCCAGTGTCAAGTAATGAATTAAGGATGCTGCCTACTAATTCAAAGGTATTTTTACGCGGTTTACTGACTATGCGGGAAAAGCAGATCTTAACTCGCGTTATTGACATCCAAAAGGAAAACTGGAGGTAACCACGCATTTTTCGGAGATAATTAATCAACAATATTTGTAAAAAGCTTTAAAATACAAAGCAATATATGGCGTTCTTTTCCAAATTCAAGCTTAATTATCTCTGAAAAGTGCGTGGTTACCCCCAATTTTCTTTTTGGATACCAAGAGCACTTGCTAAGTTCTGCTTTCTCCGCATAGTTTGAACCGCGCAAAAATATCCCTGTATTATTAAGCACCGCCGATAGGAAATCCGAGTATCTGGAGATGCGCAGAACGTGTGCGCAATAACAATATTAAGCACCGTCCTTAATTTTAAACAGAATGGACAAACATTTTAGAATCAAGACAGTAAAAACCGCAAGAAAACGGCTTGTTTAACAAGAATCAATTTGGCATCATGTGAATAATATTTATTTTTGGTTCGCTTTCTTGCGGCATCAGGTTTTTTCAATTTAATATGGCGTCAGTTTTTGTCCGGACATGTTTGCTACGCTAATAATAATAATAATAATAATAATAATAATAATAATAATAATAATAATTATAATAATAATAATAATAATAATACAGTAATAATACAGTAATAGTAACAAAAAATAATAAACGGTAAGGCTGATTAACAACACTCTCAACATGCAACTATGACGATAGCGTCATTTGACTACAACTATCAGAATTCAGTTTGTTTTTCTTTTCTTACTTAAATTTTGTATTCCTAGCGGGTAAACATAACAATAGCTCTAATTAGACAAGCAAAACCTGTAGGATTCTTGTACTTGTAGTCAAATGGCGTCATCATACAAATTAAGTACTTTTTTAACGAGCTTCCCTGGGAGAAATTTTTTCGTTTGTAGGGGCTCGATTTCAACTTAAAAGTGAGCCCAGTTAGCTTTTAACGAGGAAATTTACTTTCTTTGTGAAGTACAAGCCTATAAATAAACATGAATTGAAGAATATTTTGCAGCTGAGACCTTTGGCAAATATACTTGATATTCCTGTATTCCACGTATTCCACATTGACTCGACTTTCTGTGGTATTCGGGACGGCAAACAACAAGAGTCAATTGCACTCTTGAGCATTTTTGTCTTTTTGATCAAAATTTGTGCCCTTTTCCTCATTTTGGGCAACATTTGAGCTCTTTCTTCGTATTTTGGGATAAATCAGAGCAGCATTTTGTCTTCAAGACAAGTTTTCAGTAAATCGGGATTCCCTTATGATCATTAACTTGAATACTTGAACACAGAAAGTTACACTATTGAAATGAGCCCAAGTCAGTGTTGCGCTTGATCAAAAGCAATTGAAACCAATGTATTTTTTCTTCGAAAAACACTAGTGTTTTAATCATGGAAATTAAAACGTCTATGATCATTTCGAAACAACGGAAAGCCGATTCTTTGGTAAAAAAGGCATGCCTATGAAATCTTCAAGAGCATATTTCAAGATGTTTAGCAACTGTTGAGCACTATTTCTAAAATTTTGAGGACGTATTGGAAAATTCGAGCACTGTATGGGGAAGATATCGTTGACGTCACCTATTGTTATTAATGTGCCAACCAGAGCCTCATTGGCTGTCGAAAGAAAGGGACTTTTGTTCCTGTGCTTGGTACATTTGAATAACAAAAGCAATGTTTGTAAACAGATATCTTTCTCATATTTGAGCACTTTTCGCCGTTTAGCGATTTTTCCAGCGCAATTGACTGGGACATGCCTAGTTGTCATTGCAGTATTTCTTAGAGAGCAGGACAATTGTATTCCCTTGTTCCCGAAATTACTTTGTTCCCCAATATATTTTGTCTCAGTTGTTCCCCTGTTCCCCAGTTCAAATTAGCCATGTTCTCTTCTTCCCCAAAATCCCTTGGAGGCCCTCAAAGTTCTAAAAACGTTCAAACAACTACAACGTAAGTATGTCGCGATGATTCCACCTTGCTACGTTGTAAATTATCCTCTGCATGGATTTGTGGAACTTAAAGTGCCCCTGTGATAAAAAAAACCACTTCCTTTTTTCCTTCAGATTTTGAAAGAGTGTTTGCTTAACACCTGACTGGCAAAATTTTGAGCTTTGATTTTTATCCAAAGGCCGTTTACTTTGAGTGTAAGTTTTGGATTTCACGGTCCGCCATTACTCACGTTCAAAACCGACCGATTGGACCTCAGACGGTTGGATCCAGGGAAAAGTGACGTCAGAGGCTCACTAGCTTAAAATTTCAGCGTGTGAACGCAGCTTATTATATATGCAAAGCGTGAGTTTAAAAGTCTGAAAGCCCAAAACCCCCGTGCTGCATACTAATTCTGCGGCGACACACGTATTGCATTCTTAAACTAGAGAGCCTTTGACGTCATTTTCTCCTCGATCCAGCTCTCTCAAGAACATAATGTTAGTAATGGCGGACCATTCAATAGGAAAATTACAGTTAAATTAAAGAGGTGTCTTTTTGAAATCAAGGCTTAAAACGTGGGTAACTTAGTGTTTTGTTAACATAGTTTTGAAATCCAAAGAAAAATATGAATTGATTTTTTGGTCACAGGGGCACTTCAAAAGTAAAGTTAAAGAATGAACAATTCATGGTTTTATGCCCACTCTGTCGCCCCAAAACGCCTTAAACATGGTTCCGACGGGATAAATTTTTTTGACTGAGAACTCCGTCAAGCCGGATCATTTTTCCAAGCGAAGCACAAAAGCTTATCCGTCATAAAAGAGAAGTACATCAACTGCAAACTTCTAACGAAATAAATTGGCAAAGACGTTGCCAAAGGTGACAACAATGCTGTGCAAACAACTGCACGCTTTAGGCGTTCAGCACGTGCGTTCGACGTCACGGTCCTCGAAAAAAACAGCCAATTTATTTCCCAGGATCCTCTCTTTTTCTCCATCGAGAAAGTAAAGGAAGGGCCTTGGGAACGGCACAAAAGCATTCCGCCATGTTGTTCAGTCGGATCTCCTGATAACAATGAAATGACGGTAAGTTTTAGATCTTTTTCCTAACTTAGTTGACTCCTTTTTACTTACTAATTTGTCTAAAATGCTCCCTTGTAAATAGTACCTATTGCTAAAATAAAACTCACCGATAACTTTGTGAATTAGACGGCGACAAGAATTTAATACGGCGAAACTAGGTTACGAGTATGTTTCAACAGGTGCTACACCACTCAATAAATTCGCATTTTAATTGCTTTTTACTGTCACAAAATGTTTCAGTAGTAACGATTCACTGATCTATCTGACAAAGGCCGTATTTCTGACTGAAATGCCTTTTTGTTCTTGAGCAATTATTAAACACAACTCCATGACATTCCTATATTTACGCGGTACAATAGTTGTTTCTCAAAATCGCATTTTCTAAAAATTTCTCTTGTGTAGTTCTACAAGCGGACCTATCTTTACGAAAACCTCGTCACTTAAATAATCAATTAATAATTAATCCAGGTTAAACGCTGTTGGTTTGACCAGGTTGATTGCATTAAACACCATGTGAACCTATGTGGTACGGCCGATTTTGTTGAACAGCGATGTTGAAATCCGTTTGCTTCCCCCTTTGAACAGTGTTGAAACGTGTTGAATCGAAGTTGAATCGATGTTGAATGAGTTTAAAAGCGTTTAAACTTTACTTCAGTTCAACAACGATTCAACATCTCTTTTGTTTTCGCAAATGTTGAATGTTATTGGGTTGGTATAAGCGTGCGTACTAATCCGGAGGTCTCTCAATGACATATCATGTCCATATCTGTGGTAACAACCTCGGCTGCTGCCTGTGACTGAATACAAGGCCTTTCGCGAGGCTTTGTTGAATCAAATGTTAATGATGTGTTGAAAACGTTTGCCCACCCCAGGAGTCAACATCGTTCAACATCATTCAACAAAATTGAACGGATATTGAATTAAAGCAAATTTTGGAGCCGTTTTCCCAGGCCTTTCAGCCTCCTCAATATAATCATATTTAAAGGCCATTAATTTTTTTACCGCCCAGTAGAGCCCTGCCTCATCGTGAGGACTGCTGAAATGTAAACAAATACGATATTAGTCGCGACAACGCGATCAATTCTTGTCGTGGTTAAGTTGAAATTAAAATCCCATGAGCAATCTGAGCATTGGGGGTTTTAACTTCCTCATAAGTTGGTGCAGCATCACAAAAATTGTATCAAAAATCTTCCACACCAAAAGAATTAACGAGGGTAATTTTTGGTAAATTTGGACAGCAAATATGAATTGACAAGCTGGCCCGGGCAGCTAGAAGCATGGTTAGTGCTAACCAGTGTTAAATACCAAGGAAACCTTTAGGTGATTCAGTATACCTCTTAACTGAACGGTTAGTGCTAACTAAGCTTCGAGCTACTGGCCCCTGTTTGTTTTAAATATGTACAATAAGTGATTTTGGACGGCAGCGACGCACACAAACAAGTGCGCTTCTCGCAGCTTGTCCAGGCTCCATGATCTGCATGAAGGTGTAATTTACTACCCAAACCCAAAATGTTCTAAGTGGTTTTTATCGTCAAGCAAATTTGATCATTGTTTTTTCGTTTGCAAGAGACGAGGAAAATCTGAATAACATAGTGTTCTGGTCCAACTTGCTAGTAAAATGACGTACTCATGTAATATAAATACCATAAGGAAAAATGTGTTTGCCCGTGAAATTCCGGTAAATTGTTTAATAAACCTTGCCTCTAACAACTCGGATTGTACTTTCGGCTCTTTGCTCCTCTGGGGTCGGGGAACGAACCACCTCCCTTATAATTCTAGGATCTCACTTCTCGATCTTTAGCATTTTCCTTCTCATAGTAGCACTCTGTCGTTCAGAAATCAAAGTTCCGTTGTTTGCTCCATCAGTTTCTTGCTAGTTTCCGCATCTTGGTCTTCCGGTTTTTGCGTTTTTGAAGGAATTAACATCCATTCGTTCTTTTTGCGTTTTCTTTTCCGTAGAGTGACAACTACTATTGCAATGAGTAGAACGAGAACTAAGAATCCTAATACGGCCATGAGCGCTTGGATGTAAACCATGGAACTTGACGTGTTTTCTGAAGAAACAAAATAACCGGAATTGTAAAATTTATTAGTAATTCATAAGGGTTAAGTTAGCAGAAGTTGAAGGCACAATTGCCCTTATTGGAGTTATCAGCGGTTTTGCCACAGAAACTAGGCTAAGGCGTTATTTTGCATGGAATTGACCCTTCAACCTCTTTTGCATGTAGTTTTAAGCAAAGAAGTGTGCCTGCATTCTCAACTCCAATAAGGTCCATTCAGATCAGGGGCACCCAACGACAATTTTCGGAAAATATCCGTTCGGAAGACGATTTGAGATCTAGAATTTTCGGAACATTTGCTATAAAATTTCTTGCTTGCCTGCCTCTCCTAGGATTTTCGAACATATGAAAAATGTTATAATTGCCCATTTTGAACGAATTTTTACCCTAAAAAGGTCACCTAGAATTTTCGGGAGCCCTTTTTCTGGCTGAACATTTCGAAAAGGTAAGTTTTGATTCCTATAATTTTCGGATCACTAGACTTTCAGCTAGGAAATCCGAACAGATGAACAATTTTTAGGGGATAAAAATATGCCTATATCTACCGTTCAAAGACTAAAATACGTTTAAAAATGCTCTGTTTAAGTGGTTTTAAACTATGTTCTCGTTGGGTGCCCCTGTCAGATCACATAAACGTAAATCCGCTACAGTTCAGATGATGACCTAGTTAATATTCTGTGCCTAAATTACAGAATCATATTCTGTATTTTTAGGACAGAAAAGGGACCTCTATGAGATTAACAATGGTTGGCCTGTGACTCGCCATTCTCTGATTGCACTAACGACGGGGACGGCATCGACAACGCCACAAAAACAAGAATATCATTGGTTAAAAGAGAAAAAATAATCTTGGCGCACGTGCAGCACACATATCTTTGCGTCACACTTCATAGCAACGACACGAAACCACCAAATATTTTGAGGTTTGACGACAACGTGAGCAAACAAATTCGAACCTTTCATTCGTAACCGCTCGTACTAATTTATTTTTAGGATACTTCGCCAACGCCGTGAACGAGGTGTGATTTCGAGAGACTCGAGAAAGCGCAAAGTTATATTTTAGGCGACATTTTCGTCGACGTGGCCGTCATAGAGCAGTTTTCAATTGAGTGTCGAAAGTAATTAGCGAATTACTTTGGTTTTGCATTATTTCACTCAGTGATTGGTTCAAAGTTCTCACGCCATTTTTTCAACCAATCACAAGAGAAACCAAAACCAATCGTGGCTCGAGCGTGCACATTTTCCCGCCCTTTGTGACGGCTACCCGTAATTAATTCGAGTTTTGATTGGTTTACTGGATTGTCCCCGTCCTTTTTGATTGGCCAAAGTAATTACTTTGGTTTTGGTTTTACGACACTAACAGCGTTACCGAAAAAACTTAATTCAGGCAACCGGATAGCTTTTCAAAAAGGATGGCCGGTGGAGGTTAATTAGGACACCCAAAGCCAATTCAGTTGAGGCTGATAACAACGGGATTGGAAGCTGGAGGTTCACGACCACGTGGCCAGGGACTATACCGTCTTTAAAGCTCCGGTCAAATTTAAAATGTACGGTGACCAAACTTTCCCTTTGTTTGACGACGTGGCCAAACGCTATCAAACAAGCCATCAAACACGCTCCCAACAGATGAGTTAAATCTGCATCGTAATACGCATGCGCGCGCCAAACATGTTTGGTGAAGCCGGCCAAACGAACCAAATTCCGGAGATCAAACGCGTCAACAATAGCGATGTTTGATGCCGTTTGAGCGAATGTTTGATGGATTTCAAATTTACCGAACACCGTCAAACAGCATCAAAAAACGTGGGCCATACGACAAAATTTTGAGTCACCATACATATTTGATCATGTTTGGTAAACAAACATTTTACGTTTGACCGGGGCTTAATACCGCCGGAGTCCCCCATCGGTACACACGTGGGGTTAAAGACGCGATCCATGAATGTCTGATACTTAACAACACTTACCTGTATTGTCATCTCGGAAGTTGACTGGTCCAAGAGTTAAGAACACGTCTTTGTCCATCATATAGGCTTGGATTTCTCGTCTTCGTCTTGTGTTTTCCACGCATCCCATGTCGCATACAGACCCTGAATCAGAGCTCCTGCAAGTGTCAACCTTACAGTGTACGTAGAGTCGCGACGAAGGAACTTGACGGAATTTGAATGCTTGGAAAGAGAATTTCTGTGTAGACGACTTTTGATAGGTGTACTTTAGCGTGGAGTCCCGAGGACAGCTTGTGAAATAGAATAACAAACAGTTATATTCAACAAAAGGCTAGGAGCAAATAACACGTACCACGAGTTTGAATTGAAATAAGAAGTACCCCTATTTTGAAGAGTTGACGTCTCTGACCAACGTATTTTAGATTGTAAATAGACCATTTTGCAATACTCACGGTTGGACTGGCTCTAGCATGAAATAGAGGCTAATGCGGGCAAATTAATTTGTGTGGGAAAATATTTGCCGGCATTAGCCTCCATTTCATGCTAGATCCAGTCCAGCCGTGAGAATTCAAAAATGATTTATTCAAAAGCTTATTTCTGCACCTGCGACGCAAGCGTTGTTTGCGCTTATTGATTGGCCAAGTTGACGATGCGTGGCAAAGAGAAGCTGTTTTAAAAACGTGGTCAAAAAGGCTATGAGATGTGGGCTCCACGTTATGGGATCCTGATACAATCAGGTTTTTTTCTCACAACCCATTTTCTAACTTGAATTAACGATTATCGCTAATTCGTAATTTGCTCTGAATTTACTGTTATCGTATATTTAGAAGACTGAAAGCTTGATATGGATTATGGGAAATAGTCATATATTTTTTAAAAGACAACCCAAGTGTATGGACGTAGGACTCGAACCTGGGGATGTTCATTATTAACCCGGGCGCTCAGGAACTATTATTTTAAACACTATTAGATAATGCTGTATTATCACTTGAAAACAAACAATATTAAACACTGCAAAAGGTCGGTTTCGGACAAAGCTAAACAGTTTAAAATCAAAGCTTAGGCTTAAATTATTACTTCTTAAGCAGCGATATTCTATGGGAGACTTGAATAAACGTTGTTCTTCAGTGGTGAAGCGGAAAGAAGCGCTTTCTATAGAGTAGAAGCTCCGGGTTCAAATCCGATCCACGGAAATAATTCAAACCAAATTACGAATTAACGATAATCGTTAATTTAAAGAAGAGGTAATGTTGTCGCTCACTTAAAGTATTGCTGGACACTGGTAACTGGTTGTCCCTCGTGATCAGTGGTTTATGGCCAAACAAAAGCAAACGTTTACATAAGAATACGGTTGAATTCTCGGAAGAAGGTTACTGAGGGACTTCAATATGAGCGCTGTTTCTTTGTTTACAGACATCAACACGGACGCCTTGAAAACATGTTACAACCGAAAATACAACTGGAAAAATACGATTCAACGGCTTAACTGATGGCCTCGTTAGTGGCTTGGTTCAAAAGCACGTGGAGGTTTCGTCTCTTATGGAGGTGTGTAGATTTTCTTATTTCAAACGATATTGATAACGGTGATGATGACACGTAAGAAATCAAACGAAACATTAGCTTTTTCGGAGAAGAAGAAACTTAATCCACATACAGTCAAACCTATACTGAGAATGAGTGAGGATTACGTTTTTGCAAACGTTGGCCGTGGAACACTTGTATTTGAACAGACTTAACTGAGTAGAGTGTAATGTGAAGTGCTAAGTATTTACCCCATATGAATCATGTGAGCGTTAGCCCTACTGATGGAAATGGGCCCACACAAGGACAGAGAAAAACTCTGACCAGGGTGGGAATTGAGCAGTTAAGCCGTTGAATACTTTGCACTTCACATTACACTCTAATCAGTTAAGTCTATACTGAGAATGGTCTCACGCTTTTCAAAATACCTTATTGTCACTGGATGCCGGCTCATTACCAAAAGATATTTTCAGAGTTTAAGTTTACCCAGTTTATTTATACCTACCCATGTTGAATGATTGTGTATCTTGTCGGGTCACGTGGATTTGGGGTTGGTGTAACCCAGCACTCCTCAAGAAAAGCCAGGAGACTCGTGTCACGTGACTTCACGTCGACCTGTAAGTACATAGTTTGACCGAGAAGCACGTCGAGAGGGTATTGGTTGATGACAACGTCGTAGTCAGGGTCTTCAAACATATCCATTTCAAAGGTGAAATTTCCCATGCCACCTAGAGGAAAGAGATAATTATATACACCTTATTGAATGGTTTAACATATAATGCGCGTGGATAGTTTGCGAGTTGCGTAGTATTATTCAGAGTCCCGATGGGGCTAAGACTGAAAAATACGAGCAACGGTTGTTACTCCACTATTACTCCATTTTCTAGAATTTTGGCTTCCCTGCATTGACTGAGAATCGTATCGATTGCATAATAAGGCGCTTGCGCGAATGACGAAAACAACACAGACGAAACCATTCAGATGTCCTTTACTTGATTGGATAAACGAAGTGACGAGTGACAAGCGATGACAAGATTAATTGTTGAAAACAATTTCTTTTCTTGAAAACCTTCAGTTCCGTCCATATTTGCTCTGTTCTAAACCAGTCAAACTGGGACACTACAGTGTAATACCGTCTCATATTTTGCGCGTTCTCTTTACTAAATATGGTAAAATGGCATAATATTGGAATAATAATGAGAATTATTCGTCAAGAGCCTCTCATTTCACTCCGAAATTTTCTTCTTCTTCTTCCTCTTCGCCGCTCGCGAAACTCGCACAGCAACGAAAAACTGGAAACCCTCTCGGGGACTACCTAATCAATAACTTTGAATCACGTGCCATGGGTTTCTATGGTTACTTACTATCAGATGTACGGACAGCCTTTCTTCTCGGTGAAAACGAGACAATGGACAAAACATGGATTCTTCTGTACGAACACTGGAACCTAAACTGTACTCGTCCCTCTCTGGTAATTAGGGGGCTGGAATCAGACGACTTTGCTTCTCCCATGATGGTGTTAATGTACACCATGTAGTCTTCAGAGCTCGTTCGTTCGGTGTCACAATCTTCCAGCGGAGTCCTCAACAGGGCATGCGTATCATTAGCGAACAAGACCTTGCATTCAGCGTCCATGAGGTGTAACGAGCTGATAACTAAAAAAGGGTACAGGGATCTTGAAATGGTTACATCCATTCCATAATGGGTGCATCTCACTGAAATTCCTGCAAAAGAAAATAATTACATCTGTTCTAGCTTCTGGATAAGTGCGACTTTGTCTCGGAAGAGCAGAAATAGAGGGAAACAAGTCGTCGAAGGGGAAATGGAAGGGTCAAAGGTCGGCCGTTATATGTAGTGTGAAGCTACTCTCATACGACTCTCATCGACAGTTGTCACAACTGTCGATTAAATCTCGAACGATTGTTTTATTAATTGTACGAACATTTGTTATCAACCATCTTTGCAAGTTTGTGTGTTTTTCAAGTGAATCAGATGTGAGTGAATGACCATTTTTATACTACAGACGCATTATCCGTCAGGACGCATTTGGCAAACATTTGTTGTTCGTCTGGTTATGCTTCTCTAGTATAAAGACGGGCACAGGACGCATTATCCGTCTAGACGAACTATCTTTCACTGTGCGTCATTCAAGACGCACAACGGAAGATTTTTCGTCCAAATAGATTGAAAAGCAATTTTACCCTTTGGAGGTCTTTCTATTCCACCGGAAGGAGCTGTGCCAGTATCGCGCGGTTGTTGTGTTGTTGATTCGTTTTCCGGCAATGTAGGCGCGTCAGAAGAAGTGGTTTTGGATGCAATTTCGCTCGCCTTACTCAGTCCAGTTCTCTCAGGTTTGCTTGTACGAATGGCTTGCTGACTTGGGGAAGAAACGTGATCAAGAAGCGCTAATGAAGTTGCTCTACCAACTCTTGTACTTTTATGAACGAGCGTTTGACTTTGATACCATCTAGTACTCCAACCAGTGCCGCTGGGTTCAAGAATTGCGGTTTTAGAATCGGTTCTCGTCGTTGTTATATCGATATAGGAATGCACTGCTTTTGAAGAGAGTTCATTGTGAAATACAGTGGAGAGGTTGGGTCGAACAATGTCAGGTCTTAATTCAACGACACTTGATACTGCTTTGTCCTTTGTTGCTTCGGTGGTGGAGGCCCCATTTGGACCGGACTCAAATTCGCTTGTAATACTTGATTTAACGATTTTTTCGGTAACTGGTGGTCCCTCAGTTTCACTCGAATCAACAGACTTTGAATATTTTCTTGTTCTGTTTAACTTAACCGCTGCTTTGACTGTTTTCCTCTCTTTAGTACCAATAAGCAAAGTTTTTGAAACATGCGCTTTGGAAAGCCGGGGAGTAACAGAGCTTGCGCGCTCTACGGTAACCTTCTTTTCAGTGGCAAAGCTGGAAGTTTTTGTTACACCGACAGTAGACCCTGTACTGCTGGTTTTTGGTGACAGCATGGTTAGAGAAGTTTCATCACTATGCTCAAAATCAATCGATGATATGGGTGTGGCAATTTTCGACAAAGGCATCATCGCGTGTGTTCGCTTTTGCGTCGCAGGTTTCATAATACCTGAAGTATTCATTCTTGTTGAAACAGCTGAAGTGACATGGCCCAAAGTATTTCCACCACCATAGAGCGTTGCAGTCGCGACTCTCTTGTCATCTGGAAATACTCTGCTTGTCCCAATGGAAGATTCTGAATTGACTGAGATCTTCTCTTGGCTTTTTGTGTCTTGTTTCATGCTTTTCGAGGCTGAAGGGCTTGTGGCTTTCACCCGTGATGTCTTCAGCTCTTGGCTTGATATCTTAGTTGCGCTTTTAAGTGGGCTCTTAGGGAGCCAAATGGGCGGTGTTTCTGAACTCATTTTAATTGTTTTTGTAGTTGCCAACTCAACACTACTTTCCTTCGGGAAAGACTGTGCGAAGCCTTTGTCGGACGAGGATGCAACAAGGAAGGATCTATCATGTGTTCTTGCCTCCAGTGTTTGGAGGATATATGTCGTCGCTGCAGAGCCAACATGACTTGAACTCAGTGAAGGTGTTTTTGAGACGAACGCACTTCCTGTTTCCATTGAGGACATCTGTGCCATGGAATTTGCTTTTTCCTTGTTGATGGAAGGATTGGTTACCTGTGTACTGTTCAGGAGCTCTTGAATAATACTACTTTTGGTCTGGATTGGGACTGAACTCGGAGAGAGACGAGAAGTTGTTGAAGTCTTTGACGCTAAGGTACTCGACGACTTTTGCACTCTGCTGCTGGTCATAGCTGAAGACTCCTTTCTACTCGGAGACAAAGATGGCGATGGGGAAGAAGTCTTCTTGGGAAGACTGCTGCTTGTCTTCGCTGAAAGAGAATAAAGCGAAATTATTTTGGTTCTTGGTTTACTGTCAAGAAACGGGGATGGGTAAAAGGCGTTTGCTGTGATGAACGGCACTTACCCTGCACAGTGCAAACTTGTCCTTGGGCGTCAAAGCCGACAGCAGGCATGGTCTTAATTGTGCAATTGGTATCACCAGCAGGACATTCCTCAGGCGCTGATATAATCGAGAAAATAAATACGTAGTTCAGTTTACCACAGTTGATTGTAAGCTCGCAGTCTGATTGGTTACTTTGCCATTGTCGATAAGCTTGAGAGTCTAGACGACCGTGACGCTGTTCGCGTCAGCGTGTCACGCAACTGTAATAGCCAATCAGAAAGGCTCATTTTGGGAAATAAACCAATCAGATTGCGAGAAAGTTAAAGACAATGCATGCTTACTCTTTCTTTGTGTCACGATCTTGGTCACGCTCTGAAGTAAACGTTTTCTCTGACGTTAAAGATTGTGGTAAAAAAAAAAACAACAAATCGAATGTGGTTCAGCGTTGTGTGTAAGCTTATCGACAACGATACCCGTCATCACAGCTCATCGGTCAAAATTTTTGATTTGGTAAGTTCAATATTATTACAAAGCCTCCAAAAGGTAATGAACCTTGATTTAGTAATACTTTAAGTTTCTACATTGGTAGTCGGGCGTAGGCACCTCGAACCAGCGAATGAGTTGGAATTTAGAAATGCGGTTTTGCAGCGTTGATTTTGGTAATGCAGCTGATCAGATACAAGCTCAACTTTGATTAACATCACAAAGTGTCCCTTAAGTCTAAGAACCAATTCTACGTACAACAACAGGTTTTTACAATTATTTACTTCAAGTTTAATGCATGCGCGTTATTTTGGGGTCGTGTCGTACCTCATTGAACGGGATTCAGGATTGGCCAAAAGAACAATAGAACGAACAAAGATAACAATTGATTTAGAACAGAAAATAATAGGAAGTACGATACTATAAATGACAGCCAATGAAATATAGTGTTCAACAAGACGTGCCACCGTACCCGTTATTGGGGAGCTTAAGATTTTACGACGGCGACGGCATCAACAACGGCTCAAAACAATGATAGCATTGGTTAAAAGAGCATAAATAATCGTGCTGCACGTGCAGCACGGATTTTAGGACGGATTCTTGCGGTACTCTGTATGAGGACGACGTGAAATCACCAAATTTGAGGTTTTGACGACAACGTGAGCATGCAGCAGGGAATCTTTCACTTTCTGTTTTCGCTTTGTAACTACTCGTACCAATTTATTTTTACGATACTTTGCCCAAATTGTAAGAAGTGAACGAGATAGAATAACCGCGAAAGGATTATGATAAAGTAAAGTGTTATTTTGATGTGACGTTTTCGTTGAAGTCGCCGTCGTAGATCTTAAGGTCCCTATTTTAAGATGTGTTGCATACTTACAGAGAGTTTGGTATGTTGCATAGAAGCCAGGCCAGTTAGCTTTTTTATACGAAGAGAACTCGAGCCACATCTTTTCCTGGGAGGAAACGCTAGTTAACAGGCCCTTGCATCCACAAAGCTTATCAATTTGTTTGGAATCGCTTCCAACAGCTTCACTTATAAGCAAGTAATCGTCGCGGCAGGTACCCGGTCGAAGGGAGTACCGATGGTCTTCTACACCGAACCAATGGATTGTGACCTGCACACGGTACCCCTCTGGAGCAGTTATTGTCCAGACACAACTCTGCAATGCTCCGTAGTTGTTAGGAAAGTTTGGACTTGATATGACTCCAGAACTCTGTTGGATTTTAGTATCCGCACTACAAAAGTCTGAAAATGAATCAGGAAGTAGTTTCGAACTTTAAAAATTCACTCCAGTGGTCACCTGCTGGGAAAAACAACTTCTCTCTACAACCCCATGAAACCTTCCGCAGATAGGCCCATGAGGACTCTGGGACAGAAGTGAAACTTATGCTCCGTTCACACCAAACCTTAACCATGTTTTAAACATGTTTAGTTAAACACGGTTTGAAAGGGTTTTCTCTTTAAATCATGGATACTGATTTTTGTTCCCTACAAATTGAGCACATATCAAAGCATGTATTGAAAACGCTGTTTTGCTGGTCACTCCGTTTTAGCAGCATTTCGTATGAAGAGCTATTGTCTCGGTAAACAAAGCACAGTGATCTCATTAATTTTCTCCAATTTGTCGGACGCGCGCTTGCTACAGAAATGCCATGTTTCAGCACAATAATTGAACGTAGTACTTTAGCGTACAGCCAATCAGGTA
>NC_090895.1:25494560-25552060 GCF_036669925.1 Montipora capricornis | reverse complement strand
GCATATGAATCTTATTGCGCAAAGTTCTGCCGCTAAAAAACAGAATAGTCAACTTCCATACTTTCATACACCCTTTTTTACAATTCTGCCAAATAATCGCGAAACCGCATTTAAGAGTTCCTTCAATCAAACGTCCGAACATCGCCGGGAAGAATGACTTCGTCTTCAGTGTATTCAATCTTATAGCTTTAGTTCACGGCTCGACTACCGCAAGGAAAAATACCTTGTGTCTTACTCACTTCTGTTCACCGTTGCTTTGCCTACCAATGCTACAATCTTTTTTTTTTTTTTTTCATGAGAATATATTTTATAAGAATATCGAGACTGAAATTTGCGAAATTTTAAGAATATTTTAAGAATAAACCCGAGGCTGAAATATCGATATAATTTTGTGCTGAAAATCTGTAAATACCGGCCGGTCAGTTTTGACAAAGGGAAAGCGCCCTAAGATTCTACATGATTTTGAAAGAAGACAGTTCGTTCGTCACAGTAGCCTTCTTATGTCTCTCTATATGTGCTTTATATTTCATTCTTCTTTCTTGAACCACTGCTTTATGAGGGCAATCCCTGTGCTAGATCAATAGAATTCGTCAACGCCCAAAAAACAAGAATATCACAAGTTAAGTAATGGTAATTGAAATGAAATCATACTTATGATGTGAAATCGAACGAGCGCGTTGAAATCACACGTAGGATTTCACACCAAAATTGCACGACACGAAGTTTAAGTACCACTTTGTTACATCCATTTAGAAATCTAATCGCACAAATACAGGATTTTAGTCAGTACCAATATTTTATTGATCCAGTTGGGTACAAAAGTTGCAACATTCGCCTCACAATGGCTTTCTTTGTCTTTCGTTTTCCTGCAATTTGATCGCTTACCTTAAACAAGCCTTGAAATATGATTGGTTGTTTTGTTTTAGTGTCCCCTTCTCATTGGCTGGGGAATGGTGCGATTAATTGATTTGATTTAGGGCAAAGGACTGCAAGCAAATAAATTGCACTGCTGGGAGCCAATCAGATTGTAAGGATCACCAGTGATTCGTGCTGCACGGGTAGCACGCATTTTTACAGATTTTAGCACATATGTTAGCTGTACCCTGCAGAACAACGACGCGAAATCACCAAAGTTTGAGCTTTAAATGACAAAGTGAGCTTATAAATGAAACCTTTCGTTCTTTACTTTTACTCTGAAACCGCTCGTATCAATTTATTTTTAGGATATTTCGCCCGCGTCGTAGGACGAGAACGAGGTGGAATAATCGCGAAAGGCTTACGATAGTCCAAAGTTATATTTTAAGGTGACGGTTTTCAGCGACTTCGTCGTCTTAGATTTTTAGAGTCTCTATTATGAAGTGACAACAGGGAAAATAATACAGCGGTTTTATGGCATATCAAATTTCTGAACCGGATTTTCGATCTTTCGTGAAAGCTTTGGTCCGTGGAGAGACATAGGTTACCCGCAATGACGTGAAACCGGCTCACTTCAAGCTTATTGACATTGTTTCGTTAATGCAGCATGCAGCAAACCAATTTACATCTTTCATCGATCTTTGATAAAAAGCCTATCGTGTCTATATATGTAAATCATGGGATTTTGTAAAATAAAAGCGCAACCCGCACGTGTCACTTAAAAGTGTAAGGTATACGTGCCTATTTTAAAAAATAAAAGCACAACGCGCACATGTCACTTAGAAGTGTAAGGTACACGTGCCTATTTTCTCAATTATGTGCAGATCTCGTGTAAATATACTCTTACAATCAATGGCACTGGAAGTCTTTGAAATCATCCAAGCGAAAACTGTGTAAACCGATGAGCAAAACCGCTAATGGAAAAGGCGTTTTATAAGCGATTGTACCGTCTTCCAGACAGAATTTGCGCCACTTTTAAGATAATCTCTTCGTAAGTGTTTGCTGCATTGAATCGTTCAAGATCACGATTCTTCCCCTGCTACCCGAGGGATAAGGGAGAAACATGGAATATTTTATAGTGGCAATTGGTTTTGAAATGCTAAATAAATCAGTTCTGAGTTGAGCGGGCTGATCTTTATGCGTAGCACGGCCAACTGAAACCCAGTCGACGTCATGTGGCTAAGAGCATTTTCAAATACAATGAAAAGGAAATTAAATAAATAGCAACGGTATAGTGTTAAAAAGTAAACAGTATAAATATTAAAGCAAGCGTTAGAAGAAATCCATCAACAGTAGCGTTAAAGGGAATGCTGCCTTAATCGTATTCGTGTTTCCACACTGAGCCGTGCAAACTACGTTTTTACGAGTGTGGTGTGGAGAAGTGCTTTCGAATTCGTGCTTACTTAAGTGAACTCCAGGTTATATCACATACCTGGAATGATTGTCTCTGCGTCTGTGACAAACAACTTCCAAAGGGCAAAAACGGCGATTAACCTCAGAAACGGCGTCAAGGTCATTTTCTTGCTGAAATTAGAAACCTTTAAACGGAGCACGAAATTTGTGAGAAACCAAAGCTCTGCTGTAGGTAACACTGCTGTAGCGGTATTTACGCAGCGATAGTCGCCTAAAGCTGTTTGCAGTTCCACCTATTGTCGAAAGGTTTAGGGTCGTTAAACATGCGTTTTCAGTGAAGACATTCTTTGTAAATAAACCGCAGGTTTCAACACAGACCGCTTGTCATTTGAATAACATTGAGCACGCCTCAGTTCCAGTCACAGTATGAATGCATTACAAGCAACGTTCGGATTTATCAGGCGCGAAATCGAACGCTATTTTTAAACTAATGACAAAAGACCAAATTTCATTGCCTGTGACATTTAATTAAATGACATGTACGCCAATATGATGACTGGCTATGTTCTGTCATCTCTTTGGCAAGACCCAAGATCTAAATTAGATTTAAGGGAAGTGCTTTGGAAGAAAAAACAAAGCATAAGCCGATGACGGTTTTTGAGTACGCACATATTTTGATTTCCCTGGTCGTAGCCGGAAAATCCAGAGTCTGACGTAGGTTATCCAATCTCTAAAAATAGTGGTAATTTTTTTAATTAGATATCTTAAATATAAAGCAAGCGTTATTTTTAATTAAAGGACAAGGCTTAATTGTCTGTCTCATGGAGGCGCAAACAATTAGAAATTCTATACGAGACGCTCTTGACATTTTTTATGTCTTTGTGGTTTCCTCGTGACAGTTTACTCTCGTTTCTAGAAAAGACAGAGGTTGTCTATTGTTCTCAGTTTTAGGTCATGCAAAAATACAAGGAGCGTAAGGCCTACGATTAGAAATTCTATACAAGACGCTCTTGACATTTTTATGGCTTTGCGGTTTTCTTGTGACAGTTTACTCTCGTTGCTAGAAAAGACAGAGGCTTTGTATTATTCTTAGTTTTCGTTGATATATTCAAGGAACGTGAGATAAAGCGATGCTTTATAAATAGAATGTCTTTTTTTGAGTCGCTAACTTCATTGGGGTTGGTGACGCTGAGTTTGAACTCGGCATGAAGTAAATGTAGCAATTTAAACGAAGGATTAATTACATTCCAAGTGCAATTCCTACTGCAACGAAGTGCATGCTAATGACTAACGAATTCAGATCAATAAAGGGAGGAAAGGAAGATTGGACAAATTGAAAGGTGTTCAAAAGTTTTAAGTGGAGGTTTTAAGTAAAGAATGTTTTGAGAGCTAACTTCTTATATTAAAGTGCCTATTGTCAGGGACCGCGGAGCACGTTTGAAAGTGGGGGGGGGGTGGGGTGGGGGGCTAGGTTTTGGTATGGATGACAGAAGAGGGGAGAGAGCCCGTCCCTCTCCTCCTCTGTCTCGTTTCGCAAAAAGCTTCCGACTCTGAGGATGATAAACAAAAAGCACTTTTCCCAACTTTACGTCAAATTCCCCGACTAGATCAAAGTAGCAAAGGGAAGAAACCTGTGTAATTTAACTGAGGGCAAATGTCCATATGTGACAGACACAGAATCTGCCCAAGCTACTGTAGACCAGCGTAATGTTTCAATCTCAACAAAGTCTTAGTAACTGATTATTCAGCCTTTTTCTGTCTGAATATGGAGGACTGGCTGCTTATTAACGGAAAAAATTGTCCTGTAAAATTGTTAAAACATTAATTGCAAAGCTGCTTCTCAGCTTTTAAAAACAAGTGGGCTCTAGATTTTTTTTCCTTCTTATTTTCAAACCGATTCACAGATAAATACCTCATAACTAAGTAAGAACTCTTAAGAAAGAGGAATTAATTTTCACGCTAATGTTTTGCTTGTGATGAAACCAGAGCTCAGGATTGTTGGTATAAATGTCAGTTCGCCTGGCTTTGAGGCCAGTCTTCAGAACAGGCAATCTGTTTCGTCAGTTATAAACAGTCCAAATGGGACGTTTTTCTCAAAATGAACACATCACAGGGGATTAAGCAAATAGACTAATTGTTGTCAGCGCAGACAGACATTCATTCAAAATTTTATATCTGTAAAACCGCTCTCCAGTTTTGCGCATGCGCAACCATTTCTACCTCTGCGCTGACAAACTACACGTGAATCCTTGAATGCTACTCGATTTTACAATTTTAGAAACATGGGCTATGTCAGATGCTGTGTTCTTTCAAAAATAAAACTTTTGTGCTTTGCTGATGGAAGATAAAGGGGAAGGTATGAAAGGCAGTAAAATTTCTTTCTTAAAACAACACAGCTTCCATAAACAGTCTTTCAGGACATCGCTTAGTCCACAGTAGCCGGAGCTATGCAGAACTGACAAAAAAATCAACTCCAACCGGTTTAGGTTTCTTTTTTTAACCCATTGACTCTCTCTCTCCCCATTGATGAGTAACATCGTCTGGCGTTACACAGAGCATAGTTAATAGAGGGGAATGGTTTTGAAGCTCGGCAAACATCAAAGGAGCAAACAAAGATGCCAAGATTTAGGTTGGAAAGTCCACGACCGTGCACAATCTTTTGTGTTGCGCTCTCATACACTATGCATGAAGTACGTAACCAACACGTTTCTATCGGTTAGTTCCTCAGTATAGGGAGTAAACAGCTGTTGTGTTTTGTGCACGGTCAAAGCCAAAAATGAGATCAAAAATATACAACAAAGAAATTTGTCGGGTTTCATAACCATTCCCCTCTATAAACTATGGACAGAGTAAAATACTAAGTATGGCCGTTTTAGGCGGGCTTGGGAGACAAGGGGAGACAAGGGGAAAAGTTTAAGAAAATAAATTAACATTGCTTTCGCGACGTGAAATCTGCTCAAACGTTAACCAAACTATCGGCAACAACGAGTGTGCCGCTCTTGTCCAAGGTTAGGTGGCATATCGGCGATGGCGAGTGATGACGACGACAGCGACAATGAGGCCGATGGCTACCATACCAAGGACACCCACTAACGCCCCGACAATCATCGCCAAGTTACTGCTACTGGACTCGTCTGCAACGTTCAAGTTACTCCTCTCTTCAACTGCTAAAACAAGAAGGAGAGAGAGTTCATATTTCATGCTGCAAAAAGGATTAGGAGACCAGGTAAAGGTAGAAGAGAAGAGGGAGCAGGGGTGGTGAGGTGAGGAGGGAGGAAGCAGTTGGTGGAAAAGGGCAAGAGGGAGAAGAGTTCAATGAGAGAAAGAAGTGGGAAAAAAAAAGATAAAGGACCGGAGGGAAAAGAAGATAAAGGCAATCATGCTGATGATGATGATGACGATGTTGATGACGATGACGGAGATGATGCTGATGACGATGACGACAAGGACGATGATGATGTTGATGATGACGATGATCATAATGATGACGATGACGATGACCATGACGATGGCGATGATAATGATAATGATGACGTTGATGATGATGGTGATATGACGACGATGATGATGATGATGACGATAACGATGATGTTGATGACGATGATGTTCATGATGATGATAATAATGCCGACGACGACGACGGCGAAGGATCAGGAAACATACATGTCCAATACTCCTACATAATGAGATTCCTGGTACGTCACAATAGACATCACAAAGTGTCCCGCTCTTTAAGTCTCGCAAAATTGTTACTATTTTTTTAAGGATTAAGGTTGGGGGACACTTTGTGAAGTCTATTGTGAAGTGCCATGAATCTCATTGTGTCGGAGTATTGGACAACCCTCTCAGGAAAAGGAAGAGAAAGGTGCAGTGCTAAGGGCTGGAACAGCATATGGAAGAAACCACATTCAAGGAAGCAAAGTTAAGGAAGGAGCGCAAGAAAGACGAGTAAGAGGAACAGAAAACTGAGTAGTTGCAAGAAAGAATGAAAATAAAAAAGGGCAAAGATTAAGACGAGAAAATGAAGGTTAAGAGAGTAGCAAAGGAGAAAGAAGGGCAACCAAAGAGGTGGAGGTTAGTAGTTGCTGCACGTGACAACAACATGGTCTCTTGGGTTTGGTGCACCGTGGGCTCAAGAAGGTACTTTTGAGTCATCCTTTTAGCCAAAGTCAACCACCAACCAAAGAGAATCTAACAGAGGTATGATGAAAGCGCAAAGTGAAAAAGGACGGTTTCGTTTTGAGTTACTTGATTTTACGCTCAATCTTACCTGCTTCGTTTGTCTCGTCCGACAGTCGCAAAGGCCCAAGGGTCAGACTAACAGTCAAATCGTCTGAACTAACCGACCTCCTTCGTCGTTTCTCCTGGCATCCCTTAGCGCAGCGCGACTCAGAGTCATCCTCACGGCAAACTGTCAACTTGCAGTGAATATAAACATCATTGTAACCCCTCTTGAAACGGAGAGCATCGACGCTGAAGAAATGCTCAGCTTGCGATTCATAGTCGTATTGTAATGTGCTGTCACGGGAGCAACTGTGCAAGAAAAAAAAAGGTGTTGTTAGTTAGTGGACGCGTGCGTTATCTTCGAAGATGGAGAAATACAATGTCCCCACAGGAGTCTGGAATGCGCAGACATGGTGTCAGCTATCACAGCGTTTGATCGTGTAAGACTTCCACACAAGCTGTAGAAAACGGAAGACAGCAATGACCAGAACTAGGTTGCTGACCAGCGGTTTTCGTTAAAACAGTGGTTTGCTGGGGATGCTCAGTCTCGTGGGCTCAAAAAACATGGTTGTGGTCATTGTTATATAAGGTTTTTCGAAGAGAACGGAGTGGTCGCTTGAGACTAGACTAGACTAGAATGGAGGTGTGCTAAAATGATGTTGAACGCGAGTTTCTGAGCCCATTTCCCAAAACAACATTGTGGGAGGGCAAGGTATTGCAAAGTGTTTCAACAATTTTGTCCGAGGCTGTAACGATCCTCAAGTGTTGGGTAAATAATTTGGGGGGTTTTCAAGCCCGAAAAGCAGCTTAAAATGCTGATATCTTGGAAAAGAATTGGTGTGGTTTTCTGCAGACTGGAATTCGTATTATACGCTGAACTACATATGCAGAGCACGACTTCGAGAACTAGTTCAAGTTGTACTCAGTGGGACTCTCATTCTCGTTCCCAGACCCCCATCGTTTTCCTTAGTAGGCGGGACCTTCGCACGAGAAAATGAAGCGGCTCTGGAGATTTGCAGTCCCAGATTCTGGAACTTCCGGAGTTCATGTATGAATCGTCAATAGTACTTACTAAACGTGGCAGCGCTCAGACGCTTCTCCATGTGAATGTTTAAGTGGCCTCGTGTGTCGAACAGAAAGAAACAATAAGTTGGCGTAGTTTTAAACAAAGACACTGATCATTTTACCTACCGGATTCCCGCTAGCTGACCCCATCGCACCACGTCGGCCAGCTTTATTTCCGGCGCAAGCTAATCAATGAAAAAAAAAAAAATTTCCTGGGTCTCCAGAAGCCTTTGTCTTCTCGTGCGAAGACCCCTCCGGCTAAGAAAAACGATGGGATCTGGTAACCTGAATGTGGGACACTCCGAAAAGGACAATATGTTTCATTGTAATGTATTGTTTATTTTTCAACTTACGCATTCTCAATGATGAGATGATCAGGAGTTGAATCATAGTCGGATGCCGCCGTGGCCTTGCAGACATCCGGGAACACATTCAACTTCTCATCGTCAGATTTCACTCGGAAACCGAAGTGCATCGGCGAGCCCAACCCGACTGCCTGCGGAAATTCCGTAACCACTTGCGATCTGGTTTCGTCGGTGTACATGTCCATTTCGTAAGTGAAGTTGCCAAAGCCCTCTGGAAAACGAACACAAAAAAGGAAGACAACCGGATTACTGACATGTGTAGATCAGCTTGTAAATGTTCTCCCTTTCTGCGTTTAGACAACTGGTCACATATCTTTGGGGAAGTTGAAGGTTACGTTCCATCACTCCACCGAAAATGGGATAAGATGCTATCGCAAAGCTCAACTCATAAACTTTGTTCAAAAATGGAACGTTGAGCTCCCTTTTAATTGAAAGATTTACGGAGAGTTTGAAGTCCTAGCAGGCAGTTCAAGCTGACATGCACTTCACACAGTCTCTTAGGCTAGTCCTGAGTGGGATCTCGGCAGCAAATAACGGTAAGACTGTTTTTCAAAGAGTCTTGTCTCAGACTAGTGACAAGAAGACCGATATCACATCTGCGAACTCGTATTATATATTTACCTGCGTCTGTGATGACAAGTGTACTTTTCGGACTGTAGGATATTTTAGACAAGGTAGCTTTCTTTTCATATCCACAGCTGAACGGAATGACTTGTGCGTTTTTGCGAGTAATTTCACTGCCGTCTGTTTCTGGGTCAGCAGTCAGATACACGCTGTTCATATAATAAACCATGTCTCTCTCGACCTTTATCATGGTTTTACAGCTAACCAGATCAAACGTAAATTTCACCATTTCTGCATCCTTGTATCCAGCAACGCAGGCCACGTCTTCAAGATGGAGAACCGAGTCGTTGACAATAATTCCAGGAAAGTTAGCCTGCATGAGTACAACCTCAATGTAGTCTGGTTTACAGACAACAGTGATGTCTAAAACGAAGAAAAACATTACACTTGATAAGTATAAATATAAATATCTACAATATTTTACGGGGTATTGCTGCTTGTAAAACACGAGGTCACATGCACGATAACTTGAAGCACATGCACTAGTCCAAATTTAATGGTTGAAATTTTTATCATCGGTTCAACCAACCTGTTTTTCCAAGTTCCTCCGCCATTTCTTGGAAAGATTTGTCAAGTAGCTCTCGATTTTTTATTCAGGACACCGTACTTTGTATAGACAAGTTATTTGGTCTTCCAACATTGCTTCCGCAACTAAATCACCACTTGCCGCCATATTTATTGGTCGTGTCCAATGCTACGCATGCGTTTTGGTGTAAGATGCGCACACTTGGACACGCACACTTGCCGATGGCACGCGTGATCATTAGCGCCGAAAAGGCCACCACATACTGCGTGAACTCTCTACAATATTTTACGGGCTATGCAGCTGGTGAAACACGAGATCGCGCGCGGAGGAGGAAATTATTACGGCACAGTCCTTCGAAACTAGTTTCCACTGACGTAATCAGCGGCCATGTTTTTAAGCCGAAATTCCCCGAGGCTTGGTGCACCAAAATGGCTACCCTTGCTTTTTTCCGGGGACACTAACCTCGCTGCCATGACAAGCGAGAAAGAAACGACTTAGAGCAATAGAACTTACCTACTCGATAAATTCGCAGCAAGTTATTCACGTTTTCGTTTTTATTTTTTTCAAATATGAAGGAAGTCCTCGAGCGTCACTGGTTAGTATAATTTGAATTTGGAATGAAAATTTTCCAGTGATATTTTGTCACATATCGTATTGGACACCTCACCAATGATAAAATAACCAAAAGATGTAATTACAATTACTGAGGTTATTTCGGGATATTACTATTTTTGCATGAAAATTTGGTGTTATTAAATTAAAACTGTACTTCAAACACCCACCGACACAGAACCATAAGTCCTTTAAATAGAAACTAAGCCATTAGCTGTTTTTACGTTGCTACGCCTGGTGATCGGCTTCAAAATGTCAGGCCCCATGAACAGCCAATCAGAATTAGAAACGTAGCCTTTAACTGTTAGAGTCGTTAGAAACGTTAGCTACTGATTAGCTGTAGGTGTATGAGAACTGCAGACGACAGATTTTCTTGATACACGCTCATATTTCCTACCAGCCAATCAAAACGCGCGTCTGACAACACATAACCAATCAAAATTCGTGTGATGTCACAGCCGTGTTTCCACACTCTCATCCAAACACAGCTATTGACCAATAAGAGTGCGCGTACTATCGCAATTATTTTATAAATTATTTTAGTCTTAGCACCCATTCCAAATAGCGCTGATAAACAGTCTTAGCACCCATTTTAAAACGGTTGGCTTTCAATAACTGTGATTTAGGGTTCGTCTGCAGTCTGCAAGTGTCAGACACTGGTTTGTTACGCCTTGTGATTACATTGCTACGCCTGGTGTTAGGTATTTGCTCTTTTACATTGCTACGCCTGGAGAGCGGTTTAAAAATCTCGGGTCACATCAGGTATTCGGAAAATAAAGAAACTTAACCAGACACCAATTGGGTCCGTCGCAGACCATGCCAGCCTGAAGATCAAAATAACCTGTCCCGATTTTTTGATCTCACAAAGAAAACCTTTTCACAGAAATGGAGCGCTTTCTTGAAATTTCTCAAAAAGCTTAGATGTTAAGAATACAACTGAAAACAAGAGTTTGCGTTATAAAGACCTTGGAGGCCATAAATAAGAAACACAGCAAAAAGCTAAATAACTTGAATCACATGCGACGAGGAACAAATAAGGTGGGTTCTATAGGAGATTTCAAAAGATTTGATTACCAAGAGAGAATCGCGGTTGTTGTATTTGGCGGCCTATAAAACGGCAGAAAGCGTTTTTTCATTCTTCCTTGTTGGCTTTGTGTAAACCCGATTTGAGAACGAGGCATGCAGAAGGCCCAAGTAAACATATGTAATGATGCAAGAATTGCAGCCTCTTATTGGAAAGAATGTAAAGGAAGATGCATAATGTAATTTCCATTTCAACCCGTAAACAAACCCAAACAATCGTAGTTTTTCAATGACTCCAGCATTTTAAAGGCAAGTTAACACCTTGAACTCAATCATCTCGCCATAAATTTCGCAACTAAACAATTCGCCAAACTTGTTTGGCTAAACAACAATACCATCGGTATCTTTCGTTCACATGATTACTCAGCGAGTGCGTCGTTGGGGTTTGAGAACAATGTGATGGCGAATGTTTCTTTTTAGTGGCGAATTGACCGTTTATCATTTAAAAAATATATATATGACTTACTGGCCTCGGTATCCAACGTAATGCTGTGACCTGCGGACGCTGGTGGAAAAATATGAGAGCAGTGATTATTACACTTTTACAGTTTACCAAAAATTAAAAGAATGAATTCAGCAAATTTCTATCATGTAATAATAAAGTATTCTCGTTTGTCTCTCGATGTGGTCACGTGTGATGTAGATCGCGACGTTTCGAATGCATACTGCTAGTCTTCATCAGGCGATGAGGTCGACTGGTTACGAGTCACCTTTTAAACAGGATGCTCCGCTACATCACAAGTGACCACATCGTGAGACAAACGAGAATACCTTATCATGATTATACTTCACCACGATGAATAAAAGCAACCTTTTTCCCGCCATTTCTATCATGTGTTCTTGCCTCCAATGTGTGGAGGATGTACGGTGTCGCTGCAGAGCCAACATAACTTGAAATCAGTGAAGTTGTTTTTGAGACGAACGGACTTCTTGTTTCCATTGAGGACGTCTGTGCCATGGAATATGCTTTTTCTTTGTTGATGGAGGGATTGGTTACCTGTGTACTGTTCAAGAGCTCTTGAATAATACTGCTTTTGATCTGGATTGGGACTGAACTCGGAGAGAGCCGAGCAGTCGTTGAAGTCTTTGACGCTAACTCATTCGAAGTCTTTTGGACTTGGCTGCTGGTCATAGCTGAAGACTCCTTTCTACTCGGAGACAAAGATGGCGTTGGTGAAGAAGTCGCTGCAGAGCCAACATAACTTGAAGTCAGTGAAGTTGTTTTTGAAACGAACGGACTTCTTGTTTCCATTGAGGACGTCTGTTCCGTGGAATTTGCTTTTTCCTTGTTGATGGAGGAATTGGTTACCTGTGTACTGTTCAGGAGCTCTTGAATAATACTACTTTTGATCTGGATTGGGACTGAACTCGGAGAGAAGCGAGAAGTTGTTGTAGTCTTTGACGCTAACTTACTCAAAGTCTTTTGTACTTGGCTTCTGGTCATAGCTGAAGACTCCGTTCTGCTCGGAGACAAAAGTGGCGATGGTGAAAAAGTCTTCACTGAAAGACAATAAAGCGAAACTATTTTCGTTTTTCCTTTACAAGAAACAGGGATTGGTGAAATGAGCATTTTGTGATGTACGGCACTTACTCAGCACAGTGCAAACTTGTCCTTGGGCGTCAAAGCCGACAGCAGGCATGGTCTTAATTGTGCAATTGGTATCACCAGCAGGACATTCCTCAGGGGCTGAAATAATCGAGAAAATAAAAATATATTTTAATTAACCACAATTGTTTGTAATTTCGCCATCTGACTGGTTACTTTAACGTTGTCGATAAAAAGACTAAACAACGCAGCTCGCGTCAACGTGTCACGCAACTGTGATAGCCAATCAGAAACGCTCATTTTGCGAAATAAACCAATCAGATTGCGAAAAAGTTAAAGACATCGCTTGCTCTACACGAGATGCGTCAAATGTCGAAATACAGGAATAAGGGCACTTACTTCTGTCCAGAAATTCGGAATATTTATCGACGAAGCTCCACTCACTGGAAGGTGGTTTTTCAGGGAAGTCCTGCACCCGGATCGAATTGGAATTAAGAAATGTTGCTTTTGTAGCGTTGGTTTTGGTAATGTATCTTATTAGATACAAGCTCACCTCGAAAGTGTCCCTTCAAGTCTAAGAGCCAACTCTATCTTTTACTACAGGCGCGTTATTTAAAAATGTGTTGCATACTCACAGAGAGTTTGGTATGTTGCATAGAAGCCAGGCCAGTTAGCTTTTTTATACGAAGAGAACTCGAGCCACATCTTCTCCTGGGAGGAAACACTAGTTATCAGGCCCTTGCATCCACAGAGCTTATCAATTTGTCTGGACTCGCTTCCAACAGCTTCACTTATAATCAAGGAATCGTCGTAGCAGCTACCCGGTCGATTCGGGGAGTATCGATGGTCCTCTACACCGAACCAATGGATTGTGAGCTGCACACGGTACCCTTCTGGAGCAGTTATTGTCCAGACACAACTCTGAGATGCTCCGTAGTTGTTAGGAAAGTTTGGACTTGATATGACTCCAGAACTCTGTTGGATTTTAGTATCCGCACTACAGAAGTCTGAAAATGAATTAGGAAGAAGTTTTGGACTTGCAGGGACCTGCAGGAAAAAAAAACAATTTTTCTCTCTACTACTCCCTGAAACATTCCACAGAAAGGCCCAAGACGACCCTGGGACACACAAGAAAATCCCTTGGGGGAGATACAATCTTGGACAAAATAAACGAAAAATTATTCGCCCACATTGTAGGATGCCAACGAGATGGCCAAACCGCGAGAAACTTACGATAGTGCAACGTTTTTCATCGACGTCGGCGTCGTAGATCTTAAACTCCCTAAAATTATCGTCATCATCGTCGTTGTCGTCGTCATCAACATCGTTATCAGAAAACGCCCATTCCAGTTTTTTTTATCATTATTATTATTATTATTATTATTATGATTATAATTATAATTATAATTATTATTAAGTGTCCGCATTGACTTATGGGCGGATGTGGGTCCTTAACTCGGAAACCTTTTAAAGAGATGTATTTATCAATCCGTTATGTGACGTATGTCACCGCGAAATATGGATCAAAGAACTCAATTGTTAGAAATAACTTAATTGGCTCACACGATTCGTTTCTAGGGAAGCTCTGAATTTAAGTCGCAGTGATGTAAAACAGACACAACAAAGTGTACCCCTCCTCTTATCTCTAATTTCCCTTCCGGAAATCCCGTATCCCGTATCCCGAATCGATCACAAATCTTACTTGGAGGATTTTCTTCTTCGTTTGAACAACTAATATCATCTGCAAAACAAAATGAACAACCATTTAGTAGTCTTTCTGTTTATCACGATACGTGACGCGATTAAGTAGGTATGGGGTTCGTGGTGTTTTCGGAAAGCAAAGCCCATACGACAAATGGAGCTAAAAAGAGATCCAGGGGTTTGACGTAATTCTGGGGGTTTCTTCGAGGATATTTAACAATTAGACCCGTAGCGTTTGCGGGCTACGGGTCAATAGCCCATGAGGTGAAGCCGAATGGGCTATTGACCCGTGGCCCTTGAGGGCGAAGGGAGATCCAGGGATTTGACGTAAGTCTGGTGGTTTCTTCTTCGAGGATATGCAAGGTTATTTACTCCCCCAAGAGAGGGTCACAACTCTTCAGGCCCTTCAAAAGGGAGTGTCGTGGACAAATAATAGAGAGTAAAATGAACAGATGTTTAAATGTTAGTGTACATTATGACAAGGGAAAAACGTGCAAAAAACAATGTAAGCCATTGAAAATATAAAGGTCACAACGCATCCCGACAGCATTTCATGTGCGTGGTTTATTGAATTTACACTCAAAGCAGATTGCCAATTTTCTAAAATCCCTGAAGTAATAACAGCAGCTGCTTTAATTCTCTGTTGCGTATCATTTTATAACAACACAACATTGCGGCGTCTTAGGTATTAGGAAGCTTGAGCGAGCCAGTTTTTGAGCCACGGTAAGTAACCGGAAGTGAGATGTTTTCCCGTTAACGTCCCTTGACACGACCGCGTTAATATTGTTAAGTATCTTTTCAGTATTAGAGACGATTAAGGCTGGTTTTCACCACTAGCGTCGGAGTCGTGGTCAGAGTCGTAAGAGCGCTTATGACGTAGTGAAAATCAAAGATCGGAGTCGTAAGCGGAGTCATAAGCTCGACGGAATCGGAGTCGGAAGAATCGGAACGTTTCCATTTTCTTCCAACTCCGCTTATGACTCCGTCGCTTATGAACCAGTGAAAACTAGATCGTCAGAGTCCGAAGCAGAAGCAGTAGAACCAACCAATCACAATGCTTGGAATCAAGCATTGTGATTGGTTTATCCTTTCGCTTCTGCTTCCGACTCCGACGACGCAGTTTTCACTGGATCACAAGCGACCGAGTCATAAGCGGAATCGGTATTCTGCTTCCGACTCCGACAGTTTGATTTTCACTAGATCGTATCGCTCTGCGCTTCTGATTACGGCTCCGACTCCCATTCCTTCGCTCCGTCTTCACTGAAAATCGCCCATCCCACCTCTCTGTGATTTCTGAAAAGTCCCTTTCGAGCATTTTTTTTTCAACGTTCTTAAAAGAAACATGGCAGGCGAAAAAGGAAAAATCGACTAAATTATTTCTTTTCATTCTTCCTTACCAGGATTGACAGGGCTGTACGTGATCCTTAATTCGTTGTTTGAGCTAAAATCAGGAAAATTAGCCTGCAGGTAAACAGAGCTATCACTGGAGAACAACGTCACCGAGCCACTAGCGCATGGACCGTACTTGCCGATCTGCGGAGTTAACTCATTGGGTCCATCACGTATCACAATATGATCCTCCCAGTTTTGCAGTTTCAGGACATCGATAGTAATTGCGAGGCGGAAGTTGTTTGGCGCCTGGATTTTCCAAACGCAAGAAGCACTTTTGTGGCCATTTGGAAAGTTGGGTGTTGCGATCACGCCCTGGCCTTTAGCAGAGACATCGATGTTGTTATTATCAGGAGAACAAACTGAAACAAAGCAAAATTGCAGTCAGGTCTCTGTTGACTAAGGTAAGCTTCCTTTGAGTCACGCAACACCGGATGTGATGCTTCACACATAGGCTCGATTACCAATCGTTGTTTCGGGAAAGGAGCCTGCGCTCCTTTTCTGAACTCTCTCGGAGAGACTAGATAGAGTGGCGATAGAGTGTGCTTGATTTTGCATTTCTCCCTCCTAAACCACTGCTTTATGAGGGTATCCCTGTGCTACATCAATATAATGTAAAGAGCACAATCTAAAGACACCAAACGCACACTTTTAAACACGTGCCGACTTCGAGTGCAGCCAGTTCGATGTTCATAATTTACCTCTTCGCTTTTTTAAAGATCTAGGATGTGATCGTCAAACGCCGAACCAGTGAGTACGTATGATTTCAGACCAACATTGCACGACACGAAGTTCAATTACCACTTTATTACATCCGTTTACAAATCACACAAAAATTACTACTGAGTATTTAATCGCTCGAATGCCAAATTTTAGTCAGTACCAGTATTTTATTGATACAGTTGGGAACAACACACAATGGTTTTGTTTGTCTTTCACTTTTCCTGCAGTTTGATTGGTTACCTTAAACAAGCCTTGAAATCGGATTGGTTGTTTTGTTTTAGTTCCTTTCTCATTGGCTGGGGAATGGTGCGATTTAGAGCAAAGAATGTAATCGCATGGGCCCGGGGATTAATTTCACGCGTATTTCAAAGTTTTCACAAAATTCGCGACTAGAGCAATCAGGAAAACTTTGAAAATGCCAGTGAAAATAATTCTTTATTGCACGAGGGCACATTGCGATTGCATGTTTATCACGTAAAGGGCAAACTTATTGAGGGATGCCCGTTCAATGCCGCGACAAGTGACGATCAACTTAACATGCTTTTATTCGGTGTTTTTGTGGACAAAAAGCAGCTTAAATCAGAGTCAGAATCTGGAAGAAGATTCTCGTGTAACTTCACTTGCTCTGGATAAGCAACTGTTAACCGGTCAGTCATCATACCCTCTTGATTACCAAAAGTACCCTCGTGGTTAAGAAAAAATGCCCTCCGTCTTAGCCAATAAGCATTCAGTAATTTTGCCCCGTAACTATGTGATAAGTGAATAAATCGCGCTTCTAAAAGTCAATCACATTGCAAGGATCACCAGTGATTTCTAAATGGATGTAGTAAAAGAGGTTTTGGCCCATGAAGAGACATAGGTTACCTACCCTCAATGACCCGGAACCGACTGTCTTAATGTTTCCTTTAAGCTTATTAACATTGTTTCATTAATGCAGCAAATCAATGTACAGCTTTCCTCCAACTTTTATAAGAAACTTATCGTGTCTAGGTATGTAAATAGATTTGAGTTCATCAATGAAAGTGCAACGCGCGCATGCCATGCTATTTTCTCAATGGTGAGATCTCATGTAAATATGCTCTTACAATGGCACTGAAAGTCTTTGAAACCATCCATGCGAAAGCTGTGTTCACCGGTGAGCAAACCCACTAAGGGAGCAGAAGTTTTATAAGCGGTTTTAAAGTCTTCCGGACAGAATTTGCGCCACTTAAAATAAGCTCTTCATAAGTGTTTGCAGCATTGAAGTTTACTTTCAAAATATCTTTCGATTAGATTAGATTAGATTCTTTCCCCTGCTCCCCGAGGGATAAGGGAGAAATATGGAATATTTTATAGCGGCAAATGGTTTTGAAATGCTAAATAACTCAGTTCTGAGTTAGCTTAACTCAATAGGTAGCAAAAAGATGAAAGCCGACTGAAGCTCAGTCGACGTCATGTGGCTAAGAGCATTTTAAAATCATAATTGAATGTGAAATAAATAAGTATCAACGACATTGTGTTAAGAATAAACAGTATAAATATCAAAGCAAGCAGTGGAAGAAACCCGTCCATCAAGAAGAGCGTTATACGGAACTCTTGCCTTAATCACAATCGTGTTTCCACACTGAGCTGTGTGAACGAGTGTGGCAGTGAGAAGTGCTTTCGAATTCGTGCTTACTTAATTGAGCTCCAGATTTAGCTTATCATATTATATCACATACCTGGAATGGTTGCCTCTGCTTCTGTGACAAACAACTTCCACAGGGCAAAAACGGAGGCAATCCTCAGAAACTTCGTCAAGGCCATTTTCTAGCTGTGATTAGGAACTTTTAAACGGAGAACGACATTTGTGAGAAGCCCAAAACTCTGCTTTAGGTGACACTGCTATAGCGGTATTTACAGAGCGATAATTGCCTGAGGCTGTTTGCAGTTCGACCGATTGTCAAAAGGCTGAGAGTTGTTAAACATGCGTTTTCAGTGAAGAGATTCTTTGTGAATAGACCGCCGGTATCAACACAGACCGCTTGTCATTTAAATGAACATTGAGCACGCCCACCAGATGGGTCACAGAGTAAATGCAATGAGAAAGTGCGCGCGCTTTTCCGTTCCCTTTTCTATCGCCTGCCACGCAGGCTAGAATGCATTACAAGTAACGTTTATCAGGCGGGAAATCAGCAACGCTGGTTATGACGAAAGACCTGATTTTTCTTTGTCGTTAATAATTTTTGATATTGATCAGATTTAATTGCGTATTTGATTACATAAAATACTGGCTATATGCTGTCATTTCTTTAGCAAGACCATTCGGTTTGAGCCGGAAGCGTAAGCTGACGGCGGTTTTCGTGTAGTCACATATTTTGATTTCCTTGGTGATCCAATCTTTAAAAGGAATGGCAAAATTTATGATGCAGTTGAAGATGCGCCTACGCTTATTTCCCTTTCGTAAACGGTCGTTGCCATTTGAAACGGTCGATGCCATTTTTTAGCTCTGAATTAAACTCATTAGGTCTAAGAACTCAAAAAGTTGCAGTTACTGGGAGTTGTGTCTCGCTGGTCATATGAGTTAGGGTTCGGGTTAGGGTTCTGTTTAGGGTGAAGGCTAAGAACCCGAGGTTGAGTCTTGAAATTTTCGGACTCTTTTTTTCCACCAGTTTTTCTTTTATAAATGTTTTTTTTCCCTTTTTGTCTTTGTTTTTGTTAATATTTTTTCTTACTTTGTTTCTGTTAAATTTCGTTGAAGTGAAGTGTGTAGTCGACCGTTATAAATGGCATCGACCGTTTCAAATGGCAACGACCGATTACGAAAGGGAAATTTGCGGCGCCTGCAATGAATGAGTTGCCAGTAATCGGTTCCCCGTTTACACGCAAAGGGTTCTGGGATCGCCAGGGGGCATTCCACGTCCAAAAAACGATTTTGGAGAGAGATCAATGCTTTTTTCGACACAATTTTATTCGAAATCGATTTGGGCAACTCATTCATAAGAAGTTCTAAACGAGACTCTCTTGACATTTTCACGTCTTTGTTGCCTTTTGGCAGTTTACTCCCGTTGCTAGAAACGACAGAGGCTTTGTATCATTCTCAGTTGTCGTTGATGTATACAAGGAGCGTGAGGAAAAGCGATGCTTTATAAAAAAAAATGTCTTTTTTTCAGTCGATAACTTCATTGGGGTTGGTGACGAAGAGGGTTAACTCAGCATGTAGTTAATGTAGCAATTTAAACGAAGGATTAATTGCATTCTTAATACGATTACTACCGCATAGCACTGCATGGTTATCAATAACGAATTCAGATCAATTAAGGGAAGGAAGGAAGATTGGGAGAATTGAAAAAAGTGTTCAAAAGTTTCAAGTGGAGGATGATTTGAGAGCTAACGGCTCTATTGTTATCTGCTTTGTTTCGCAAAAGCTTCCGACACTGATGATGAGAAACAAACAGCACTTTTCCCCAGTTTACGTCAAATTCCCTCATCAAATTACTACAGTATAGAGCGGTTTTGAAATGAGTGTCGTAAAACCAAAACCATAGAAGTTACTTTAACCAATCAAAAAGGACGGAAACAATCCAGTAAGCCAATCAAAACTCGAAGTCATTACACGTAGCCGACACAAAAGGCGGGAAAATGTGCACGCGCGAGCCACAATTGGTTTTGGTTTCACTTCTGATTGGTTGAAAAAGTGGCGCGAAAACTTTGAACCAATCACTGAGCGAAGTAGATGCAAAACCAAAGTAATTAGCTAATTACTTTCGACACTCAATTGAAAACCGCTCTATCAAAGCAAAGTGAACATGTAGCAGCTAAGGGAAGCAAGGTGTTAATGAATTTTATAGACTAGAATTTAACATTTAAACTGAAGACACAGAGAAAAAAAACATTTCTCATTCAACACCATTTATTTTAATACTTGCAAGAGCCCTTAAGAAATTTTAAAATCTGCCCAAACTACTGCAAACCAGCTTATTATGTCTTAATAATTGATAATCAGCCTTTTTTGCGAAATATAGAGGACTGGCTGCTTATAAATGAAACAAATTGTTGCGTAAATTAGCTATCGAGCATTTGTTAGGTTGCATCACTATAAAGCTGCTCATCGGCTTTAAAAAAGAAGTGGGCTCCAAGATGTTATTTTTTTCCTTCTTATTTTCAAACCGATTCACCTCAAAAGTAGGTTAAAAAAAATAAAGATAGAGAAATTAATTTTCACGCTAACTTTTTGCTTATAATGAAAGCTACACTCAAGCTGGTATGAGTCAGTTCGCATTGTTTTGAGGCCAGCTTTCAGAATAAGCAATATGTTTTGCGCATGCGCAATCATTTATTCCTCTGCATTGACAAACTACACGTGAATCCTTGAATATTACTCGATTTAACAAATTTAGAAACATGGGCTACGTCAGATGCTGCGTTCTTTCAAAAATGAAACTTTTGTGCTTTGTTGATGGAAAATGAAGGGGAACGTATGAAAAGCAATAAAATTTCTTTCTTAAAGCAACACAGCTACTTAGAAAGTATTTTAGGACATCGCTTAGTCCACAGCAGTCGGAGCTATGCAGAACTGAAAAAATCAAGTCTCAGCCATGTAGGTATGATCAAAAGCTCTAAATACTACATATGCCAAAGCATATAAAAGAAAAAAGTTATTTGTAGATGTGGAATAGCCTAAAAAAAGAAATTAACATTGTTTTCGTGACATGAAATCAGCTCAAACGTTGACCAAACTAGATGTCTTCGGCAACAACGAGCATGCTGCTCTTGTCTTCGGTGGCATATCGGCGACGGCGAGTGATGACGACGACAGCAATAACGAGGGCGATGGCAACGGTACCTAGGACACCCACTAACGCCCCGACAATCATCGCCAAGCTACCACTGCTAGCGGACTCGTCTGCATTCAAGGTAGTCTTCTTTTCAACTGGAAAAACAAGAAGGAGAGAGGTCACATTTCATGCTGTAAGAAGGATTAGGAGACTAGATGTAAGGTGAAAGAAAAAAGAGGAAGCAGGGGCGATGAGGTTAGGAGGGGGAGGGGGGGGGGGAACGAGGAGAAGGGACCAGTGGAAGAAAAGCCGGAAGGATAAGAGGGATATCATGACGATGATGGTGATTATGAAGAGAAGGATCAGGAAAACAAAAAACAGTGAGAGAGAGAGAGAGAGAGAGAGAGAGGTGCAGTGACAAGGGCTGGACTGGAAAGGCATGGAGGAAACCACATTCAAGGAAGCAAAGTTAAGGAAGGATCGCAAGAAAGACAAGTAAGAGCTACAGAAAACTGAATTGCAGGAAAGAAGGAAACTGAAAAAGGGTAAAGATTAAGACGAGAAAATGAAGGTTAAGAGAGTAGCTAAGGAGAAAGGGGGGAGACCAAAGAGAATCTATGATGTATGATGAAATCGTGAAGTGAAAAGGACGGTTTCGTTTCGAATTACTTGATTTTACGCTCAATCTTACCTGCTTCGTTTGTCTCATCCGACAGTCGCAAAGGCCCAAGGGTCAGACTAACAGTCAAATCGTCTGAACTAACCGACCTCCTTCGTCGATTCTCCTGGCATCCCTTTGCGCAGCGCGACTCAGAATCCTCCTCGCGGCAAACTGTCAACTTGCAGTGAATATAAACATCATCGTAACCCCTCTTGAAACGGAAAGCATCGACGCTAAAGAAATGCTCATCTTCCGGTTCATAGTCGTATTCCAGTGTGCTGTCACGGGGGCAACTGCGCAAGGAAGAAAAAGATGATGATATTAGTTATTTTATTTATTTATTTAATCTTTATTTAACCACGGTACAATTCATCAGCAAATTTAAAACCAAGGAAAGATAAAACGATGTAAACTACATTAACAACTATCTTACTCAATGTCATAAAATAAAAGCTGCTGAATGCCGTGTTTAGAATAATGGCCTAGATAACCTCTTTAATCAGTCGTTTGAATTGATAGAGGGACTCTGCTTTCCTTAACTCTAATGGCAAACTGTTCCATCAAAAATTCGCCACTGTAGCTAAAGCTGCTTTTGTAGTAGTTTGTGCGCGGTTGCGGAACATTTACCTCATTCACAGAGTCTCTCAAACAAAAACCAGAATCGCGATGGACAAATTTCGAGCAGAGATACTCAGGTGCCAGTCCCTGTAGGGACTTAATACCATTGTTGCTCTTTCAATTTGCCTTTGAGAGACTAGCGTTTTCCATCGTAAAGCTCGGACTTCAAATAAATTGTGGACCGCGAGAGTTATCTACGAAGATGGAGAAATACAATGACCCACAAGAGACTGGAATGTACAGACATGGTACCAGGTGTCACAGCGTTTGATCTTTTAAGACTTGCATACAAGCTGCAGAGATATAGTTTACGTCATAGAAAGTGCGGCGTACGGGGTTTTATTCACGAGTTGTTTTATTCACGAGTGAATAAAACTCTGTACAAAGCACTTTCTATGTCGTGAACTGTTTATTACACATAAGACGAGAATTTTCATTAAAATAGTTTTCTGAACGCAAATTAGAAACAAAAACTCACTAACAATAGAAACAAATGCAAATTTAATTTAATTCAATAACAAAGTACGATTTGCACGAGATGCACGAGTGACTGGCATGGAAACGCCTTTACGCTATCGTTGATTGGTTATACTTCCACATGTGAAATAGCTGTACGCCATTCTGATTGGCTGTATAAGCCTTTTCCACATGTGAAAATAAAGCGTATAGATTTGTACAAATGAGCTTTATGGAATAAAATCCTCATGTTATGTGTAATAAAACAGAGTGCAGTGAAACCTCCCGTTGGCGAGTACCCAAAATGTCGCATCTGAGTGGTCGCTTGAGAATTCTTGGTTTTCACGTGACGTCATCAAAATTAAAAAAATAAGGAATTATCAATCCTTTTGAGAGTTTAGTTTAGTAAGTTATTAGAACAGCTGAAGACTTATCTTTTCACAAATTTTCAGTTTGATAGGATTTTTCGTCTTTTGATAAAGCAAGGTTGAATTTCTAACCTTTTGCGTGACACAATATTAGAATTGCGGCCGAGAATGCTGTTAAGTAGGTGAAAAAAGTAACTTATCCGCTAAGATTTTGCAATCTGAACAGTCCTAGTTTGAGAATAAGTACTCGTATAGATGTTTCGGAGCCTTCAGAAGATGACTAATGGCTTTTTAAAGTGAAACTCGATGACATATGTTTTTGATAGCTTCCGGCCGCCGAATTTGTGCCCCACAGAGGGACACAAACATGGCATCTCCATAAAAAACCTTATAAATTTGAGTGAAACATTTCTTCGGATATCTCCCGCACGAAACATTGCACAGACCTGAACCTTTGCGAACTTTTTAAATATTCATCATCTTCTTTTCTCTCTTAGATTCGTTACTTTATTTGTTGAATGGTTTTGATGATGGTGTGACAGTGAAAACCGGCAATAGACTAGATTAAACTAGAATATAGAAAAGTGTGCTAAAATAATGTAGACAAGGTAAGAAAAAAGGCGAACAGCATCTATCTACTTAAAGCAATCCTCTTTTTCACACCTAGAGGTAATTTATACTTAGAAAGTTAGAAAAACAAAAAAATAAAAAAAGGAGATGGTCTCACTGAACACACTCGTTGTTCTTAACAGTGCTATTGGCTGCATGCTAAAAAATACTTATATTTTCGTGGAGATCAAGTTAGTTCGGTAGGATCATGGGTTCCTGAAACAAGTCAGTTTGAATTGTCCTCCATTTACAGTAGTGTCATTCTCGTTTCCAGACCTCATCGTTTCCCTTAGCCAGAGGGACCTTCGCACGAGAAAACGAATGGCTCTGGAGACATAGCATTTGCAGTCCCAGATTCTGGGACTTCCGGAGTTCATATATGGATCGTCAATAGTACTAAAGATGGCGGCGCTCAAAAGCGTCTCTTTGTGAAGCTTAAGTGGCCTCATGTGTTGAACAGAAAGAAACCATAAGTACTATCGTAATTTTAAGCAAAGACACTGCGGCTTCGCGCCAACTGACCCCATCGCGCCACATCGCCTATCTTTACTTCGGTTCAAGCCAACCAATAACAAAATTTGAATTTCCTGCAGTGTTTCCAGAGCCCTTTGTTTTCTCGTGCAAAACCTTGCAGGCAAAGAAAAACGATGGGATCTGGTAACCTGAATGTGAGACACTCCGAAGAGGAGATGTGTCGTTGTGCTGTATTGTTTATTTTTCAACTTACGCATTCTCAATGATGGGGTGATCAGGAGTTGAATCAAAGTCGGATCCTGCCGTGGCCTTGCAGGCATCTGGGAACACATTCAACTGCCCGTCGCCAGATTTCACTCGGAAACCGAAATACATCGGCAAGCCCAACCCGACTGGGTACGGAAATTCCGTAACCACTTGAGAGTTGGTTTCGTCGGTGTACATATCCATTTCATAAGTAAAGTTGCCAAAGCCCTCTAGAAAACAAAAAAAAAAGAAAAAGGTCTGATTACTGACAAGTGTGGCCCTCAGCTAGTCAAAGTTCTTCCTTCCTGCGTTCAGACAAAAACTGGTCTGAAATTGAAGGTTACGTTCCATGCTATCGCAAAGCTCAACTCAAAAACTTTTCTTCAAAAATGGGAAGTGGAGCTCCTTTGTAACTGAAAGATTTACGGAGAGTGTGAAGTCCTAGCAGGTAGTTTCAGCCGACATGAACTTTCAAATTTTGCCATTCGTCCCTCTTCGTGTTTTTCATCTATCATAAAGAAAGACACATGACATATTGAATTGCAGGAACTGCGCTTTTAAGACACACGAGCTGTACACGACACAAAGTGTCTTAGGCTGGTTTTGCGTGGGATCTCGGGAGCCCATAACGGTAGAACTGGATTTTCAAAGAGCTTGTCTCAGGCTTCAAGAAGGCCGATATCATGTCTGCGAATTCGTATGTATTTACCTGCGTCTGTGATGACAAGTGTGCTTCTCGGACTGTAGGATATTTTAGACAAGGTAGCTTTCTTTTCGTATCCACAGCTGAACGGAATGACTTGTGCGTTTTTGCGAGTAATTTCACTGTTATCTGTGTCTGGGTCAGCAGTCAGATACACGTTGTTCATATAATAAATCATGTCGGCCTCGACCTTTATCATGGTTTTACAGCTGTCCAGTTCAAAAGTAAATTTCACCATGTCTGCATCCTTGTATCCAGCAACGCAGGCCACGTCTTCAAGATGGAGAACCGAGTCGTTGACAACAATGCCGGGAAAGTTAGCCTGCATGAGCACAACCTCAATGTAGTCTGGTTTACAGACGACAGTGATGTCTAAAACAAGGAAAAAACATTAATAAACATAAATATCTACAATATTTTACGGTGTATGCAGCCGCTGAAACACAAGACCGCGTGCGGACGAGGAAATTATTTTTTTCCTCATTTACAGTATGGCTCAATGATTCGAAACTAGTTTTCACTGACGTAATCAGCGGCCATGTTTATAAGCCGAAATTTCCCAGGGCTTGGTGCACCAAAATGGCTGCTCTTGCTTTTTTTCCGGGGACACTAACCTCGCCGCCATGGCACTAACCGAGACAACAGCGACTCAGAGCAATAGAAGCTATTTACTCGATCAACCCCCAGCAAGTTCTTTAAGTTTTCGTTTTTTTTTTTTTCAAATATGAAGAAAGTTCTCGGGGGTCACTCGTTCGTATAATTTGAACTTGGAATGAAACTTTTTTCTGCGTGTTGGCTTGGTGCCTACATCAAGAACCGATAGAATGCTTTAAAGTTAGAGTGATTCAGAGAGCGCTGGTGATGTTGAAGTCGTGGTGTGAATGGTCTAAAAATAAGAAAACCACTGTGTTCCTTTAGTGTCTGGGTTTAAAACGATAGCGAGTTGCGGGATCGAATGATTTGTTATGATGTAAAATATTTCTCGATTGAATAGGTTCTTCATTACCATTCATTACTGGCTTGAAAATATCGCACCACTTCACGGCCAATCAGGGAAAAAAATGAGTGGCTATGTTGACAATCATCCAGTGATATTTTATCGCATGTATTTAACTGGATTTTACTGTTTCTGCATTAAAAGTTGGTGGTATCAAAACTGTGCTTCAATCACAAACCGACAAAGTACCATAAGTCCTTTAGAAACTAAGCCATTGGTTGTTTTTGTGTAGCTATGCCTGTTGATTGGTTTAAAAATCGCGGGCACCATTTTCAGCCAATCAGAATTAGAAACGTAGCCATTGCGGTAGTTCAGAGTCACACGTTGCTACACCTGGATCTCGGGTCGCAATATCAGTGATCGGAAGTTAAAAAAAATCCTAGCCAGGCACATCATCGTATCGTTTTACGCACAAAGAAATGTGAGATGAAACGGCTTCAGGCATTGATAATTACAAATGACACTTCTCGAACGATCCTGAGCAGTCAGTACCTTAGCCAGTTAAATAAGTAACGAATTTAATACAGCTGGTTTTGACTGAGTTCGTAAGTGTCCCTCCTAAATATCAACAGTGAGACATGCCGAAACACTGGGGCGACCATTTAAAACCGCGTTTTAATTCATTTTCAGTTATTAAGTGGTCTAAAGTTGGTCAACTCTGGCAATTAACGGCTGTTCGTTGTCGAAAGCAGTGTTTTGAAGGAAAAAACCCAAGGAGAAAATAATTTACTGAACTGTTTGAAGAAAACCACTCCCTGAAAGTTCTGGTGGTGAAGTGCTGTCTATGTTAGCCTTCCTTCAAAAACGACACGCTCATTAAGTTTAAGCTTTTTGTTCCAGATAATTCTTGTTTTAATAACATCAGCATAACAACAGAAATCGACAGACAGCCATGTGCGCTGAAACTGGGGAGACATTTTTTTATTGTCTGTTAAAAAGATTGACGAAAAATTTCGATACTTTTCATTCTTGAGAACTGTGGACAATCTGTCGCGCTTATAACTAATGAGAGTGATAAACAATCCACTTAACGTTTCGGAAATTCAAATAGCGTTTTACCTTCATGGCTGAATGAACAGAGCTGCTCGGCTGTTCCCAAACAACCCGCCCTTGTATTCGAATTAATCTATGAATAATCATATCCGTTTATATTGGTCCCCCGCAGATCATTCCAGCTTTAAGCTTAAAATAATCTGGCGCGATTGTTTGACCAACAAACAAACATTTCACCGAAAAAAACGCTCTCTTGAAATTTCTTGAAAAGCTTAGATTTGAAGAACACAACCAAAAACAAGAGTTTGCTTTATAAAGCCCTTGGAGTCCATAAACAAGAAACACAGCGAAAGCTAAATAAATTGAATAACAAGCGATGAGGAACAAAATAGGGTGGTCTTTATAACAAATTGAGCGGCCCACGAAAAAGGAGATTTCGAAAGATTTGATTACCAACAGGGTGAATCGAGGTTGCCGTATTTGGCGGCCTATCAAACGGCAGAAAACTTTTTACCATTCTTCATTGTTGACTTTTTGTAAAACTGATTTGAGCACGAGGTAGCAAAACGAAGGACATGCAGATGACCCAAATAAAACAAATAAAACATGTATTGATGCAAGATTGCAGCCTCATACTGGAAAGACTGTTAAGGAAGATGCATGATGTAATTTGCATTTTAACCCTTAAACCAAACCCAAACAATTGCAATTTTAAAAAAAATCGGACCGACATTGCTGGGACACGTTAACACCTTGAACTCAATCATCTCGCCGTAGATTTCGCCACTAAACAATTCGCCAGTAAGGGTCGCATCGCCACCGTCAATGACCTTTCCATCATTCTCTTTACGACTGAACTTGTTGGCAAAAACAACGGCACCATCTGTATTTTACGTTCACATGATACTGAGCGAGTGAGTCGTTGGGCTTGAGAACAACGTGATGGTGAATTGTTTGGTGGCGAATGTTTCTTTCTAGTGGCGAATTGATCGTTAACCAAGTTAAAAAATATATCAGACTTACTGGCTTCGGTATCCAACGTAATGTTGTCAACTGCGGACGCTGATGGAAAAATAGGAGAGCAACGATTAGTACACTTTACAGGTTAAACGAATTGAGCAAATTTCGATTATCATATGGTAATACTGCAGAGCAACAGATCATTTAAAATATTTCGGATAGGTGAAGTATCTTAGCTTTCTAATCAAAGCTAGTGCAGCAAAAATTGAATTAAAGCTAATCAGACATGAAATATGCGTTCTCTTTTTCAAGTTGCAGTGGACAACAACTTGTCTAATGATATCCTGTGTAAACAGAGGAGGCTCTTCGATAACATTCGTGCTTAAATGACTGTGAAGTGAATAAAAATTGGTTGCAGCAATTCTTAACAAGTCCGGTTAAAGACACTGGAAATATTTAAAAGTAAATGTAATTAATGTCTTGGGACAAAACTGGGTCAAAATCCCTTGAGAAAGACGCTAAAGAACCATGATGTTGAAATTAGAGAGCAGTGGTTAATTTGCTATGTCTAAAGTAATACGTTTTTGATTTGGTTCCAACAATTAGTATTGCATACCCAAAGTGAAGTAAAGCGAGATGCACAGAACAGCGAAGGCCTTCATTTTGTGTCTTTAGGGTCGAGCCGCGAACGATCGAGCTGAACACACAACACGTTATGCTCGTCAAGTGCCACTTCGCAGACTGCCTGCTCGACTGGCACACCTGGTTTCATTGGCAAACCCGTGTTAAAATATACGATCAATTAAGACACGCCATCCATTGAAAAGAGGCGCGTCCATTGTTTGCTGGTGGATCAGAACACAATGTGCATTTTCAGTTAAAAATGTTTGCGGCTTTTAATGATAAGCCGGTAGAGAATTAGGCATTGAATCTTGGTCGTCTTGGCCTAATAACATTACCGATAGCTAAGCTAATCAGTATCATCACTGGCCGTAAATTTTCTCTCGCAAAAACGATAAAAATAAACAAACGAAAGCTCTCGCACGATAAGTTCGTTTCCCTGACATGCTAGAGCGGACTGTTTAATTCAGAACGTACTCGAATGGTGAGAGCGTGAAACCATAATCAAAGACCGTGAACACAAACCAAAGTAATTCCATTTGCAATTAACAATAGCCCATTTCCGAGTTTGTGCATGTCTCAGTTTCAAAGCGATTCCTGGTGCACAACCATTCAAATCAGTAGAAATGAGTTGCGTATTCTTGTGCAAATCAAACTCATTCCCCTTTCAATAGCTGAGCACCAAGACTCGCTTCGAAACCGAGGCAAAGAGCAACTCGAAAGTGGCCAATCCACAGAGTAAGTAAACCAATTATAAAGCAGAGCTAAAACATGTAGCCGCCGCTAAGCGTGGGAAAAACGTGTGCAACCAAATGACAATTGCTTGTATCTTCAATCAGAACTGGATAAAAATGTGACGAAAGGATTTTAAGCCAATCACTTTCCAAACAATGGCGCCTCCAACAAAACCGCTCTCTGCAAAAAAAAAAAAAAAAATTGGTACGCAAAAGTTTCATCTTTGGTTACCCGCGAGGTTAATAATTATTCTGGGTAAATAACGGATCTTTTTGGTTTTCTTGTATTTCAGACTTTCAGATAATTTCGCAGGCAATGACTTTAACAAAATGGCCTCCGATAGCAGTTTGATCAGGCCCTTAGCAAGAGACAACACAAGCTCCAAAGGATTTTTAGGTAAGAATTACATCGTTTTCCAAATGGACAGAAATCAATAATCGGTTAATGAAAAAAAAATTCGGAATAAACAGATAACCCACATATTTTACACTCAACTGGAAGAGTACTACAAGTTGTCCAGATCAGTACCGCATGGACTATAAGCAGTGGACTATAAAATCAGCGATGAAAGCCATCGATGAAAATAAAGTTTCTCGTCAAGAAAGGATTCATAGCAGAAGCATGCATCAGAGAGCTGAGAGCAAATTTAGTAGGACAACCGTAAAACGGACATGTCTTCCTCTGGTAAATTAGCACATCACGATCAAGTTTTGTTCAAGAGAAGTTCAGAGCACAGACGAAACCCCCACTCTTTTCGATGTAGTGAGTATTGAAATTTGAAACTAGATGTCTTCCACGAATAAAGGTATCTTTGACGAAAGTGGTGATAATCCTAAACCATTTCGTCGACAATGGAGAACCAAACTGCTGGATGTATGGATCAGGGGAAATCTTCTTGGGGTGTGCTTTCCTCTTCAATGTGAACTCGTCCACCTACCGATTGTTCCCATAGGAGCATCATTGTCTTCGATTGTCACCGTTACCACTGACGGTGATCCAATTCTGACGCCTGGAGTAGCAGGACCATAGAAGCGAATTCCTAGCTGAAACGACTCGTCATTTTCGGTTATGGCATCGTCAATAATCAACACTCGATGAGTTTTCAAAGTGTCGCCAGGTCTAAACCTAACCATCACCGGTTGGTCGCTTAACAAGTAGTCTACCCCTGAGGTGGCTGTCAAATCTGTGGAAGTTAACCTAAAAAAAGGAATGATTGGATTACTTAGGAGGGACGGGTTGGTGATCCTTTCGCCCTGGGTTCGTTCGTTCGTTCGTTCGTTCATTAGTTTGTTCGTCCTTTAGTTAGTTCGTCCGTTCACTCTGTCACTCACCGATTCAATCACACAAACAGATTTTATTACCAGCAGTAATCAAAGATTATTGAGTTGCGTCCGATCCCTGTTTTGTCATCGACGAGACATTTTCGGACACCCATCCTGGTATTGACCCCGTCCAACAGGACTTAACTTTCTTGGGCAATCTGTGACACTATCAAATGAGGTCGAGGGTATTTGTCCCAGAACAACATGGTGTCCAAACGCTGAAATCGTATGGCATCACAATCGATACCCGAGGGACATTTCCGCGGGACTGAAACGATTAGAATGCGTTTCTCCTCGAACGCAATTAGTGTCTTATTATTAGAATTTATTGTCAGTATTACAGTACCTTAATTGTTATTGCAAGGTCATTAAAACATTATTAGGTATTCTGGACTCTTTAGTCAATCTCACCGAAGACGAGCTGGCACGCTTGTATTACCAGTGTTCTCGATGGTGATCAAAGCCTCTGATGAAGACTCCGACACTCGAATGGTCGCCTTTGTAAACTGGAATACACCCGCCTCTAAAAGAAACGAGGTTTTTGGGTGATAAGTATGTGAGCCACAAGAATTAACAAATGAATGGATCACAGTGTTCATTAGTGCGACATGACATTTATATTACATGATGGATTAACGTTCTTACCAAACCACTCGTGAAATTTTTGCATTTTAATTCCAATCATTGCTTCGGCATGGGTTTTGAAACATTTATGAACAGCTCAGTAAATGTAAATGTTAATGTAAATGTGCGCTTAGTTGACCGCTCCCAACAAGGGCTTTTCAGGGTCAACCGGCTCAACGGGATCGGACCGAATGCATGTGAAAACGCCCACGGCTGCCGACATACGATCCATGTGGGATCTCGGAGCACCGCAAACCCAGCCAGATGTAATTGACTGGGAGTCGATTTTGCCCTCGATTTTGCTCAGTCACTTTCACTTTCGTCGTTATGCTTGCGGGGGGAGGGGGTAAGCTTTCCCTGCAATACCATTTCGGAATGTTTTCTCGGACACTACCCCCCGTACACCCATCAACGAAGCATGTCACGTTTGTAAAAAGTGTGGATTGACAGTTAAGGCTCTTAAGTTACCAAGCTCTGTAACGGCTTATTGTTTATCTTTCACTTTAGATGACTTCTGACTTGGTGAACCATGAACGAGACCTCTGAAATGTTGAAATGTTGGGACTTCCTAGGGCGCTATCTTGGGACTGAGATCTATGAACGACTTCTTGCATTGCGTGTATTATTCCTCGAAGCATTTTTACAAGACCACCTCTTGTAAAATAGTAATAATGATGCGATGACAGATAGCCGACTGTTCATTCTTCCTGCTTTCACTCTTCTTGTCAAGGTTTCTCCACAGTTCTTTTCTTGAGCTTTCTTGTCTTTGACAGCACATGTCCCTGACGTTGATCTCTTCTTTCTCTTATAAGAGGCTTGGCTCTATGTTTTCGATATATTTCACTTTTATCGATGAAGAATTTATTTATTTCCAAACTGCTTTGGCCAGTAACATTTCTATCACGATGACAACAACAACGCGTGGGTATTCTCGTGCCGTCTGTCATTTGAACACTTCAGGCGGAGGGGTTGGCGCAGTGGTGAGATCTCTGCCTTCCAACCCTAAGGTCCCGGGTTCCATTCCCAGTTCTGCCGAGACTGGAATATTTGGCGACCTTCTTTCCCGCTAAAGTTCACTCAGCTTTCCATCCTTCCGAGGTCGGTAAAGTGAGTACCAGCATGCATGGACTGCTTAGAAGCGGCTGCTATTTGCGCTTGTATATGCTTCCAGTCCGCTGGGGGGTAAATTGATCATTGTAAAGCGCCTTTGAGACGTTAGTAATAAGGGCGCTATATAAATGCACCACTTTACCTTTTTTTTTTACTTCATCGTTGCCGCTTACTTGGTAGATAAATTTGCCATTAACAGCATTAACTTCAAAGTTCTTTTACTATCAGCCAATTCGCAAGTTTCTGCTTCGCAATCATTTTTTTTATGGTTCGTGGCTCATTTTATTTCACACTAATTACCAAAGAGGTGTATTGATAAACGGTTATGAAAGTTCGGTTCTATGTGAATGGACCTTGTCACGGTTTCTGACAGCAGGTTGGTTGTGGGGTGAATGTATGGGATTTTGGCCGAATTCAAACCTCTATAACTCCGCTACTAAGTGGAAAATTAGATCATTGCACAACGCACAACGTCTAAAATTAAATATGAGAAATCGCCTTAGGCCGCTTCAAATTTCGTGGTAATTTGCATAATTTTGATTGCAAGGGTTCATGTGAAATTTACAAATTTCGTTTTACTTCACGAAAACAATCTCAATAAAAGTGCTTTTTGAGAAGTATTCTCGCTATCCGCAACCGTCAGACCTTAAAGGATTTTGAAGTCGGCAAAATTCCCATACATTCACTGCAATTTAAGCCGTGTTTGCCCCCAACCAATATGGCGTCAGAAACCGTGACAAGGTCTATTGCCGGTTTTCACTGTCACACCATCCATCATCAAGATCATTCAACAAAAAAAAGTCAAGAATCAAAGAGGTAAAAGAAGATGAATATTCGAACAGTCTCGCAAGGGTTCAGGTCTGTGCGATATTTCGTGCGGAAGATATTCGAAGAAATGTTATATTCAAAAATCTCAGGCTTTGTATGGAGACACCATGTTTGTGTCCCTCTGAGGGGCACAAATATGGCGGCCGGAAGCTAACAAAAACACATGTTATCGAGTTTTGCTATAAAAAGCCTGTAGTCATCTTCTCAGGGCAAATAAAGGTGTATATGAGAACTTATTCTCATACATAGACTTTCCAGATTGCAAAATCACAACGGAAAAGTCACTTTGTTCACCTACGTGACAGCATTCTCGGCCGCAATTTTAATATCACGTCATGCAAAAGCTTAGAAATTCAACCTTGCTTTGTCACAAGACGAAAAACCCTATCAAACTGAAATATTGTGAAAAGATAAGTCTTCAGCTGTTCTAATAACTAACTAAACTAAAACCGCAAAAGGATTGATAATTCCTTATTTTTTAATTTTGATGACGTCACGTGAAAAACCAAGGTGCATTAAATAACTTAAGTATCAAAAAGTAACTTTCAGTCATTGTGACACAAGATATGTGTGGTTGACAAAGAAGCATACGCTTTCGAGTTGGCCACCGCGGGTACTTGTGCTACCAATGCACTATGAGTTAATGCTGGAATTTGTAATTACACTTTATATTTCAACTGATTGTCACACCATTGTCATTGTCACTTTATAACTATATGAATCCATAAACAATTTACAAATACGCAATCATGCAAAACACTGTTTGGCTTTAGAGCACAACACCGGTCAAAAGCAGCATACAACAATATAACTTGATCTGGTTGAACTAGTACTATAAAAATATGGGGAGGCAGCAACTTACTGTAATTGCCACACCCCAACAATTGCCTGAAAGAGCGTGAAGTAAATCTACTATTCATAAAGCGAATATCGAGTTCTCAGACAGAAAGAACGGTACGAGATGAACATTTAATGCACTGCTGGATTTAGAAGGCAACGAGAATTGGAAATATTTCCTGATTAAATTTCTATGTTTCTAATATTCTGTGTTTTCCCATCCCTTTTGGTTTTGGGTTTGTAAGTGCAAAAAGAAAAATTCAGGTTCGCAAAGCCTTGCAAAAAAAAAATCACAGCTTACAGAAAAATAGACGCAGAGGTTACTAGTTTCAAGGAGGCAGACGTTTAATGTGTGGTTCAAGTTGCCTCTTTGTAACTTTGAGGTAACACAATCAATTTGGAGACCAGATGCAATTATTAATTTCCATTGGCATGCAACCTGTGTCTGAGAAAGCGAACTACCGATGGAGACAATCCTCTTTTACGAAGAACTGCATTAGGTCTGGATTATAGAAAGCTATTTTCCAAAATAATAGACAATGAATGCAGAATACCTTGACCAATGCACGCGTGGACAACAAACGCCAGGAGAACAAATAACTTCGGAGACGAGTGCTTTTCCATCGCAGGGCTTTATCCTAGTTTGTCCACTTTGCAGTCTTGTAGGACCAACCAGCAGATGAGGTGAGTTTCGTAGGTTGAGAGATCAAGCGGTGGAGTATGATCTGGGAGCTTCGAACGGGTTGAATGGATCCGTCATATCAATTATAATGAGTGGGCTGTCAGTCTTAATCCTCGAGAGACGGCCAAGGATCAGTGAAAGTCTTGTGACGCCATACTCATTGTGTTAGTGAACGCCCTTCGTGAATTGCTTATGATGAAATATTAACGTAAGTTCAACCAGCCAGTTGGAATAGGCCTCAATGCAAGGGAAAATCATTTTGGATGGGATATTTCGTGTTTCTCGTCCTGCTAGAATGGAAATGTCCTATGCCTTGGAATGCCTGATGAGTAGACATCAAGCGGTGCCGACTAATTAGATATACAATAATCTGAGATAAACAACCCCTGGGGCAAACAAACTTCATTCCTGCAAAAATCCAGATATTTCTGAGGGCTTTGGGCCTCGATTTTAAAACATTTGAAATGGCTGAGTTTTCGAGCGATCTAAGTCTAACGTCTTGCACAAAATTTCGTGTAAACGTGCGTTTGTTTCATGCTGGTCATCTCTACATAACTGGGCCATTTGATGTTTTCTTGTTGCAAATGTCAGGTGGTTTATTTGTTTATTGATTGGAATGGAGTGGGTTTGATGGTATTAAAGGCTGAGAAAAGCGCCAGAGAAGTTATCATCTTACAATAACAATGTTCAGGATGACTGGACTGCTGTCATGTCTTCAATTGAAAGTATGTCATTTGTGGCCGCATGTCGTTTATCATTGACAGACGTAAAAACCGCGGGAGAAAAGGTGACATTCTTGGGTTACAGGATTTGGGTTTCTCCGAAGCAACCGGAAATTCCCGTTGTAACGCGAGATGGTTTTGTCATAAGCTGGCCCTTCTTAGTTTATCGTGCAGGCAATTGGCAACATGTGGTGAAAGAAGTCGATGAAGCGCTTAGTTTGTGGTTAAGTTATTGATATGCCCTGCCATTTTACCATGGCTTCTAAAGGATTTAATTTTCAGGTTCCGAGAAAAATATTCTCTCATGGATGCAAGAGGTTGTTTTTATTGGTTGGGTTCAAAGCGTATCGTTCTGTCTCGATTCTATCTGACCTGTGACATCCCATGTAACATATGAACTGTTGTTCTTCGGCCATGTAACAACTCACAGAATGAACACCTATCTTAGTGAGCTAATCAGTTTAATGATTTGAACCAAAACAAAATTCTCACCAATAACATGGACCCAGGTGGACGATACAATCATTCCGTGAATATTTTTAGCAACACACTGATAAAGAGCATCTTCGTCGAACGTCAAGTCTTGAAAATGCAATTTGTTGTTGTCCAGCTTAACCCGATTTCTGAAAAAAAAATCTCGAAATAATTAACAGTAATCGTGCGCGTTGCAAACGTTGGTGGAGGTGTTGGTCATAATACTGGACAATGTTGAGCATCTGCTTCATCGATGATCTCAGCTTAGACAAAAAGCTGTTACCTGCTGGTTGCAAAGTTGGAAGTGTTTCAGATGTTTTTGTGACAACATCCACCCATTGCGAAGTTTAACCGGTTGCCATCCATGTAGGGGAAATTCTCGGTGAAAAAGCTAGCAACGTAACTTTGTCAGTTAGGACCAGAAAAAGAACTAACATGATTCAACGGAACAAATATCAGGTCATGTCCTCTTGGCTGATTGTCGGTTCGCTCTAACCTTCTGCGAATATCCTGATTCAACCACTTTTCCTTGAACCTGGTTAGCGAAATCAGCAAATGCAAACAACTCTATCTATTGAAAATTTAAAGAAAGCGCGGAAAAGACGGTTGGCTAGAACAGGTTGAAAAATTAATGGGGACACTTCACCTTCGCCGGGAGTGGCGTTAATTAATTTATCTAATACCTCGCACACTGCAGCCCCCTCCCCCCTTATCAGTGTTGCTAGCAATGTAAAATAATGCTAAAAACTTGAACAGTCAACATTGAAAAGGGGAGAGGGAGGGGGGGGGGGAAGGTTTTAAAGGGAGTGTCTCACCAATTTTGCAACCTGTTGTAGTTAACTTACGTTGACCGTCTTATTCTTTCTCCGTCTCTGAACCACGAAAAGGAAGGTGCAGGAATCGCTGTCACATCACATTTCAGCGTTTCTTTTGCAGAAGTACCAACGGTTTTCTTGCTTTCTGGAGGACGCCCACTCGTCCATCTTGGATAAACTAAAACGGACAACAACCGATTTGCCAAAAATTAAGGGTTCTGCCTTCTTAGGTGCACTAGCTCTGTCCAGAAATGCAAGAAATAAGATGAACGCCCAATTTTGACATCCAACACGAAGTTTCCCTTTAAGTCAAAGCCTTTACTACCAATTTCCAACAATAAGGTAAGGATATTTAGGTGCAAGAATTTCTGCAATATATCAAGTCAATTTGTTTTATCGAGGAAAAGGCATTTCCTAGACAAAAAGAGGAAAGTTCATTGATATCGGCATTTTGGAAAGCCTTATTTAGCCCTTTGTTCTCAGTGTCTCCTTTTTCTTGCTGCGCAATCTTAGTTCCTTGACAGACTTCGAGCTCGTCTTTATTACCTTTTCCACTTGCTGTCTCAAAGCCTCAGTATGTTGACCTCTGAATCGAACGACTTTTGTGGCACAATGTACTGTACTTAAAATAATGTGTGAATGTGTTTATGTATTATATTGTATTTGCTGGTACGTTTGTAAGCTATTCGTAATCAAATGAAAATAAGGAAAACAAAACTGGAAAAAGAAAACTAATAAACATCAGAGAATTTACGGATAAACCGTAAAAGGCCATGTAATGCCCCTTTTAATGAAGCCGATCATGTTCACTGAAAACTAGCAAAAGCAATTCTTGTTCAGTATGAGGTAATTAGAATCAGATTTCAAGCAAAAATTCGTCAGGTTCCAGGCTGTTTTTGAAAAACCTTTGAGGTGCAAGAATATTAATGATGAATGATAATGATGGATGCGTGCATGATTTAATGATTACTGAAACGGACGAACGCGCGAACGCCGGGCGAACGGCCTAACGAACGAAGGAACGAGGTAACGGAACTGAATGGCGTGTATGGATTTATGGATGGATTTTGCAAAAGGAATATCTGAGTCTAAAGGGTATTCACGGTAATTACAAATTACATATTACGTTACCTTTCACCTGCAGGTTTATGTAGTGTTTTATTGGAGTTCCAGCGTTTTCCGAATTTTCTGCCTCACAAGTGTATTGTCCCTGATGTCTGTCCTTATGCACGTTAACAATGATTAGAAGCCTTCCGTGAAGTGCATTGGGAATTTCAAACGAATCCTTTCCGCTTTGTATTTGTATGCCATTTTTCTTCCAGGTGATTTTTGGTGCTGGCCTGAGAGTAAACCAAAGAGCTGACAGTTATCAAGTTGATTAAATTATCGGAGTGAATGGAAGACCGGGAGAGCAAAGCAGACGGTCACCATCAAGTTACCGATGTGAAAGAGTTATAATTATAGTCAAGGAATTCAGGTAAAACAAGAAGCATGAATTAAATTACACTAACACAATATTTTCATTCCCACGATCAAGACCTTGATTCTCTTAATTAGTACCATTTCTTTGTTGGGTAGTCACGAGAATTTGGTGTTATATCGAGATCACACCTAAGCTGATAATATTCTTCATTCTCAATACCTTTCTGACTGCATGACATTTCATTGAAATGTGAGGAGGATTTATGTACCGATCACTCCTAAAATGGCCCTCCTTTCCCCAAACGTACATTCCTATACAATTCCGTAATGTATCCCATATGCTCAATTATAGAAATGGTGGCTTTAAACAGTAAATTAACATTTTCAAATCGCTGATAAAGAATGTAGCAAGTCTAGAAGCAATAGTAAAAAATGAACACAGCACTCACCTTCCGAAAGCGAGACAGTACAATGTTTTATTTCTTTGCTCAAGGGCCATTTCTGTGGTGCCAGGTAAAACCGCCCAGGTTGGTGACCTGAGTGTCTTAGGATCTGTCTGGTCTGTGTTTTAAATTAAAGTCTGCCATTAACTGTGTTCTCTCTTCTCGCAATCCCTTGAGTTTGCCGAACAATTTTCGCACTCATTTATAAATGCTTACGTGTATATTGCTTTAATTTTTCCCCGGATTGTGTTGTTGCTTGGTGAGGCTAGTACCCGGGGGGAGGGGGGGGGGGGAACTCCCATATGAAACGGACGGGGATGCTCATCGTCTCGCTTAGGGTAAATTTTGGATTTTGGTCTCGCTTAGGGTGTTCCGGGCAAAGCGCCAATATTTTAAGCTGCCAAGATCTCGTTTAGGGTTCCACAAAGAAACACAGAATTACGCGAAGAGGAACAGAAGTCAAATTTTCTTTTTAACGTGTTTTGTTTAGGGGTCAAAATTTGCTTAAGCCACGCCCAGATTGGTCTCCTTTAGGGGTCACAAAAAGCTTGAGCCACGCCCAGATGGTCTTCTTTTAGGGGTTAAATTCAAAATTGCCGACGAGCATCCCCGTCTGTTCCATATGGGATTCCCCCCACCCCCCGGGGGCTAGTATCTCCGAACTGGCATTTATTTTCTGAACCCTGATGTATCACAGAGGACAGATCACAACCCCAGAAGCTTAGTGCCCTACCCTCTGTGACCGCAGTGTTAATAGAGTTTTAAGACGGTCCCTACTGGTTATAGATTTCGTGCGGTTTATAGCCTTGAAAGTCTAACCATTTGCAGACGAAATTACAAAGGCTCCACTTTCTCCTCAGTTATTTTACTGAAGAGTGTACCCGCAACGCCCCTCATGGTAGTCTCATGCTAACACCATCATCACTCTCAACGGGATCGAACGGCCACTCTGACTTTGTGGATCTTACAATGTAAATAGAAATTTATTTGTTTTCCTGTTTCATTTATCGTACATTTACCGTCTCCTTCCACTTTTTCGCGGACCTTCCTAGTCAATATCATTTGTTCATAGCCGAGTCCCGTGACCTTCAAGGTGAACTAAGGCAACAACTGAAAAAAACGAATTCCACAGGTCATAAATTTACCTGGTGTTCGTGTTTTCAGTGTCAAAGCACCTGAGGAATAAAAGGTGTTTGCAGCAGAGATTGTGCATCTGATTCCACCCAATGCTGTTATATCATCGATGTCCTCTTGGGTGACAAACGCTATGAACAATGTACCAGTAGATGGCGAGATTCCCCGTCTCTCGTTCCTCTCAAACTGTATCATATTCTTGCCCTCCCAGGAATAACTTGCGCCATAGCTGTTTCCGTGGGCAGGGCAAGCCAAGCTGAAAGGAGACCCGAGGTCAACACTCTTTTCCATTGGGGTTTGATCGGCAAATTGCCCAATAACTGCAAACAAGAGGTTTGTTGATAACTTGTCTTTCCGGTGTGTTTGATGTGGTAGAAATGATATATTACATGTAAACATCACATTAGATAAATATTTTTTATGACATATGCATTACATAGAGAGTTTTTATTTGGCAGTGTGGTTTGGGGCTCTCATTTCTTCATCTCCGGCCATTCACACCGTACAATTCGACGGCGTGTCACAAAGGAACTATTAATTTTTGTTGCGTTTCATCCACCTCACTTCGATTCATACTTCTCTTTCCTTTCTTTTCTCTCACTGGTGTGAACACACAATGTACAGTTATTGCATAAGTAGTGACCTGTCGTTGATTTTACAAACGAGTACACCATATAGCACGCTATTTTAAAGAAGCGAGAAAAGCAAAGTGTTGCTCAAAATGTAAAAGCCGGTTAAGATTAGATAGCCAATGATCTTCTTATTTGGGCAGAGACAAAACGTAAGAACCACACACCTCACGAAGATAAGTCATTAGCTTACACCATTAGCGTTCGTTATACACTAATTACATGTTGGTGGTTTTCTCGTGATGTCATCGCAGCCATGTCGGTGGACGAATCTCCATTAGTTCGTCCACCAGCAGTCTAAGCAATTCTACGTGGCAAATTTGTTATCTGTGTCTCCAGAGATTGATTTCAAACCGTCTATACAATCAAACAGATGCTCACGAAGTAACTATTCACTGTATATATTTAGAAACCAACAACTAGAAGTATTTATCGCACCGGTGAACTTGTCCCAATTGAAAAGCGAATGAGCTTTTCTTTAGAGCGTGCATGTTTCCAAGCATGACTTGTCGATGGTACTTTGTTCTCAAGTAAACTCTCACCTGTCACCGCAACTTTTATCTTTCTGCTGAACGTTTTTACGCCGGTAACAGTATCCTGGACGAAGCATTGATAAGTTCCACTGTCGGAGGAGCTAAGAGAACTTCCAGTTAAGGTACCGTCGCGTCCAAGTCGTTTGTTCCCGTATTTCAATGCACCTTCGGGTATTTCGGTATCGTTGTGGTACCAGGACCATTTCAAGTTCTCCCCTGAAGCGCCGCAAGGCAGAACAAGAGCCTTTTGTGCTCTGAATTTCACCTGCTCTGGACTAATTAGGTCGTAGGATAAGAAAGTCTTTATCATTGGAGGCGGGCGTTTTCGCTGGTTCTGACCTGAAACCATGACGGCAAGTTTGAGAAGGATTTTTGTACACCCGTCCTTTGAAGAAGGCTTAAAACGAATCGAAGAGAGAAACTAAGAAAACATGGGAAAACAAAATTATAAAGCTGGGCACAATTGTTTAAAAATTGATTAAAAGAAATCAGCGATTAGGTGCAGGGATGGCGCAGTGGTGAGAGCACTCGCCTCCCACCAATGTGGCCCGGGTTCGATTCCCAGACTCGGTGTCGTACGTGGTGTAAGTTTGTTCAGTTCTGTAATCTGCTCCGAGAGGTTTTTCTCCGGGTACTCCGGTTTTCCCTTCTTTTCAAAAAGCAACATTTACTTTGATTTGAGTTTATTTGTTCAGTTTAGTTTACAATGTCCCCAATTAGTGCTCCAGCGCTAGAACGACTAGACACATAAATTAAGTTCCTTTCTTTCTAATATATCAACCAATGTTTGTATTTTGCCCGTGAAAAAAAGCCGGATTGGTGTAATTTTTTGCTAAATGAAGAATAAAGTCTCATCTTGTCATAATAGAAGGCAAAAAATCTTTTGCAAACTTTTTTGGTCAGCAAATAAACTGCCATTGGAGTTTCCAGTAATCTATTGTTGGCTTAATAGGGCTCAGTTAACTGGACCAAGAAGTGTAAAATACAATAGTGATAATTCATGTTTGTGACAGCCAGCAAAAACGCGGTATAATCGCCACCCAGAATGTGCATTGCCCTGCAATTTGGATGTAGAATGCTAACTACGATTTCACTTTCCGAACATTACTTCAAATAAATCCAACGCAAAAAATTGTTTTTTTCACTTACTGATAACTGGTGTCGAGAGGTAGAAAATCCATAGCAAGGCAAGATGACTCCGGTGCATTGTACACATCTAAATTATGGGACCACTTGACAGAAAAATAACATTAACTCGTGAGCAAAACAGAATTAAAATAATGATTGATCTGCACACATGGGAGAATGAAAGCAACGTTGTTGACCATTCGAGGACAAGCCATTCGAAGCTAGTAAACGAGAAACTGGACAGGAGGAAGACTAGGAACGCAAAAGAAGAAGATAAAGCTGATGTTGATGGTGAAAATGATGACGACGAAGACGACAAGATGATGATGATGATGATATTGCTGATAATGATGGTGGTGATGATGATTATATTGCTGATAATGATGGTGGTGATGATGATCATATTGCTGATAATGATGGTGGTGATGATGATTATATTGCTGATAATGATGGTGGTGGTGATGATTATATTGCTGATAATGATGGTGATGATGATATTAATGATAATGATGGTGGTGATGATGATGATATTAATGATAATGATGGTGGTGATGATGATTATATTAATGATAATGATGGTGGTGATGATGATTATATTGCTGATAATGATGGTGGTGATGATATTAATGATAATGATGGTTGTGGTGATGACGATGAGGGGAGGATTAGGCAAAAGAAGAGGACGGTGGAGTGGCAAGTGCTGGAACAGCGTGGAGAAAAACTCATCGAAGGAAAATTTGTAAGGGAACTACAGACACACTTGCCACCCAGTATCATAACTGAGATAATGACAAATTATTATGATCGCAACACGCTGCAAGAACACGCTTCACACAGTCGGATAAAAAGTATCAGAACAACATTAAAACGTTCAGTTGTAAATCCATCATCCATTCATTAACCTCGAGTTATGCCAGCCGAGCTGATTATTGGAAAGACGTGGAAACATTTTATGCATAATTTTATGCCCTGTTAAAACTGCCATCACGAGAAGCTCTGATTATCTAAAACAAACTCTTTTGAGAGGGCCTTTTGATCGGTGATCCATTCTCTACTATTTTCGAATTCCCCATAATACACTTTGTTTGCCCCCAAATTTTGCATAAACTATTGTTTTCAAATGCTCTTGGGGACACTGCATATTCCCAAGAGCATTTGAAAACAATGGTTTATGCAAAATTTGGGGGGCAAACAAAGTGTATTATGGGGAATTCGAAAATAGAGAATGGTTCGTTATTGGATTAGTTTATATTTGCACAAAATGATCGGTAGTGCCTGTGGAGGGCGAGCCGGGGGGTCCACGTGCTAAGTAGTAAACCCACAATTGAACGTACAGCTATGTTGAGACACAAATTGAACTCTACACTTATAAATTGCAAAACCAAAATAGGTTTCATTTTCAAATTTTCAAGTGGAAAGACGGCTTTCCATTCTTAGCCAGCTGGCAATCTTGGTTGTCATTACGCCGACTTGCTACTATTAAAACCGGTGGACTCTAATGAAAATATGCCATACATTGATTCTTTCTGCCTTTTCCTCGTTCTTTTAAAATGTTCGTAGACAGACTTGTCTCTGACAACTTTTCCTTCAAAACAATATGAATCGATTCAGATCAGTAATGTCCGACATAAATTAACTCTCAAACAGTGGCATATTTTACATTTTCAAAATTACTTTGTATAATTGTTTATAAATTGAACCAAGAAAAACGGTTGAGGACCAACACATCCTACAGAAAACTCGATAACTTCGTTATTTTAGATCATGATGAAGATAATTGTAGCTGTGGTACCACCACACAGAATTTTCCAGTTTTTATGTGGGTATTCATTGCCCCTAAATCAATATGTTAACGCTCTCGTTCAGGTCCACTGAAGAGAAAACTAAATAACGAGAACTCGCATACAATCTGCATTCTGTAACGGGCCATTGAGCCAGCTAGTTAATTTAGTGTCGACTTTGGAACAAATGCCTTACCTTAGATTCTTAAAATCTCTTTCAGTTAGTGATATCTTTGGTCCTTACATTTTCTTGAGTTTCAAGCTATATTTTAGACTTGAAGCTTGCAAACACCAGTAAACAAGCTTTGGCGAGGATGACGCCGCCACAAGACCAACTGAAACAATCTTGCACGCACAGCTGCTGTTCAACAAAGAGTCGTTTCTTTCAGTGAACGGAAATTTAGAGAGGTTGAAAAAAATCTCCCAATTGGCTTGTCAGCAGGGCGGGGGTGTTTACCCAACTGATTTTTTTTTATTTAGAGCTTCCCGATTGAAGACCCACTAGTCCATATTTTCTTCCAGATTGGGAAGTCTGGCAGTCTGAATTGATATATAAATCGGTGTTTTTATGCGAGGTGAGTATTCTGGAGGGATAGTATGGCCCCAGAGAGCGAATATATTAGGGCTGTTTATACGAGAGAAAATAAGCCGCGGCTTACGTAAGATGCGAACACCCCGTATAAATGGTACAAAATATACGTTCAAGGCTTTCTCAAGCCGCGGCTTATCCTGGCCTGGGATTTTATACTCGTATAAATAGTTCCTTTCGCGTATTATGTGCGCCGCGGCTAATTTTCTCTCGTATAAACGGCCCTTACGAGGGAAAATAAGCCGCGCCTTAAATAAGACGCGAACTGGGCCATTTATACTAGTGCGGCCTACGCAAGACGCGAAATCCTCGTATAAATGGTTCGCGGCTAAGTTCGCAGCCAATTGGTGCAATGATGACGTAATTTATTTTGATGCCTCGTTTTGGGGTAAATAATTGTGACGCTAGTTTTGCGATATTAAAAGATAAATGGCTCGAGTGAGCAAACAAGGGAAGAAAATTTCACATGTAATCCAGTATCGATTCAGTAAAGTCGTAAACGAACACTTGCAGTGTGCTGCAGAACTTACAATGGCTGAAGTGACGCAAATATCAAGTTGCTTAGCAATTTCAATACCACTACAATTAGTGAGAAGCTTTCCGGGGCACTCCACATTCGCATTTAAGCTGAATCTTTTTCTTCAGTAATACGTGATTCGTTGCTCGCGCTCGCCATTTCTCTCAGGCGAATGGACGGGAGCAAAAAAGAAGTCTGGTCTATAATCAGGGGCACCCAACGTCAATTTTCAGAAAATATCTGTTCGGAAGACGATTTGAGATCTAGAATTTTCGGAAAATTTGTTGTTAAGTTTCTTGCTTGCCTGCCTCTCCTAGGATTTTCGAACATCTGAAAAATGGTATAATTGCCCATTTTTAACGGACTTTTACCCTAAAAAGGTCACCTAGAATTTTCGGGAGCCTTTTTTCTGGCTAAAATTTTCGAAATGGTAAGTTTTGATCCCTATAATTTTCGGATCACTAGACTTTCAGCTAGGAAATCCGAATAGATGAAAACTTTTTAGGGGATAAAATTATGCCTATATGTACCGTTTAAATACTAAAATACGTTTAACAATGCTATGTTTGAGTGGTTTTGAACTACGTTCTCGTTGGGTGCCCCTGTATAATAACAAAACAAGCGCGTGCATAGGAGCTGTTCACGGTTTGAGCAAGTCGTGGACAACGCTGGAGTACATTTATACGAACACTTTCACGTCGAAGATAAGCCGCGGCCAAGATATAAGCACAGCCCAAAACCCCTGGGCCACGATAAGCCGCGGCTTGAGCTAGCTGCGGATGGAGTAAGCCATGAACTTCGATTTTGTACCATTTTAAACGGGGTGTTCGCGTCTTATGTAAGCCGCGGCTTACTTTCGCTCGTATAAACGCCTTAATATGTTTTACTTTCTAAAAGAATACCGAGAGGACTATTTTGTTTGAAATAATGGGTCGGTCCGCAATTAACTGCTCGAGACTTATAATTCATTGGTGGGCTGAGGATCACGGGCATCTGCTTACCATTTCACACGCTTCTCTGATTTTCAAGTGGAATTGACAATGCGTGACAATTCGAGATTGTCATGCAATATTTCGTGACGTTTACACTTATTTCTTTTTTTTCTTACGCCATTATTCTTTATTGCTACGTCTTCTTTTTTTCGGTTAAGAAAGACGACATCTGTTGTAAAATTTATAGTATTAATTAATACATGACCCTCATGGGAAAACCCTTTGATGACATCATTTCAAAAGCTGATGCAACATGACTTATCCCTTTTGCAATATGCAGTGTTGAAAAATATAAACCCCCGTTACAAATCCGGTTTCTATAATTTTCTTCAAGATAATTCTGCCCTTCAAAGCGCTACAAAGTCCACCAAAATTCACAGGAGTAAAATGGAATTAACTTGCGAAGGAAAAAGTTATAAATTAATCGTTCTTTGTTTGAGCGACTTCAATTCAGCGAAAGATTTGATCGAAGGTGGAACAAAGTATGTCATCGACTGTCGCGCGGTGAAACCTAAAGAAATGGTAAACAAATTACAATCCTTTTGCGAGTTGATTTATGAGACTACAGTCTCGTACGTTTGGCTTAATTGCCCCTTCAATAAATTTTTGGAGATCAAGGGAAGACTTCGCTCGATTTTGGCCAAGGACAAGGATTTCACCAATGTAACAAGCGATCTTTTACTCTTGAAGCTAACAACTCATGGTCAAGAAGTGCCTGAAGATAAGGCATTGAAGATTAGCAACGACGTCCTAAATTTCGGCCAAAATCTCCTGGATATTCATCGCTTGTTGGATGCTCACCCGGGACTTTTGCATGAAAAGTTTCCCTTGAGCCAGTCGCTGAAGAGGAAAAGGCAAGATCACATTGAGAGCGCTCCGTCAAGTGACTACCCTAAAGTTGCATCCATGTCATATAGCGACACACGTCGACCAAATAGGCGAGTGTTTAAGGCGTTGAAACAAATGATAAAAGATCCACCGAGAAATGGGACCAGAGGCACCAGATGCTACATGTGTAATACCACCGAAGGATCTTTTGCCATCGTGTGCGATGGATGTCACGAGCTGAATGAGGAAATGAAACGGGCTTCATGTGATTTACATGGAAGATATGCCATCGTTACTGGGGGACGAATCAAAATTGGCTTGGAAACGTCTCTCAAATTGCTCAGGGATGGAGCCTCTGTGATTGCAACAACCAGATTTCCTGTCGATGCTGCAAAACGTTTTAGCCAAGAAAATGATTTCCACATGTGGAAACACAGGCTCAAAATTGTTTATCTCGAGCTTCAAAGCATGGCATCCATTGACGAGTTTCTCCTATATGTTCAACGGAACATCCCACATCTGGACATTTTAATCAACAATGCGGCACAAACCATCTTTAGATCGTACGAATATTATCAACCACTGATTGCAGAAGAGGCCAATCAACTTCCATGCTTGGCAAAAGATGCTAGCAATCTCCTTGTTAACACAAGCATGGAGAAACTGGAAGTGCGCTACAAAAGCGCATTTTCATCGCAACTGGCAGCTCTCACCGGCTGGCCAGCCCACTCAAAAGAGTTCCGGGATGACCAAAAGGATGATCACGGTGAGCCACTGGATCTGCGACTGCGCAATAGTTGGACTTACAATTTGGATGAAGTTCCTTTACAAGAACTTTTGCAGGTATTTTGGGTTTTAGTATTATGGAATCTTTGTTTTTTCTCTCTGTTCAATTACCCTTACAACAGCGGGCTATAGAGCGGTTTTCAATTGAGTGTCGTAAAACAAATACCAAAGTAATTACTTCAGCCAATCACAGCAGGTGAAAACAGCGCAATGAACCAATCCAAATTCGTAGCAATTCTATGTAACTTGCACAAAGCGCGGGAAAAATCACGCGTTCAAGTCGCGATTGGTTTTGCTTTTCCTTCTCATTGGTTGATAAATTGGCGCGATATATTTAAACCAATCACTAAGCGTGCTAATTGCATTCGCATAATTACTTTTGGACAGTCATTTCAAAACTGCTCTCGCCCCGGCCAGTTGCAATTCATTGTTTCTCGTTTTCAATAATGCTTTATGTTTTCTGCCTACCTGTATTCTTAAAACTTCTTACAACGTTCGCGTTTTGGCTGATTATCCATTTGTGGCATCTCTCAATCAAGTAGGATGCTTCCTTGTCGTTATCCGTGATTGCTTTACGTTCGTTTGTTAATTCTTTGTGGTGACCTGCAAGGAAGTCGAAATGACGTTTATTTGTTTTACAGTACCGTTTTTGGGACATGCTTTTGAGCCCTGCGCGCAGTTCTGTGTACTTGTCGTTCTTGACTACTGTTTTTTGTCTCAAGGTTCTCTACTACTGAGCTATGGGAGACTTCGGATTTTTGCCGAGCATCCCCGAGTCAACATCGGAAAATCTCGCCTCATTGAGATCTTATTCCTGAAAGATTATCTTTGACGTGTTTTCAAGACCAATGAGAGCAACTTGAAACATTTTCCTTTTTAAAGAGATGAGTCTATGTCATGAGAAATACGCCCGAAAAATTTCGGGATTTTCGCTCTCTTAGGTCACACCATAGTTAATAGAGGGGACTGTTGTTGAAGCTCGGCAAACATCTAAAGGAACAAACAAAGATGCCAAGATTTAGGTTGAAAAGTCCACGACCGTGCACAATCTTTTGTTTCGCGCTCTTACACTATGCATGAATTACGTAACCAACACGTTTCTATTGGTTAGTTCCTCAGTACGTGTTGTGCACGGTCAAGGCCAAAAAAGAGAGCAAAAACATACAAAAGAGAAATTTGTCGGGTTTCATAGCCATTCCCCTCTATTAACTATGGTCACACTTGAGCATCATATCTGCTTCGCTCTGGTTGTTAGATAATGTGATACAACCAAAAAAAATAAGCGTTCCGCTTCGTTTAGGAAAAAAACTGTTTAACGTGCCACTTTTTGCATTTTGCAGGTTTTGACGATCAATTCAGTGGGTCCATTCATCCTTACGTCAAGACTGAAACCGTTATTAAAGCAAAGTCCCTTTTCTCGTAAGTTTGTCGTGAATGTTTCAGCAATGGAGGGTCAGTTTTCGCGGTTGTCGAAAGGCCACCGCCATCCTCATACCAACATGGCAAAAGCCTCGTTGAATATGATGACTCGCACAAGTGGACTCGAGCTCCAAATGGATGGAATCTACATGACTGCAGTCGACACCGGATGGGTAACGGATGAGCGGCCGTTTCATCAAGCCAGGTAATGCTAAACAAGTGTTGTTGTTTTTTTTTTGCCGAACGGGATGTTAACGTTAGGACCCTACGCGTAAAATAACTTACGGACGTACGGACGTACGTACGTACGAACGTACGTTGTACGTACGGACGTTGATGACGTCATGGCTATAAAACCAAATGTTCTCACATCGATGGGTTACCATATTTTCTTAACTATGGTGCTTCGCGCGCGCGCGCCTTTTTGCGCGCCTTCGGCGCGCGCGGAGCTCCGCTAAAAATAGTTCAGTAGGAGAATGTACTTCAAGCGTTAGAGGATTTATTATAAAGGACGATTAGTTGTATGCTACCTGTCACAATTTTTTAATTTCCATGAAATTTGTTTGTGGAAAGTTAAAGAACCCACACACTGTTCCGTCGCAGAGCAGAGGACATTAGGGAACTTAAGCAACGACAACAGCGATGGCGAAGGCAACGAGAACGTCGGACATTTGCATTTTTATTGGGCAAAAACAATAGCTTTGCACGCTCTGCACGTGCACTTTTGTCCACTGATTTCTTTGCCGTCGTCTGCAAAACAACAACGTGAAATAGAAAGGTATGTTAGCTACGCCATGCTGACGAGGCCCAAGAGGCCGAAACAGCTGTCCATGGCTGCTAATTGACCGGGTGAAATGGTTGTGCGCATGCGTGATGTGTTGGCCACACCGGGTTGGTGTTAGCGTGTGTCACCTTGCTTTTATTGTTGTGTTCAGAGAAGAGAGACTGGGAACGAGGTTGCCGTCGTGGTTGCAAAAGTTCCGTATTAGGGAAGATATCGTTGACGTCACCAATTGTCATTAATGTGCCAACCAGAGCCCCACACGCTGTCGGAGCAAAAGGTCTTTCGTTCCTGTGGTTGGCAAATTTGAATAAAAAAAGCAATGTTTGTAAACAGATATCTTCCCTATTCACTACTTGCACAATCTCATAATACACCTCGTTTACCTCCCAAAATTTTGCATAATCATTGTTTGCAATTACTCCGGGGACATGAAGATGTCCCAAGAGAAATCGAAAACTATGTCTATGCAAGTTTTTGGGGGGTAAAAGGTGTATTATGAGATTTGTGCAAGTAGTGAATTCTTTATTTTCGAATGCCCCATAATCCACTTTGTTTTCCCCCAAAATTCGCATAAAGTATTGTTTTCAAATGCTCTTGGGAATTCCCAAGAGTCTCCTTTTCTCTTGCATAAACTATTGTCTTCTAATGCACTTGGGAATATTTAGTATTTCCAAGAGCATTTGAAAACAGTAGTTTATTTAGGGGGCAAACAAAGTGTATCATGGAGAATTCGAAAATAAAGAATTGTGCCAGATAGGTCCAGTGGTTAGGACGCTTGGCCTGAGATTAGGAGATCCTGGTTTCAAGACACGTTCTGAGCCCTCGTTGAATTTGTTCCTGGAAGTCCCTTGCTGTCCTCCCTCATTTCAACATCACTCGTGTCTCGGAATACAAACAATTAAAGTCACAAAGTGGCCCCCAAATGCTGCTTCTCACTGACTAACGATAAACTACTGCATTTACGCCGATCTAAAAATAACGCTAACCTTTACCCTAACCATATTGTTGGAAATATGCCGGAAATGCTTGGACTTACAGGGACACCTCGTGTTGGCTATGAAAATTGGGCTTGTATCTAATTATGCATTTCTGGACGTAATTGCATTGTGGGGCCCTGGGTGGGTGAGTAAATCCTTGGAAATGTTTAAGGAAACCGCTAGAAAGCATTGCGCACACTCAAACACTCAGTTTGCGGTCTGCCCAGTATCGTACTCATGTGTTGAGCCAAATCACCGGGGCATCCCGAGACAGCAAAGCCGCCATATCGAACAATACCAACCTCGTTTTTTAAACGTCGGTATTATTTCTTTTCAGACACGAGGCGGATGTAAAGGGGTTCGTAGTACCTCTTGACTGCAAAGATGGAGCCGCCAGAGTATGTCATCCAATAGTGCACGGATTATACCCGGCTAATACCCCATATTTTGCTGTATTTCTGAAAGACTTTAGGCCTCAAAACTGGTGATCTCTTTTTTTTTTTTTTAAAGGACGGGGGTTACTAATTCAAACGTTTTTTTGCGTGGTTTATGAATATGTTGGAAAAGTAGATCTCATGATCAACAAGTGTTATTGAAATCCAAAAGGAAAATTGGAGGTAACCAAAGCATTTTTCAAAGTTAAATAATGAACAATATTTGTAAAAAAGCTTTACAATACAAAGCAATGTACGGCGTTCTTTTCCAAATTGTAGTTTAATTATCTCTGAAAAATGCATGGTTACCCCCAATTTCCTTTTTAGATACCAAGAGCACTTGCTAAGTTCTGCGTTTTAAGCATAGTCGTCAGCCGCGCAAAAAGTATCCCTGTAGCAGTAAACACCTTCCATAGGCAACCCGAGTATCTCAAGATGCGTAGAACGTGTGCGCAATGACATAGTAGGCACTGCTCTTAAGTATTCTTTTACTACATTCCGTGCCAAAGTAACAGCAGTGTAAAATTACTGAAGTTTTTTTTACTTGGCTCACTTCAGTGCACGTAAGTGTTGTTTTATTTCCGAAACTTTCACAGATCACGATAAGCTTATCTTTGTGTAAAACGCCTTTCTACAGTAGCGCTTTTAAGCTGTTTTACAAGCTCCACTTTCGTTACAATACTATACTGCAAAAAGAGAATCACATAAACTGAGACATTTTGTCGCTGTTGCTAAACGCAGCAACCGAAAGCTGATTGACTACTTTCGTTATCAAATCAAATTTTAGCACGGATGTAGAGTCTCCGCAGCTTATTTTGAGCTACCATCATTTGTTCTCTTTACTTGTACCGCCGGTTAAAGCCGGTATTAGCGTGCGTGCAGACGCGTCTCCTATTTTCTTTTTGGCGCGCGCAAAAGGAAATAAGAGATGTCTCCACGCAGGTTAAGCCGGCATTAGTCCAATACCGGACAATCTGTATTCCAGGCTTGAATTCGACGAAAGTTCCTTCTTGTACCTTTATATGAAGGCCCCAACGTGAAAACGCTCATTCCCAGGACTTTTCCCTTGTCGTAATCAAAGACAAGAGAATGATACTGGGCACAAGTTTGGAAAACATGAATAAGAGATTCCACTGAAAACAGCAGGCTCGCGCTCCTAGTTTATTTTTTTACAAGATAAGATCCTGACAAACTCGAGACGAAACGCTCTATTCATAACTCCGTAAATAAAGACGTTTATTGCACCGCTAGTGGCTCCAAGATACGTGCTTATCAGGTAGATTTGTCGCGGAACTGTCCAGACACCTACGAACCGAATACATTCCACTACCATGACAGGACCCCAACAGATACAGAAACCCAAGGTCACGGTAAACAACAATTTTGCCAGCCTTACATCTTCTAAACTTGTCCTGAGCTGACCTCTCTCAGTTGAAATTCTAAAGCCCTGGTGTCTAATGGCGCTAAAGACTTTGTGGTATAGGATAATTACCGCAGCCATTGGAAATGCTAAGTTGATGGTCAGAGTTGTGGCGAAAAGGGCGGTGAATGCGGGCGAAAATGACGGAGAACTGTAGCAGATTGCAGTTCCTGGATGAAACGTGAAAGTTGTGGTGTTTATAATGAATGGAAGAGCACTACAAGAGAAGGCCCATAACCATATAAGGAGAACAGAGAGGAATGTCAGTTTAGAGGTGTAAATTTTGGGGTAGAGATGAACTTTCACAACGCGGATGTATCTGTTACACGCTGTTAGTGCCATGGTGTGTAAGGAAGAAATGCCAAGCACAAAGGCAGAGTATCCTTGTAATTGACAAGCCCAGTCAGGAAAAGGCCATTCGCCAGCTACCAGTGCCCCGGCAGAGAATGGCAGACAAAATACCGACGTCAGCAAATCTGCTACGGCTAAAGATACAACATAATAATTAGGAATTATGCGTAGTCTCGGGTTTCGGTAAAACGCAAGACAAACCAAAAGGTTACCGAAAAACGCCACCGAAGTGATCAACAAGAGAATCAGGGACTCGACTACGACAAGCGATAAGCTTCTAGACTTGAGCTCGAGTGAAATGTTACTTTCGTCAGGCTTTTGCGAGGCCTGCAAAGGAAGGGTCAAGTTGGTCATGTTCGGAGTTAGTGCCAAAGTGAATCTTGTAAATTATCCTTCACCTCGGTGTCTTGTCAAACCGGCGCCCAAACCAGCTGAAAACTGGAACGAAGATGGAAGAAAATCGTTTCCTCGATTTTCCTTCTTGAAGAACTTGGGAACGTTTTAACAAATATGCAAGAACTTTGAATGATTATGTAACTCGATCACATTCCTCTGTTGTGGACAAACCTTTCTGCGAAGACAAAGCATTTCAGGAAATCCGCCTTTTGACTCACTTCAGCCCAATGTAGTTCTTACAGTTCTTAATGTTCTTCTTCGCCTCTTTTGTGGCACACTAAAAGGTTCGCTTCAAGTTGCATTACAAACTAAACTCGGACTTGTAGATGTGAATGAACAGCCAATGACAAAGTTGTTTGTGGTTTTGAAATCCAATTTTCTATATACACCCGGCGCCTTACAGGATTTGCAATTATAACTTCGCTAGAAGACTCACAAAAGAATACTAGCATGACCTCAGGGTTTCCCGAGTAGTGGAAAAAAGCTCGTTTCTCATTGGTGGGCGAAACCAATAACTTTTGCAATTTAATTTTGCTGTTATTTGTCACACAGGAAGTCAAAACAAAATCCCCTTTTTAGGATAGCAATATTGAAAACATATCTGATTTCGTCTATTTTCTACGTGCAGCGGAACATCGACCGGTGGTTTGCCTGAAATATTTTCTCAAGTTTTGTCTTTTTGTAATTGAATCCAGATCTTACCACATCAAAAGTGCTTTGTCAAATCTGTTTAAACGAATATCTTTTCATTTGAAATAGTTGCGTGCCTTAAGTACAGCACTGTTTTCCATTTTATGTGTTTTATGCAAAATATTTCTTGAGATACGAGTTACAAAAACGATAATCCTTCGCAGTGTTTTCAGACCACGGCCAAAATAATACAATCCATCTCAACAAGAATCAAAGTTGTACAACAGGAGGAGTTGCATCTTGCCACAATCTTAAAAATCCCTTTTGCTGACGAAAACCCAAAATAAGTTTAAATTCTTAGAATGCTTTTGTTTTTTTGTAATGTTTATTTAAGAAACTGAATTTTAAAAGATAGCGAGTAGAATGAATATCCATTGTTTTCGTTTTCTTTTTTTTTTCGGATTTCCGTCCTTGTTTTTGGTCGACCTACTGTAGGTTATCATGATTCTAAAGTGTGAGAACAGCTCCTGATTCGGTTAATTCATTCTGAGGGCTGAGTATCCCCAAGAACTCCCAGTATCCCTGAGTTCTAAATACATCATCGGCTCTCAAAAATGTTTATCGTGAGGTAAACATTTACCATCTTTCTTCGCGGCGAGGATGCCACATTTTAGCAATTTCAGTCCTACTAGTAAGAGTATAGCAGGCCAGTTGTCAATTGAACCTCGTTGGTCAAATAGCCATGTTCGGCTCGTGAGTCGTCCTGGCTCAGCCGTAAGGCTTTCGAACTAGGGCATAAGCGCGATTCTTATGACCATGAGACTATTATCGAGTCAACCCTCGCCATCTTTTTAAGGTACGTTAGCTCTAAGGAATGTTTAGGCTTGTTTCTGTATTGGTAAAACCTGTAACTTACAAGACGTGCTACGCTCTTCGACCGCTGTCCCACAGACGCGTGTGCTCGATCCTCGATCAACCCCTTCGACCCTTCACCCCCCAAGCTTTAAAGCTTTAATTACCACCGTACATAAAAAAAAATGTTAACTTCATAACACATGAACACACATAGCGGTGATCGTAGTACCAGGTTCTATTAACCATCCAGTGATAAACCTGGTGGAGCAACTCCACAACGTTTATCTTTACTTCACGTTTGCTGTGGTTCAAATTGAAAAAACCGATACTTGTAACCGTCGCTTGCTACAGAGTCTCGAGTGGATTAGTGATCAAAGCGGCCACCTACAGTCTGTGACGAAATTCCTTCGAACAGTACACAAGTATACAGATCTGAGCTTTCGAGGGGGCGTGGCTGGGATTCTTCAAAGGGGGGAGGGGTCACTCTCTCTCACATCCGGGGTACTCAACGGTTTGTCATGTGACAATTTTTCGGATGGGGGAGAAGGGACAAGCCTACAAAATAGCTGCATAGACGAAGTAAGTTCCAGGTGACATAAATTACTCTTTCCCAGTCTCACAGATATGCTTTTATGTTGTTGACTGTCTTAAAGTAAGGGGGAGGGGGTGGGGACACGGCACCCCAGGACCCCCCTGGCTATGCCCCTGTTTCGCGGCAGACTCTCCCCTCACAGTGTTGTTCGCACGCGGGTTTCTGAGCCCATTCGGCAAAATAACATGGGAGGGCAATTTCAACCAACCAATAATAATCGTACAGAAATGTACGACTTCTGGTGGGGACATTTGCACAAGCATAAACACAATCACAAGCCACATAAATAAAAAACGAGAAAATAATAAAAATGTAATAATTAACTTTGTGACCCTATGCTGCTGTTTTACGTGAAAATAGGTTTTCGACTTTTAGATTTCTAGATTTTCAACTTCCCATCTGTTACTTTTTGCATTATTCTTAAGCTTAGCACCAATGAGTGCTATGTGCTAGCGATTCTTGACACGATAATAAAGTTCACGACTACTGCTACTACTAATGCTTATGCAAAATTTTGGAGGGCAAACAAAGGGTATTATGCATTTTTGAAAGTGGCGTATTGTACACAATTTTCACTAGGTTCTTCCCGTTTTCCAAACAAATCTTCCGAAAAATGAATGTTCCATTTGATATTTAACCGACTTGAAATTTTCGGAATTGTTGGCAAAATGGTAAGCACCTATTGTAACAGAAAGCAAAATTAATTCCTAGGGGAAATGAGATTCCGAAATGAAGAAAGACAGGCTGCTTATGTCGACTCGCATGTAGTGTTTCCGGGTTTTAAACTGATAGGCGTAAATGAAAACACATCGTGAACAGGAGTTTAAGTTGTGAATGAACTATTGAACATGATAGCCATCTTCATACAGTGATTATTAACCAGTAGTGATTTTTCTAGCGTGTTTGGAGCCGAACGTGGGCTTAAGTTGTCAACAAAAACATTTTACGGTTGACATAACAATATCCATGATTCTTGTTACCAGGAAAAAACTCATTTTTAAATGGACTATCGAGCACGAATGCCTATCATATGGGGTAGACTTGCACGCAAATCATAAGAAATCAAACTAAAGCAGAAGAAAACAAATCAAACGTTTTTGACTTTTTTAAGATGAGAGAGGGATACCGGTATACTCTATCAGAGTTGGATAGAAACCCACCTATAGCGTTAAGTCGAGAATCGATCCCGGAGGCCTTGCAAATGTTAGATCATGCATGCATGAGTGGCATGTCTGTTTACCTTGGCAAGCGGATTTCAGCTAGAAAACCGCCAGACACGGTGTGTCAAAACAATGACTCGATGATCTGTGGCTTTTATCAATTTCTTGCGACCATTTCTTGCGACTATTTCTTGCATAGTGAAACACTATGGCATTTAAACAAAGCTATTTCACAACGTATGTCACAACAGGACAGACTTCTATTGGTCTTCACTTGTTATTTCCAACGTTGTACCCGGCGTTGTACACACTGGATAGAGAATAACGCACACTATTAAGTCACAGCTGTTGCCTTGCGTGAGGTGTTTATTTATTCATAGACTAATTGGCATTCATAATTTGGCATTCAGTTGTGCATGATCTGCATAAAGATACCGCCTAATGGACTGAAGGAGTACAGCTGCATCGATTTTTGAGCGCAAAGTAATGAGGAATCTGTTGTTTTGGGAAGTTTTCGTTTTCCTTTTTCCATTCTTGGGTTCAACGACAGGTAAGAACTTGTTATGATTTCCAAACGATGTTGTCCTCTAGAAACAATTTGAATTGTTTGGAGAGGAAGCACGGCACTAACGAAACAAAAACTTTTAGTGCTTGTCGAAAATGTTGATCTACGAATACATACATTCTCTCCATCAATGTTGTTCCAGTTGAGTTTCGAACATAGAGGGGTACATTATGGATCCAAAATAAATTTTACGATGTTTTGGGAGCTGTTTTAGATTTGTTTAAATGTAGGTCACACTTCAATTTAACCTCCACCGAAAACGAGTATCATATAAACAGCTAAAAAGGGCGGATATTTTACGATATTTTTGTTGGTAGTAGGGCACGCTGTTGCAATTGATTCTATCGTGTCTCAGAAATTCGCGAATTTTGTCATTTATTTTCAGTTATTTTAGATCAGACTTTGGAAAAATAAAATG
>NC_090895.1:25484560-25487060 GCF_036669925.1 Montipora capricornis | reverse complement strand
TCGTTTTGCCACTGTAAGTGAAGATGATTTCGCGTTGAAATGTTTTTTTTTTCTCTTTTTTGAAATAATCACCTGTGTATTTATACTAAAACAATTATTCGCCTCAGGCTCAGTGATTATCGGTGAATATTCACCTCGACTTCGTCTCGGTGAATATTCACCGATAATCACTTCGCCTTCGGCGAATAATTGTTAAATATTTAAGTTACAAGGCTTAAGGTGGGCAGACACGAGTGGTCATGTTGCAGGGACATGTTGGAGCGACAAAAAGGTGTGTAGTACACACTGAGGCGACATGCATTAGGGTCGTGAAGGGGACATTTAGCAGGGACAAAATCACAACATGTGCACACACATGAAAATGTTGCAGGTTCATGTCCCAGGGATCGGTTTTAGCGACATGTGACCTCGTGTGAGCTGATACTTTAATAATTGTGCAACACCAATTTTGGGGTGATTTTGTCCCTGCGACGTGTCCCATGAAGTTCAACTTGTTGAACAATTTCATGTGTGTGCGCATGTTGTGATTTTGTCCCAGCTACATGTCCCTGCTACACTTCCCTGCTACATGTCGCCTCAGTGTCCACTACACAAGTTTTTTATCACTGCAACATGTTCCTGCGACATGACCCCTCGTGTCTGTCCACTCTTAAGGTGTCGTTTGTCAACAAAACCTAGTATAAACTAGAAATTTCGAAAAGAAATTGAAGTGCTGCGAGAATAGAATCAGTTACTGTAACGATGGAAAGTTAGTTTATTTATTAAAAAGTATAAATGATCACTATATGGTAGAAAGTACACGTTTATAGGAATCCACAAATTAGCAATCGTCGAATGTACCAATAATAAGAAAGGTCTGTTACACAACTTATTTCACAGTAAGGTAATATGAAAGACATAACAACGACCACAGAACGACAGGAGAACTTGGTTGCGCAGTTTACATTTGTGCATAATTGAAGTTGAAAACCGCTGGGCATGTGTACTGTGAACTGGTCTAGTGAAATCCTAAAATCGACTTTTATCCTGGTATTTAAGGCACAGGGATCCCAAATGTTATGAAGAGTAAGCTGCTCACCTGTGCTCGCAGCAAATAGATCGAAATATAAGATTCCCGTTCTATGATTCGTCTAAATTAGAGTAGAGGGCAAAACTGGTGATTTTACAGTATGTGATGCAGCGCGGGTGTTCGTTGATATAGATGCTATGTTTTCTTTCAGAAACGAAGGGAACAACCTCGATAACCTCTCAGCCGCCTTCAGTCACGACACCGAAACAAGGTATAATTCAAGTGCTGATGATGATTATGTGCCTCTGTTTACGCACAATAATAGCCCCTTCTCCAGAATGGCGGCAACGGATTTGAATGAGTTAAAATTGAACTGAATGGAAAACTGATACCAGAAATTTAGTAACCCTGCAAAGTTTCAACGTATTAGGTGTTATATCAGTTGACAAAATGTAAGTTTAAATTTGACAAATTTACGGACGTCTTTGTGACTGGGGCTGTACGCCATACCCCAATTATACAAACGTCTGTAGATTTTTCATTTTTCAACTTACATTGTCTCAGCTAATATTCCACCAGATATACCGACACTTTGCAGGGTTACTAAAGTAAAAGTGCTCTGTCTATTTCTGGTATTAGTTTTTAATTTTAACTTATTTGAATTTTCGACCGCCATTTTGGAGAAGGGTCTATTTAATGGTATAGATCTTATGGAGTCGTGTATTAACAAAATCGAATGTAAAATAGAACGAAAATTAAGGTTTCCTAAAATACGTTCGGTTACTTCACCTAAATAAAAAACTCCGGCAAATCTAATGGTAGAGGACAAAACGCTGATTATGTGATGCAACGGTGATCTTTGACATAGATGCTATGTTTTCTTTCAGAAACCAAGAAATCAACCACCGCAAGCTCTGAGGCGCCTTCAGTTACGACAACTAAACAAGGTATGATAATTATTTGAATGCATCCTTTTAATAACGTCGTTCATTGGTGGTCGTTGATATATATATATATGCCATATTTTTTTCAGAAACCAAGGAAACAACCACAACTTCTCAGCCGCTTTCAGTCACGACACCCAAACAAGGTAGAGCGACTTTCATATGACCTTGAAAAATAAACGTAAAAACAGAACGTAGACAAAAATGCAAAACATTTAATTCGCTTATCGAACAAAAACAAACGAGCGCGAATTTTCATTGGCTTAGCGAACGCGGATGTGAACAAACTCATCTCTCCATAGAACTTTCTGGAAAGTTCCGCATTGACGTCATTTGAAATGCAGTAATGGTATTGGGCAATCGAACTGTTTACTGCCCATATTAGGAGTTTTCTTGGCGGGAATAAGGAGAAGGTTTGTTTTAATCTTGCCAAACATTGGTCCGTGAAACAAATTGCGAACACTTTTTGCCAGGTCATACGAAAGTCGCTCTATATAAAGTACGGATGCATCCTTGATGATGTGTTTCAATGGTTGTCATTATTTAA
>NC_090895.1:25464560-25479560 GCF_036669925.1 Montipora capricornis | reverse complement strand
AACAAAAAGATAAGCATTTCCGACTTCTTTAACGATTTCTTTCTCGAACTTGCGCTGCAACTCAATCCCGCGGTCTGCTGAGAGCCAGTTCACCTCACTGACTCAAGCATAGTTGAAAACAATCCTCTCCTTGAATTGGTACAAACTGAATATGGAATGATTTCCCCTCTGAACTTCGCCAGCTTAGGAAAGCACACTTTAAACGTAAATTGAACGAATGCTGCTTCTGAAGTTTCTTAAAATTGAGGAGATGAATTTTGATATGCACTGCATCGATCATTCAAAGTATATGGCTTTTCAGTAACAGGTACCTATAATATCTCAGATCAGTTTTTCGAACGATTTTCTCTCTTATGTATGAGGCGTTTGTTTGTGTTATTCCTGCTTGTGTAACTCTTGTCAATTTCTAAGTGTCTCTTTGTTTACTCTGTTGTGAGAGCCAGTAATGTCGCAGTGTAAGTGGCCCGCCAAGAATAGCAATGCTAACTGCACGGGGGCCTTCATGGTCTTGTTTGTATAATCGTGATTTGTTTGTAAATAAAGTAAAGTAAGTAACTAAGTAAAATGTCTTATCGATGAGATGATAAATTGCTCTAGTGTTACTAGACGTGTTGGTTGGCTTACTGAATATTTCTCGCACCAGTCTCAGCCAATCAGAAGCGTGAGAGAAACAGGTTGGTCAAGTTGTTTGCACTCGTTTTCCGCGCGATTATCGCGGACGCGTGTTTTGCATTGCCTCACCCTGATTGGTTCATTTGATCGCGTTCGCCTGTTGTGATTGGCCGAATTAATTTAGTTGTTTCCGTTTTAGCACCAATTGAAAACTGTTCCAGTGCAACGATAATCCTCATCCTTTCCTGTTGTTTATACCTTTGCAGAAAACGAAGCACAAGCCAAAGCTGAGGACGACAATGTTGCTTTTGCAGTAGTAGCAGGAGTATTAGGGTTCATTGCTCTGTTACTCCTGGCAGCATTATTATCCATTTTTAAATCTCGAGGCACACAGGAGTCAAATGGAGTGAACGTTCATCTTGTTCGCGACGGTGAACCAGAATATGGCTGAAGGGCTTATGGATTTTTTTCAGACGTAATAGGTGATGAGACTTTCCGCTGCCTGTTGCTTGTGTGCGCCACAGCGAACTGCAATGCGGAAGGGACGAGAGAAAAGAATTGGAGTGGAAAATGGCAAGAGGTATCGTATTCCCCCGTGAATGGAGGCCTGCTTAAATCCCATGCTGCTCGGCACGAGTGCTTCTTCGCCATTGTATGCTGGTAATCACGGCATTCCCAGCGTAAGGTGACAAAGAATGCCGTACCACCAAGTATGGGAGGGATGTCAGTGCATCACAGAATCCCTAAGATGAAGCGACAAATGCAATTTTACCCTGCCTTCATGATGCAAATACAGACAACCAGCATAAAAAGAGTAGCAATGGCGTTTTGTCCCCACAGGCTCACCAACATAATTACAATTCTAGCACATCACAGGAGGTGTCCGAAACACTTGACGTTGGGGGACACAAAATGACACTTAAGTAGATATTAGTGAAATATACTAGTGAAATCTTAGAAGCAAGTCACGACGTCGCACAATGAAGCTGCTGTATTTGATGACTTCTAGAGAAATCAGTTTGAACTGAATAAAAATGATGAAACTACTCTGAAAGTAATAAGAAGTCGTCAATGACAAATTTGAACACGATTACACACATGCATAAACTTTTGAGTTTATATCACAGCGAAGGTGGTCTAAGGGAAACAAAAGCTGATGTGGACCAGCTAAGATACGTACAACAAATAGCTGAAAAACTAAGAATCAGAAGGGAAAGTTGAACTTTTTACATCATTTTGGGTGAAAAAAGAAAAACAAAAAACCCTAAAACCAAGTTTATTGTAATAATACAATAAGCAGGTGCTAAGACTATAACAGGACTATGAAAATGGATTCCACTTAGACGTCGAAAGTCTAAGACAAAGTTTAAATATAAAATGAATATTAACTTAGTAGTGTCACGCAGTAGGTTGCGTGATTTCATTTTTGAGCATGCGTTAAAAGCTGCTGTTCTCAAATAAGCTAAGAATATTTTCTGATGCATCTCTTCCTATGCACATTTTGCATAAAAGTCAACAAACTTCGCTTGTAGAGAGAATTGACTGCCTCCGCTCTGCGCAGGACCAGTGCCTGGCTGTCAGCGATCGAGGAGTTAAAAAAGAACAGAAGTTCTTCCAGCGGAACAGAAAAGGACTAACAAAGGACATAATTACGAAATTATTTGTGTATTGAGGAAATTCTTGCCACCAGCTTACTTTAAACGTCGCTGTATAAACGCCTGCCACTGAGAAGTTTCTTTCTTTTAAATTTTCCAAGTGCAGTGGAACTTACATTCAAGGGACACGCTCGGGACCAGGGGCCGGCTTCTCGAAAGTCCCAAAACTTTTTCGGACCCGAGAAGCCATTTGTGAAACTGCCAACAGCTTGTTTTGGAAAGCGGATCTTTTAACATCTTTTCGACCTATAACTAAAGGAAACATGTCTTTGAAGTTTGACGACTTAAATACCCCCCGTCTTTGAGATACAAAGGGAATTGTGACACCCGAATGTGGCCCGTAAAGTTTCGGGACTTTCGAGAAACGGGTCCCAGGGCAGGTACCCCCTGATAGAGGTTGGGCTGGAGTCAAAGATTAGTCTCCTTCGCTGCCGTTTTTTGGATGTCACGCAAAAAAATCCAAAAAACGGCTGCGAAGGAGACTACCTGAATGGAGGTGTCACAAATGCAAGGTTCCACTGTAAACCACACCATGGAAGGTTTTCTCAGGCTTTCAGTGTTTTCGAATCCAAACGTGAAAATATCATGGAACATTTTGTCTCGTTTAAAAATTGGAAGAGATATGAAAGGTTTTGTAGTCGACTTCTGCGCATGTACTGTTCACCTCCACAATGCGAACATTTTACGTCATTGGAGTCGACTTTGGATGGTTTTCCTTTCTACGGCTTTTGACATCACCTCGAACGCCAGCACGGAACCCTTTTTGTCCTATTATTCTTTTTTTGTTTGTTCTAAGCTAGTATAACCAAAGAACGAAGGACGCCATAGTCATCGAGGAAACCACTAAAGTTAAGGTTGTTAGGGATCATCCAATCCCGATCTACCCTGGGTGCCCGAGGCCTTCCCGCGGTCTTGCTCTCATACATGACGTGCGCGCGAGACAACCTCGTCCCTAGGGTTTCGCTCAAAGGAAGGGAAGAAGAGAGACCCTGGGGACGAGGTTGCGCGCGAGAAAACCTCTGGAACCCAGGGTAAATCCCGGACCTTGACTTGATAAATTTGATACAGGGTATCGGGGGCGTAAAACTGAAGTTTTCGGTCAAAGTCGCCCTTATCGGCAATGGAGAACCTGACTGAGTTTCCCACTCGGTTTACCACTTAAATTGAGGGTTTGGAGTACGGGATTTGACTTCTTGTCAGAATATTTCTCAAAAGCCCAGCAGTGTTTACGGTAAAAAGCTTGATCCAGTTTACCTGTGATAGCTGAGAAATGTTTATCAAAAATCCAAAAGCTAAGAAAGCCATAAGACGCCATTTTAATAGAAGCAGAACAATTATGGCAGGTTTGTCCACGTTGGGTCAAGTGGGCTTCCTGCTACCATCAGACCAGAGCCTAGAGCATAACACCGCTCACTGTTTTTTTCCCAAGGGAAGTAAGACTATTCATTCCTTTTCGCTGTATGTGGCTTTTAAGGCGTTGACGCATACTCTTGCTGTTTTTGTCGGATAAACATTTCATTGAAAGAGCAGAAGTGTGCATTTGACTCTTTATTACTTGTGGAACGAAAGAAGGGCAGGCTAGAAGACTAGCCTGAACGAAATAGTTGGGAAACAGGCCCTCGCACAATCCTTAGGGTGGTTTATCGTGTGTCGCAGAACGTTTGAGTTTTTGCGCTCTCGGCGGGTGGTAGCTAGCGGTTTAATTGCTCGTTTTATAGAGCGTTTTCACTCGCGTGACCACCAGCCATATTGGATTGCTGAAACAAAGGAAAGCATTTGCAGATTATCATGGGCACCATTTCTTTGTTTTGGAACAACAAAATGGCCTCCGTGCCGTCATGTGAAAACACTTTATTGTTTCCTTAGCCAGCCAAAGCGTCTGACCATGGCCAGGGCCCGTGAGTCATCGATCTACAATCTTGGACACAATAAAATGGAACAGAAATACCCCCTTACCCCTAAATCAAGTATCGAAGCTGCGTGAAGGCCAAAACGCGCCATTTGCCAGTTATAGGGAAGATATCTGTTTACAAACTTTGCTTTTGTTATTCAAATATGCCAACCACAGGAACAAAAGACCCTTTGTATCGACAGCCAATGGCTCAGCCAATGAGGCTGTGGTTGGCACATTCATGACAATAGGTGACGTCAACGATATCTTCCCTATCACGGAACTATTTGCAACCACGCGGCAAGGAGAACGCACTCTCGTGGCCCTACCTATTGATTTTGTGGGGGAGGGGTGGTCGCAGCTCGAACCGAATGCCTCTCCGCCAAAAGACTGAAGAATTCAATTGCAAGATGGCGGCGACTGAAACGTCCAGAGCTCGGAAAGTTTTGTTCATCCCGTAGTACTGTTTTCAATTGTTGACGTTCAGAAGATGCTGAAAGAGTTATAGTAACTCTTCTTGGGTCAGTTGATAAGACATCGGTAGAAATTCGAAGCTCTTTTGGCGTTCCACGTAATGATTCTGAAGACGAGGTCAGTACGTAAACTTCTGCACATCCAAGAAAGAGAAAAACTCATCTTTGAAAGGTCTCACCAGCATACATTTTTTTTGTTTTAATAAGCTTAACAGTGCTAGTTATTTTGTAAGTAGAGCATAAAAAACCAAATATTAAGGATTAAAATAGTCAATCACAATGCAATAGTCCATTTTACAGTTATGTGCTTAGTTACCTGGCCTTGACTGAAAGTGAGGCTAGAGATGAACTTGTTTTGATAGAAACCTCATTGCTTTTCTCATGTAAATTCCAACTAATTAGCATGAGAACAACATCATTAACATAAGAAAGGCAGGGAGGGCTGTATCATAACAAGGTGAACACCAGCCTCACTTTCATTTAAAGGCCAGCTAACTAAGCACATGACTGTAAAATGGTCTATTTGCGAAAAAAATTAACAGTTCTTCTCTTGATCAATCGATTTGTTTGTGTTAATTTGATTTAGGTTGCCATCGAATTAGAATATGCGAAAAGCATGTTTGACCAGCACAAGAAAGCTCATGAAATAGTTGGATGGTTAGTAAATAGTCTGTTGTCTTTTGTCATAATAATAATTTGTAATAAAATATTGGTAGAATAGTTTTCAGTTGAATGGCGCAGCGTATTGTAAACTACAATCCGGGTCAACACGGGGTTGACACAGGACACAAAGTCCTCTTTCCAATTAATCATAACCATTACGATTTCCGAGATAATCATAACTATTTCAAATTCTCTAATCTGATTGGTTCTGTGCCTGCCTATTTGCGTTGGTGTCCAATAATTACAGATATCCAATTTGAACAACTCCAAATTGGATACCTGTAATTAGACACACATGCCATTCGCCCATCAATCACATGCACTTTGATGGGGGCTTTCTTGCTGTCCTACTTTTTGCAAAACAGATTGAATATAGAAAGGTATTCAAAGACTTTTTATCTTTGCATTTTGTTATAAAAAGGTAAAGTCTCCTACGAGCCTAGAAGGCCCATCAGGCCGGCGCTTATCTCTGGTTTCTGTAGCATGAAGCAACTAGGAGTATTTCTACTCCCCCCTGGATGGGATGCCAGTCCATCGCAGGGTTACCCCCAGCATTAGATTCGCCAGTACCCATTTATACACCTGGGTGGAGAGAAGCACTGTGAGAGTTAAGTGTCTTGCCCAATAACACAACACAATTTCCCCGGCCAGGACCCGAACCCAGACCACTCGATCCGGAGTCGAGCGCACTAACCATGAGGCCACCGGGCCTCCCACTTGCATCTTGCATTTTGTTATAGTTACAATTAATTAGTAATAGGGCTTCGTGTCATATGATTCAGGGGTAATCTTGCTCATAATTTCAAATCGGCTTTGCGCTGCGTGCTCAGTAGATTTTGAAATTACTCACCCGATTACTGCCTGAATTGTACTCCACTTAATTAGTCCTATTACTATCGCAAACAAATGCATTCCTTTTTCACTGTCTAATGTTACAAATTCATCCATTTTGGAAAATCCTCAGTTTGGTTTGAAGGTGGTTGTTGCTATGGTTATTGTGATAAATTCTGTGATTGATGTTATTAATGGACATTAAGTGAGTGATTAACCCATTGACTCCTGGGGGTTCCCCACTGACGAGTAAAATCGTCTGGCGTTAGACAGAGTAAAATACTAAGTATGGCCGGTTTAGGCCGGTTTAGGGGTGAATGAGCTGAGTGCACTTAATATGATTGGCTGATGTAACTGTCTGATTACAGTGTCCGATTACAACCCTACACAATAATTAGTGAAAAATAAACTAGTTAATGCACCAATCAAATTTGAGAAAATTGTAACTGTTATGATTAAGAAGAATATAGGGTGTCATTTCAATGAGGAAAACGAATTGGACATTACTCACCTTAATAAATGCAACTTGCAGAGGAGAGATTTGATCTTCCTTAAAGTCATAAATTATGTAATAATGATAATAACAGTGACAGTAATGATGTTGATAGATACCTCTTACTGAGCGACTTCGAAGTCCGTACTGTAAGTTACAAGAATCGTTGATCACAACTCCTGTTATTGTCATAGCACGATTCAGCAATTTTGCCCTCATCACAATCTTCTGGAGTTGTTCCCCCGGAAGTGAAGTTGTCTGAAATATTTTCAAAGTCACTTCCATGACTATACCGCCGAACCGGTTAGCTCAGTTGGGAGACCACCAGACTGCTGAGCGGGAGGTTGTTGGTTCGAACCCCTGCTGGACCAGAAACCAGGGTCCTTTTGAGATCTTTCTGGCTTTGTGCTCAATATCTGCCTTAGTTCAGATGATCGTGTCATTAGACGGTGACCTTAAGCCGTTGGCCTTGTCTTAAAGAACCCATGACACTGTTCAATAAAAGTAGACCACATAGTTCCCGGTGTCATGGTCTGGTCTCAGGCTATTATGTATGTGTTGGGAGAGGTCATTTAATAGGGATAACCTTAAAACCCTCCTTCAGGATGTCTGAAGGCATACCTGTAAACAGAGTATGTTCTGTATATTATGATTTGTTTTCCACACTGTGTTTCCTGGGTCAGTCATTTGTGGTTCTTAACAATTTCCGGGTTGCATAATAGGTTTGCATTTTAATTTAGAAGAAATTCACTCAATCACCACTACCTGAAGCAAATCGTTATGAGTCAAATTAACTGACAGCAAATAGACTTTCTCGATTAATCCTTGAGTTGATCAGGCTGTCTAATTTTGGCCTCACGTGTATTGATTCCGAATACAGAAACAGGCCAATACAGAAACAGCGTGCAATACAGAAACATGATTTTACGCATATTTTCAATTGTGTTCTTTGGCCAAGTGTTTATCGCGAAAGGTACTGTGATCAAAACGGTGTACATTAGCTGCCTTCATTGTATAGACTTACCTCGAAAACAACCTGAAGTGGCAATGATATTTTAGAGTATTTGCATGGTACACTTAGTTTGTTGACCACAGTTTATAACATTCCTATGGTATAAGAGTTGGTATAGTTTGTAACCAGAAAAAATTTGGGTTCTCTGAGTTGAAAATTATGTGCTATTTTTAGGTGTAACGCTATATTAATTAAGGCTTCGCGGGCATGACGACACAATAAAAGAAAAATAGTACAAGAACAAAATAAACCGGCTGAGAAACATTGAAATGAATGTGGTTGGAGATGTCAATCCCTATCTCCATTTGGACGAGGAGAGGGGAGGGGAGGGTGGGGGCAAGGCGAGGGAAGGGAAGGTAGAGAAGGACAACGGTACAATTCCAATGTTTTCGAAAGGAGGCAATTTGTGCGATGCCCTTTGAGAAAATGACGAAAGAGGAGTTTATGGTGCGTCTTTTAGTTGGTCAGGTTGGTAGGGTTGTTTTTGTTGAGCGGATTCTTTAAGTTAGCCGATTTTCAGTAAAACTGTCCCCTTATCACAGTTAACAAATATCAACTGGTCGAGGATAATTATGTGGAAGGTTCTCACGAGTGCTTCATCAATCATTTTAATTTTCAAATGAATGAAGGGGGTACTTTTTAAAGAAACTGTGGTGCTGCGTCGGTGGGGAAGTAGTATACAAAAATTTGGTTTTATCAACGTAGTTGATAATGTAAATTGGCCACCGTACAGAGATTCTACAAGCTGACGTTTCGCTCTGACGAAGGGCTAACGCTCGAAACGTCAGCTTTTATAATCTCTGTACGGTGGCCAATTTACATCATCAACTCCGCTGATAAAACCAACTTTTTGTATGTTAATTTTCAGTAGAGTAGAGATGTATTTCTGTAATCAAAGCAAGGACTTGCAAAAGTTGCATATTCTTAGAACTCAACTCATGGTTTTTTATTCTTGAAAATAAGTCTACATCTTACTCTAAATTAAACAATGCTTCATTAGTTATTATGAGAGCTCCAATGGGGTTGTATGGAAAAAAAAAACTCGAATCACTGCCTTATTAGATGGACATTAAACCTTCAGAAGTTTGGAGGCCCGATATTTGAAATCTAAGACCGCTTGGTTTCTCGCGAGTTTAGTCCATAAAAGTTGACAAGATTTGGAATGTCAAACTGAGACTTAACGCTGCTCTCTTAAAATTTGTTCGATATTCCATTATAGTTGATCCGCATTTTTGTTTAAATCAATGACACAAACCCTTTACTTTAATTAATGTATGACTTAATGTGGCTGTTGCTTTATTCAGACTTGGAGGGGAGGGAGGGGGGGGGGGGGGGCTGGAGTAGCAGCGTGCGTTTTACCTCATTCTAGAACTATGCTCTAAACAGGCCACCTAAACCAACAATTTCCTAATTGCCAAGTTTTTAATAAGAGCTTTTCAAGCCTTTATGTGAATGCCTATGCAAAGCAACGGAGGCAGTTCATTTTCGTTATGCTGGAAATGATTCTTTTTCAAGAACTTCTAGTCCTGGCCAATAATATTTGGGACAAACGGCGAAAGCCTTTCTCATTCTTAAAAACAACAATCTTCTTTAATCGCTTTACAACTAATCTCCCCCACTGAACGCACACCACTACTGACACCTTATTGTCGTTGACAAGTTGATGTACTGCTAAGAACCTCAGTCTTGTCTATTGCACTTCCAGGAGGCAGTCTTAAACAACTATATGCCTTTTGGATGAGCTACCACTAATCAAAGTTTCGTTTCCATCCACAACACCCCAATACATCTGGGCCCGGTTGTTCAAAAGCCGATTAACGCTAATCCCAGATTACAAATTAACCAAGGAGTTTATTTCTATACTCCCAATTGCTGTTCAACACTGATATTCGGAAAAACTCTACATTAGAAGAAATCAATCTTCAAAAACAAAAATAAGCAAAAGAAACTTCCACCAAAAAGTTGAAAACATAAAACAAAAGTTTACGGTAATCCTGGATTAAGTTAATCGTATTTGAAACAACTGGGCCCTGATCCCAAACCATACCCACCCCTGATAACACGACCCAACTTAACCTCACCCCACCCCACGAACCATATTTTCCCTATCATCCTTCTTAGGAGCAAGAAAGTTTCAGTCTGATTAAAGCCAAGACTCACTTGCGGTACGTATTTATAGGAACTTTAACCTAATAGCAGGGTGTTTCGAACTGACCCTGGATGACTTTGTATTTTTCGGGAGCGACCTGTTTAATACACAGCTTGACAATTTCCCAGAACTGAGTGAGCTTTGTTACTCTGAACAGAAATTGCTCCGGCGGAGAGGTAGCGACCCTCACCATTTCGTCAATTCCATGAATCTGATTCCCAACCGCCACCACAAAAATCTGCACGCCGAGTTTTTTTAGCGCAGTGGCTCTGGGAACCGTCAGCTGTCGTTGAACGTTTGATTGGCCATCCGTGACAAGGAAAACCATCTCTCTTGAGTTGGGGCGTTGACCTGGGAAAGGACGAGAAAACATGGATCAAGGACACAAAATGGGAAGCAGAAACATCTTCCTCTGAAATATTTCAGTTGCAATTTTTGCGTTATAATCTCGATTAAAAGGGTATGGTTGATTTGGACACCTTTATCTCTAAAAGCAAGGAGAAAGCCATCGTATACTCTACTCTTAAGATTGAAATTGTATCGAATTAATTTTTTCATAACGTCACCGAACGGTATGCAATCCGCTCCCAGGCTCTAACTTGTACTTCGCGCTTACTCGCCAGAAGACGAGAACGCCTAGGGACTAGGCTGCTTTCTGTTGATACTCAAATTTATCCTCTGTGTTCTTTGTTAATCTCCTTTCCTTCAACTGTTCGTTTTGATGAGAGTTCTTTCCCTTGTCCAAATGATATTAGGTTATTGCTGTTATTTTTGCAATTATTCTTGTTTTTCTTGCTAATTCTGTTGTGGTTGTGATGGACTACAGTCAGCAGATCTCATCTAATTAAGACAATGCATTAAAAGAGAAATCGCAAGTAAACAAGTATATTTCTGTCTCAAAGGATTGCAACTGAGACTCACGCGGTTGGAAATGATGCCTTTGAGAGAAGCTTGTTGTAACTTCGAGTAAGTCACGCCTACCTCCCGTCATATTGTACCCGGAAGTTGTAAACAAACTACGAACAGATGTGGATTTCTCCCCTTTGAACGCCAAACCCAAGGCCGTTTCTGGAAACTCAAGCTTTTTACCTTGAGTATCTGTCCAAACGTTAATGACAGTTATTCTCCTGTTTTATCGGCTTGTATTTTGCTTTATCACTGTCATTTTAGCATCATTTTCCCACAGAGTTCGTGGACGAAAGTGGAGGGAGTCATAAAGAATTGATGGCTGCTAGAAATTGAGAGCGGTCTCAATTTATGCGTTTGACCTCTGTCTTCGTGTAATTCAATTAAAGTTTGGAAACAACTCAGTTTTGATATGTGTTGTCCAATTTTACTAAATTTGCAAAATATTTTCTTGTATACCATTGACCCCTGAATATGTACCTGAAGGGTTGACAAACAGATTCCTAGCCAGCAACAATCCTTCCTGCGTGTTGGTTAGGCCACCCGGATAAGAAATCTGCAAAGTCTTATTGGCCGCAATACTGTAGTGTGTAAAGTTAAAGTTGATCACAGCGCTGGTAGCGAAAGTTACTGCTGCGTATTTGGTGTCATACTGAGACTCGGCTGCTAAACCGGCCATGTAGTGAAGAGCCTTTTTGCCTTTGTTGAATTCGCATTTACCAACCGAGCCTGAGCCGTCCAAGACCAGTACAATATCTTCAAACAAGGGAGCCTGACGTTTAACGAGTGACGAGGTATTGCATGGAGAAAGGTGCAGAAAGTTAACCATGAGCTTTGTAGCAGTAACGTTTGGAGCGGGAACCTTCTGAAACGCTGCCGAAAGAGGAATGGAACAAAAGTGTTCAAGACTGAGCACACTAAAACGATTTCCTCTTAAAGGAACGTTACTGGATAATTAAGCTGGAAACGGGAGCTTTGTGACATTCCGATCAAAAAATCTTCCGAACCTGTTCTCCCTTTGATCCTGTTTTACTCATTTTAGATTCATAGAAGCTTTCTCCCTGTTATATTACTTCGTAGACGCGTTGTTTAAGCTTTGGACAAAAATATCCAGCGGCATCGTCACCGTGTTTCAGTAAGTGCCATTGTGATCATTTTGAGGAAAATCAAGCCACATCAGTTATATGTAATCGAAAACCTTGCAAGTAGGTGACGAATTATAATTAAGTCCGCGAAATCTTGTCATCTTTTCAGCGAAGTGCCCGCCAAAGAAGTTATCAAAAACAGGCCTCAATGAACAGACTCATTCCGTTTTTAAAGAGATGGTCACATGATGATATCGTCACCCATCAAATATTTCAGTTTATCAAATCTGCGTCGTTCGCAAAACTTTGACTCTGTGACTTATTTTCGGTAACGGCTGTGCAGGTATAATTGTGTGATCTAAACATTGGTAGGAAGTGTAATTATTCAAAAGCTGCAGAAATCCAACTAAACTTACTCTTGTAATAAGGATCGTTTGGGTTTGATGGCAGAGGTCTGGGTGTGGGTGTGGGTGTGGTTTGGGGTCGCCAAAACGAGGCAGATCCTTGTCCAATCAAGAACGACAGGAGGCAGACCGCCACAGCAAGAGAAGTTCCGAATCCTGGCATTTTCGATCACTGCTTTGCTGAATTGTTACTCCAGGGCAAGCGTCCTTCAGCTTTGAACTCGAGATCAGTAAGGATGTGGCTCCTTTTAAAGGAGATCCTAACCGTACTATACATAGCCTGGTTATGTTGGTCAAGTGTTTTGCCATTATAATGTTAAGTGGCAAAAGAGAACCCTTAAAGTTTGAAGCGTCTCTTTACGATCACTATCAAACAGAGCGATTTAACTATCGGATATCATACTTTCGTTTTGCGGGGGACGCGGGGACACTTCTTGGAAAAATAGGGTAGGAGTGCAAAGCGCAGGACCCTGGTGCAAGTTCATTACAAAATGCCTCATTGTTTATCTAATGTCAGACCGAATTTTCCCTGGGCATAGATGAAACTATATGGCACTTCGCACTATATTCCATTTGGTCTCACTATTAAAGAGCTAGGGTTTTAAAAACGGGAGCTCTGCCCTTTTTCGGACGTGTAGGCGAACAAGCCAAGTTTTAAAGCAGAAAGTTCGAATCCAAAATGATCTTTTGGAACACCTCAACTGGCAAGCTTACAGCCACTCATTTGCAGCTTAAGCGTTAGTTCTTCCGATTCTGTGTTCTTGCTACGACTGCAGTTTCCGATCGGTTTGATTCTGAGATTACGTTTTTAAAATTCAAATCCTGTACAAAACTCCCGATTCTCCAATTCTGCTCTTCTTTAACTGCAGTTTCCCATAACGCGATTCTACGAAACGTGAATTACTGTAACGGTTGTAGAACGACGAATAATTGTGCCACTATACAGGATTATTTTAGTTCCTTTACGAAAGCGCTAAATTGCACTTTTTTGAGCATCAAGAGCGAGCAATATTCATTTATGCCCGCTTATTCAAGTAGACTATGGCCAAGCCGAATCATTGAGTGGTTTCCGCTTACCGGGTAGACAGCGGTAGTTTAAGGCGGGAGGTTTATGCAAGAATCATACAAGTCTGTCATTTGTTTTACATGGTTTTTTTATTTTCGAAGTAGGTCATATCAAGAATCGTCAGTTTGAAATATGGGAGAATCTAGATTATCGAAAAACTGGAAATGTCTTGCATCAAAATCTTGATATTAAACCGCAATTGCGGAATTATCGAGAATCGAAAAAAAATAACCTTAGAAACGGTGACTGAGCGGATAAACAATTTAACTTTGTAAAGTAAGAGAGTGGGAAGACTCCTAGATCGAAACTCCTCTTGTACATGTTTTATACTATTCTGACGATTTCGTCCTGACCACAATCTTCTGGTTTTGTTCCTCCTCAAATAAATCTGTCTGAAAGGAACCCATGACTTGTTATATTTGGGGGGTAATATAAGCCATCCACTATCTATCATATTTAGCTAAATAAAGTTGTTGTTGTGGTTGTTATGTTACCATGATATCGTTTCAATATTGCGTTTCAGTGTTTGTGCATTATGTTCAAAATCATCACCATGATATCGTTTCAATATTGCGTTTCAGTGTTTGCGTATTATGTTCAAAATCATCACCGTGATCTCGTTTCATTTCAGTAAGTAATTTGTTGTTCTTAACTTTTTGCGGCCTGGGTAATATTTTTGCATTTTAATTTTGAAGCGGAATTACTTGAATCAAACCGTCCGAATTCAAATTAACAGAGCAAACAGAATTTAGAAACAGAACTTTAAAATGTCTCTCAAAAGCGTTTAGTTGCATTTGCTCCTGGGGTGCTCTTGATCTTCGATTTTCCAAGAACTCAAATTCTGCTCGATTTGTGTAATCATACTACTCAGTGATGCCGGGATCTGCAGTGCCAGTCACATAGAAATTAACTCCAACTTCCTCTCTGATCACTAAGAAATCTGTGCAAATCCATTCTGAGAGGCGAATTTTACAATTTGCACTTGGAAGTAAAGTTTCTTAAAATACTGCACTCACAAGTCAGGCTTGTCAGAAAGAACCCAAAAGAAAACGTTTTAATATTGGGTTGGTTGGGGATTAGAAAACAAACGCTTTTATGATTGCTTAGTACATCGGTATCACGTCAGTGACATAGAACAGTTTAATCTGCCTAAAGGATTCTTCAAAGTTTTGCCAGTGCGGACTTGTTAGGGAGGTTCTGGGATTTTGGAAATAACTTTGAGTTAAGACACAATATGAAATAAGGAATGACCATCGCAGAAGACTGCGAGATTTAAGTGATTGCACTGTGCAGAATAGCGCGTGTCGTGGTCCTGTAATCTTTCGATGCCGGCCATATTCTTTGGAAATCCGGACGTTCTCGGAGCTACCGTGATTCTTGACACGCGGCATATCCAGATAGTGTCGGGATTGGGACTTTTGCCGTGACATGGAAAATCCGGTGTCCAGACACGTCATTAAAACACGGTGTGGTGCGGAGGATTATACACCACACGCTCATAAAACGAGGATTATTCAGCAAACGCTTAAAGAACGAGGAAGCACACATTTGTGATTATTGTGGTTTTGATTCTGAAATCTCAAAATATCATGATAATATCAAAATATCACCCTGAGATGGCATACCAAAGATAGATCAAAGATCATTTGATAATTTCAAAATATCATGATAATATCAAATTCTCTAAATCTCACAGTTGATTTGATATTTTGAAATTCTGCAATTCTGCACTTAAGTGCATCCTTTGCACCACACAGATG
>NC_090895.1:25417060-25459560 GCF_036669925.1 Montipora capricornis | reverse complement strand
AGAGCCGAAGAACTCGTGGCGTTCTAAAAGTAGAAAGATACAAGCAAAGGTTGACTCATAGGGCTTGTATGGGAGAGGCAAGCTCCTACTCATGCGCTCCTGTATCGATGAACTCACTAAAGTTTTTTGCACACGGTACTCAAACAATGGGGAACTCCTTGATTTGATATATTTGTTTTCAGTCCCTTGGGAAACAAATTGACTCTTCACCCCACCCCATCGGCAGTAATCGCCCGATATGAAGGAATCCGGAATCCAGCAAATTTGAGGCTTTGGAATCTGGAATCCATTGTGTGGAATCCTGAATCCACAAATTTCGATGGAATCCAGGATCCATTTCGGTGGAACCAGTGAGTTCTGAATATCCGGAAATTACGACACGGGATCCGGGATCCACTATTCGGGATCCGGAATCCACGGGCTGGGATCTGGAATCCGAGGGCCACCTGGGTTCCTTTAAATAGGGCGATAGTCAAGGAAAACCTTAAGAATCCACTTAAATATGGATAGCGGGATTCGACTTGTTGTCACAATCGCTCTGAAAGCAGCGTTTACAGTAAAAAGCATGATTAGGGGCCCGTCACCTTGGCATTATCCAATTTACCTGTGATAGCTGAGAAATGGTTATCAAAAATCCAAAAGCTAAGAAAGCCAAAAGGAGGCCATTTAAATAAAGGAGAAGATTTATGGCAGGTTTTTGTCACATGGTGTCAAATGGGCTTCGTACTATCATCATGCCAGAGCCTAGACTCAACAACGCTCAGTGTTTTTTCCCAAGGGAAGTAGACTATTCATTCCTTTGTGCTGTATTTGCCTTTTAAGGCGTAGACGCATACTCTTGCTGTTTTTGTCGGATAAACATTTCATTGAAAGAGCAGAATTGTGCATTTGATTCTTAATTGCTTGTGGAACGAAAGAAGGGCAGGCTAGAAGACTAGCCTGAAAGAAATAGTCGGGAAACAGGCCCTCGCACAATCCTTACAGTGGCTTATCGCGTGTTGCAGAACGTTTGAGTTTTTGCACTCTTGGGGGCGGTAGCTAGCGGTTTTTTGGTCGTTTTATTGTACCCTTAGCCAGTTAATGCGGTCTGACCAGAGCCCGTGAGTCATCGATCTACAATCTTGGACAGAATAAAATGGAACAGAAATACCCCCTTCCCCCTAAATCAAATATGAAGCCGCGTGAAGGCCTAAATGCGCCATTTGCCCGTTATCAGGGAGCTTTAGCAACCACTACGGCGACGGCAAAGGAAAACGTCATATCAAAATACATGTTTGCGTAGTTGCAATCACTTCGCGACCATTGTAAGATTTTTAATGCGACGAGGGGTTGGCAGTTCCTCAAGAATAAAACTGGTATGAACTGCGTTATATTTTTTAGGGGGAGAAAATGAAAATTTATTTTCAAATGCTGACGTTCTACATAAAACGATGGCTAGGAAATGGACAAAAAATTAAAAACGCATTTACAGGGCGTGCAAATCTATTCACGGTTTTTGTTCACTAAACATGCAAATTTGTGACGTTCTCGTTGCCCCCCCCCTCCCCTCCCCCCCCAAAAAAATTAGGGAACTTTAGCGCCGACGACGACGACGGCAAGAACGTCACAAATTTGCATATTTAGCAAGCAAAAGTAATAGCATTGCACGCTCTGCACGTGCATCTTTTCATTTTTGTCTATTTCCTTTGCCTTCGTCAGCAAAACAATAACGTGAAATGAACAAATTTGAGGTTTTAGGGAGAACGTCAGCCCTTGAGGATAAATTTTCATTTTCTCCCGTAAATTTAGCGCCGTTTATACTAGTCTAGTTTCGTCCTTGAGGGTTTGCCACACCTTTGTCACGTTAAAATGCTTGGAATAGTCGCGAGGCGATTATCATAACGCGAATTCATATATATTTAACGACGACGTTCTCTTTGCTTTTGCCGTCGTCGTTGCTAAAGCTCCCTATTGATTTTGTGGGGGAGGGGTGGTTGCAGCTCGAGCCGAGTCCCCATCCGCCAGATGACTCGCTAAGGCACATGTGCAGAATTCAAGATGGCGGCGACAGAAACGTCCAGGGCTCGAAAAGTTTTTGTTCATCCCGTAGTACTGTTTTCAATTGTTGACGGTTTTGAAAGACGTTCAGAAGATGCGAAAAGAGTTATAGGAACTCTTCTTGGGTCAGTTGATAAGACTTCGGTAGAAATTCGAAGCTCTTTTGGCGTTCCACACAATGAGTCTGAAGACGAGGTTAGTACGTAAACTTCTGTACATCCAAGAAAGAGGAAAACTCATTTTTGAAAGGTCTCACTAGGACACGTTTATTTTTTAATAAGCTTAACAGTGCTAGTTATTTTGTAAATAGAACCAAAAAAGACAAATATTGTAGGATAAATCAATCACGATTTGCGAAAAAAAATTAACAGTTCTTCTCTTGATCAATCGATGTCTTTACAAGTGTTCATTTCATTTAGGTTGCCATTGAATTAGAATATGCGAAAAGCATGTTTGACCAGCACAAGAAAGCTCATCCCAATGATGAAATAGTTGGATGGTTAGTAATTACTCTGTTGTCTTGTGTGATAATGGGAATTTGTAATAAAATATTGGTAGAATGATTTTCAGTTGAATGGAACAGCATGAAAGAAATCAAGTGAATACTGTAAAATTCCGAAAATAAGCCCCGGGGGTTATATTTTTTGAATGCCCTTTTTAAGGGGCTTATATTCGGATGGAAATTTGCATTTCCAAATTGTTTGGTCTAGCCTTCTAGATGAGAGTAAATTTACCGTTTTTGTTTTGTTTTCGTCAATTTTCCAAGTACAAACTCCCAGGAGGCTTATATTTGGAAGGGTGATTTAACGAAGGGCTTTTTGCGTTACTGTTTTGGGGGGGGGGGGGGGCTTATATTTGGAGGGGCTTATTTTTGGAATAGCATGTGGTGTGAGTTAATGGGATTTATTATCAGGAATGTATAGGAAATCGTATGAACGTGATTTATGGCAGAAGTGATATTTGAAAGTTCTCAAAATTGCACTTGCCTATGGCTCGTGCAGTTTGAGAACCTTCAAAACATCAGGAGTGACCATAAATTACGAAATGCATGAGCAAGTTCATGACATGGCTATACTTACGACTATTATATAAGTTGGCAAGTTGTTTACTAAGCGGATTCAGTTGGAGTTCGGTTATCCTGTAAGCAATTTAAACTACCATATTGTGCGCTAAAGAAATAAAAATCTGTTCTCCAAAATGCAATGTCCAGTTTGTGACAAAGGCCGAAACTAGTATTAATAATCTTCAAGTAAGTGAAAGTAGCTTGATAAATAAGTATATAGTGTTTTCACTGTCACGCAATAAAAAATATAATCTGAAATCGTTGAAGGAAAGAATTAAGCCAAGAAAATGTAATGTCATAAAAGACTAAATATATAAGTAACTCCAAGTGTCGGGTCTGTTTGGTGCATCAATCGTTTCAAAGTTATTTGTCAAAACATGTTGAAACATGTTACTCAATTTTGCAGAGCTTTGTATGGAGACGCTATGTTGGCGTTCCTTGGATGGACACCAATATGGCGGCATCGAATCAACCAAACATCTGGACCTCAGTTTGCAATAAAAGCTCTCCCTTTTTGCTTGTGAGCTGAATTAAATGAGCATAAACATGTCTTCTACAGCTTGTAATGCTTAATTTGCCAAATATCACAAGACAAAGCTGTTTTTTCAACCAGACACCTTTATCTCAGCCACTGTCTTGGTGTCATGCAGGGCGAAAATTCAAAATGCTGTATTTTCAAAACGAAAAATGCTACGGGGCCTGAAAATGGTAAAAAGATTTACTTTTAAGTAATTTTTACCTGGTATCGATAAAGACATCAGAAACCTCACAGCTTTGATTTTACAATTATGTGATGACGTCATGTGAAAACACTTTGTTGCTCCACTATGAAAAAAGTATTATTAATATTTTCGTACTGCAATGGAAGCACTCATATTAGTTGTAGTGTTCCTGCCTTAGCTAACCAATGTTAACATTCAATGCAAAACACCCTTTGGCGAAAAGTGGTCTATCTCACGCATAATATTCTTTCCAGGTATGCCACAGGATCAGATGTTACAGAACATTCTCTATTGATACACGAGTATTATTCAAGAGAGGCTAGTAATCCAGTTCATCTTACTGTGGACACCACACTCAAAGGATCACGTATGGGGATCCGAGCTTATCAAAGGTGATTTATAATGGTAATAGTCCTATTTGGAGTCCAATTCGGTCGGTAATCATACAAGTGATTAACAAAATCAGATGACCGTGTAGCATGAGTCCGATTTGTGTAATCAGAAGTATGATAATCATTACAGATTGAATTGGACAACATGAAGTCCTCTTACCAATAATATTAATCATAACCATTACAATTTCTGAGATCATGGTAACTATTACAAAATTCTTGAATCTGATTGGTTCTGTGCACACGTATTTGTTGGGTAATTGGCACGATCATGTGGGTATCTAATTACAGATATCCAATTTGAACAATTCCAAATTCGATACCTGTTATTGGACACCTATGCCAGTGTCAGTCACATGCATTTGGATAGGGTCTTTATTGCTGTTTTTTTACTGTTCGCAAAACAGATTGAATAATATAATAAATTATTGTAACTTTTTCATACAAAAAGTTATTCAAACACTTTTTTCCCTCGCATTTTGTTATTGTTACGATTAATTAGTAAAAGGACTTTGTGTCGTACAATTCAGGGGTAATCTTCCTCATAATTTCAATATCGGCTTCCTACTAATTAACATAAATACAAAAGAATGCAAAGATGGTCACCAATTTTGAATTTTGTGGAAGTGGCACATGTATATTGTTACAAAATTGTACCACAGAATGACACCTTAACAGCAATAGTAAAGGCATGCATTCTAGCTGATGGTTTTGTCTTGATTTGGTTGTGAAATGTTCAACAATGTTATTACTGGTATTGTCGACACTGCTCAAGCTTGCAAGGAAACGAGTTAAAACAAATGAATCTTCATTTTTTTTTTTCACCCGGAAGCAAACAGCCATTTTCTGTTTGCATGGACTTCTAATGTACAGCCTGACCTCCCTATTTTGTCAATTTTTTTCTGTAGCTGTAAAATGGGTGTCCCAGGAAAGACAGAGGGTACTATCTTCTCACCAGTACCGTGCGAAATAATGTTGACGGGTCCAGAAAGAGTTGGAGGTGAGAGAGAATGATGATCACATACTGTATTTAAAAGAACGTACTTTTTTGTTTCTGTTGTACTTAAAATTTTTCCTTCGTTAAAAAATTTTAAGACTAGTTTGTTTTTTACTTTTTACTGACACAAAGGAAAGTGAAAAACAAACTAGTTTGAAAAAAGTATGTTTAACCAAGGAAAGATTTTAATGACAACACTAGCGAACATTAACTAGTTTAGAGTTGTACTGTCTAGAAGAATCCTCAAATAGGCCAATCAAATATTTTGTTGATGGTCCCTCAGAGTTTTTGATTTATAACTTACAAGATTATTGAAGAGGTGGCACGCACATCTGATCATGGGGAAATAATATCAAAGAAAAGTCAAAGAACATAGCCCTACCAGAAATGGAGGCTTCTCGTCAAAATCAGATGCAAAGAAAGTTGTCAACCCAAATCTTTTGATGAAACCATGAAGAGTAAATGACGGATGCTTAGACCTTTTTTTTGGTTTAAAATTTGTCAGACCAGTTCAAGTTTGATTTGTCTTTGTCTACATGTAATATTCATTATCATAATCTGAGTAATTATTATTTGCTAAAAGCTGGCGATGTGAATATCGGTGAATAAAAACTGAGACAAAGTCAAGGTTTATTTACTGATATTCACCGAGCCTGAGGTGAATAATTGTTTTAGTATAATTACATAGATGATTATTTAACAAAATAATATGCATTTTCTTTAAAACAATTAACTTCTTCGTCTGTCACCTCAACAAAACGGCTGGTGGCCATTTTGAAAAAACTGCTTTCGTGATAATCACATAATAATCACCGCAAGTGCAACTAATCATAACTTAATACATATGTAATTATACTAAAAAAATATTATTACTATTGAATGGTAACAGACCCATCTTCACAAAGAGAAGATTCCAGCCTTGAGATACATGTACCATTACTTGCTGATGTCATGTTATTTTTCATGTTATTAGTAAACTGGCTCCAAAGAACCAAGAACACAGCAAGGCAAAGCATCAGTCCCCTCTCAGACATGCAACATGTTAACAGGTTGGTCCATGTTAAAAGTAAGAGCATTAATGAGTGAAATGATATGTGAAAGGAATCATGTATTTAACTGTAGATAATTTATGAAATCAAGTAAAGCTATGATTCTTAAGTAGGAATGCAATTTTAGCAATTGCATAGAGAAACCTGAAAAATTCAGGACTTCAACTGGGTTTGAACCCTTGATGTTGCGATACTGTGATGCTCTAACCAACTGAGCTATGAAGCCACAGACGTTGGCTGGTCATTTGTGAGTTCTTATAATGTTCCCTTGATAAATTAATCAACGAATGAATATATGAAAGGAATCATACATGTAATTATATTGAACTGTGGATATAAAATCAAGTGAAGCTACTGTATGATCCTTGCAGTTATGAATGCAATTTTTAGCAATTGCATAGAGAAGCCTGTGGGTTCTGATGTTCCTGTGATGAATGAATTAACGATGAAATGATATGTGAAAGGAATCATAAATTGAAATGCAGATGTGAAATCAAGTGAAGCTATGATCCTCGGTGTTATGAATGCAATTTTAGCAATTGTGTAGAGAAGCTTGAAAAATTCAGGACTTCAATGAGGGTTGAACCTGTGACCTAGCGATACCGGTGTGACGCTCTAACCAACTGAGCTATGAAGCCACTGATGTTGGGAGCTGGTCATTTGTGGATTGTAATATTCCCGCTGACGTTGGAAGCTGGTGATTTGTGGTTTCTAATGTTCCCGCCATGAAAGAATCAACAAGAATGTTAGAATCCACAAATGACCAGCTCCCAACGTCAGTGGCTTCATAGCTCAGCTGGTTAGAGCATTGCACTGTTATTGCAAGGTCACAGGTTCAAACCCCGTTGGAGTCCAGGCTTCGCTACGCAATTGCTAAAATTGGGTTCAGAACTGCAAGGATGATAGCCTCACTTGATCACTTGAGTAAGAGCATTGTTTTCCAAACATTTTTAGGGTATTCATGTACTCTCTCAGAATTAAAAAAAAAAACAGAATTTAATGATATTAGTGTTGTGTTTTAATGCCCTTATTTGGGGAGGATGCCCCCTGGACCAGAGGGCATTTCAGGGGAGATGACTTTCAGGCGACTTGAACAATTGACTGCCCCTGTGCAGCATGTATTTGTTTTTGTATCTAATTCTATACTGTACCTTCATTTTTCAGTGCAAGTGAAAGACTTCTGGAAATGCTAGGATCTGTTGTGTCTTATGTGGACGATGTTTTGGTTTGTATCAAACGGCTTGTCTTTTCCCTAAATGTTCAGGCTTTCAAGTTATTATTATTATTATTATTATTAGCTGTGGTTACACTAGCCCTTTTACCCATGGGTAAATAGCGTTTGCTCACGGGCAAGGGCGTTTTTGTTTTAACTTCGTTCTGTAGACCGAAACTGCCTCAGGGTTACTTCCATGGGCGTATCAAAAAGAACAAAAGAACTTCACATGACGGTTTATCTGCTCCCTGAGGTGGCTTGGCCAGTTTGCAAGGTCAATGAATGCATATCTAATTATACTTTACCCTGAGGGGGGTCTTTTACTGTGTAACTGCATCCCCAAGGGTAACATGAAACCTGAGCTGAACCAAATCCAAGCCATTGCCATTTACCCTCTGGAAGGCGCCAAACCCAAGGTGTGTGTAACCACAGCTATTATTATTATTATTATTATTATTATTATTATTATTATTATAAACGACCAGTTACAGTTGAAGCTTTGAAGATCAGCAGAAGTGTCTTCTCATATAGGTCAAAGGCGAAAGATGTGCCCAATTTTCTATTCGTAAATTTTGTTTTATTTTCCAGAAGTGATATGTTAAGTGAAATTATCGCTTGGAGATTTCAATTAAGGTTTTCGCAGGGAAATGAGTAATGGATTATTAAGTTCTGAGTATTGTATATTTGTTACAAAGTTTTAGTTTCTTTTATAATAATAATAGAGGTTAAGGTATGTCATATTTTTGAAGTAGGAGTGGATATTAATCTTTTTCTTTCTAATAAAATTTTCTCATTAAAAAAAAAAATATATAATAATAATAATAATAATAATAATAATAATAATAATAATAATAATCATTATTATTATTATTATCAGTCTGAATTAACCAACTATACAGTACAGTCAGCCATTTTCCCTCCCTTGCAAATTATCGTTATTATTATTATTATTACTTCTCGAGCATGGCCCCACAAATTGCAAACTTTTAATATCACCGTATGTAAACTAAGGTTTTTTACTGTTACGTTTCGTTTACCCACATTGAGATAACTCTAGTTGTGTTGCCTTTTAAGGCTGGAAAGGTTCCTGGCGACAACAGTGTCGGGAGAGAGTTAATGGATCTTGTGACGTCAGTTCCTCGCATGTCAAAAGAAGAATTTGAATCGATTCTAAACAGCAACATGCAGGTATACATTTAGTTTCAAACTTAGTTCCCTCTCGCTTTGTTCCTTTCCTTACTTCCTGCTTTAGTTCCCCTTGTCATTTTATCCTTTTGTCTGTGCTATATTATCTCACTTACGTTGTTTGAGAATATTGGAGGAACACCTTCGCTAGAACGTGAAATGGCCGTGGCTCTGTATCAGCTTCATAGATCCTTGTTATGAAGGAAAATCAGTGGTATCCCTGAACATGCGCAGTCGGGTTTTGCAGAGCATTAGGTGTTTTAAGTTTATATCTCATTCTGTTTCGACATTAAATTGTTCACGTTGTTCCATCGACTTCATTGTGGACTCATTTTGAACCTGTTATCCCGGAGAACAGCCCTTTCCCATCTAAGGGGTCTCCATGGATACAATCACACCAACACAGACCTCGTACGCCTACTTCAACTGAAAAACGTTTGTATTTGCTGTCGCTGCTAACACGCAACAACACACTTTAACCCCTTCATGTTTAACGAGTTCCTCCGTTCACTCGTGAAATCCTCGGGCGTTACACATACAATTATCTACAAGACTCACTCTCAGGAGTCAAAGCGTTCGACGTGTGTAGTGTTTGTATGTACATCCGGGATCTCTCGATCGCGGGAACTCGGTGGCCGAGGAGGCATAGGACAAGAGATTGTGCAAAAAAAAAAAACAGTATGGACGAGAAGAGTGTTTTGATTAGCTGCTTTGTGACCCACAAGGATATCACGACGTCGATGTGGTTAAACTACTCCAAGAGTCAAGATTTATCGTATAAGAAAGACGTGTCAGCGTTCTTTTCTGCTGTAAAGCGCGTAAGCCTGCAATCGTGGACAAAACTCTTGGGAAAAATTCTAGCTTCATTTGGCACTCGCAAAATATATTGGTCCTTCCCCCCTTCTCCCCCCCCCCCCCCCCATACCAATGTTGATAATGTGATGCAAAATACTGTGGAAGCCTTTGGTCGTTTTTGAAAACAACATTGGAATTGGGGGGGAGGGAGAAAAGTAGGAGGAATGTAATTTTTATCACACAGACCAATTAGAGCGTCACATTTTCCCAACGAGTTTTGGCCAAGATTGTCGTTCACACGCACGACGCAACGCCTGCGTGTCTTTCTTCCCTTGCGTTTGCATTGGCCGTGTGAACCAGGTTGTTCGAAAGTGACGGTACAGCACAGAAGACTTAGTATAAAGACCAATTCTTCAACGTCTTTGGTGTTCTTGTCCTTCCTTCCTTCCTTCCTTCCTTTTCTGCTAACTTTTTTCGTCAACCCACCATTTCTTTTTTCTTTGGTGTCATTATCACAGTGCTATGTACCGTTTGTTAAAAGGCATGCAAATCCTAGCCAATCAGCGCGCGTTTAAGATTGTACCAAGGTGACCAATGTAGCTACAGTAACTGCAAGCACGCTGTATAGACCAATCACGGCGCTTCTTATAGGAGATCTATCAGAAAAGGATAAATAGTATAGTTGAATTGTCTGATTATCCGCAAAGGTGTAAGAACTTCAAAACGTAGTCTATGAAAGCCTTTGAAAAGAGTCTGGAAGTTTTAGTCTGAAAATATCTGAGAATCATCACTTTTTGTTTGCCGCATCAGTAATTCTAATAACTTTCCATCTGAACTTTATTTCTAGGATCTGCTGATGATTGTGTATTTATCAGGCCTTTGCAAGACGCAAATTTCCCTCGGTGAAAAACTTTCCACGGTGTTATAAGGTGATAAATTAAAAGAAAAAGATTCAATAAATAATGAAAGCGATAAGTTGTGGATGAAACATGGTTTCTGGGAGCCTTTTTCGAGTGCTAGATCGTTCGTAAACAAAGTCCTGTTTTCCATGAAGAGAAGGGCACATTGAAATGACATCTTTGACTGCTTATTCCCCTATAACCATTTCAAAACATGGAGAATTAAACACAGCTTTTTGTGGACTTAACAGGCAAGTAGGCACTGCCTACTTACCTGCTAAGGCAATCGTTTAGAAGGGGGACAAATTGTGAATCACGCGCGACACGCTTGACCCCTCTTCACACTTTTCTCCCAAATATGAGATGGCGGAAATTCGAAACAGATTCAATCGATGTGCAGCGATTCGAAGCTAAACAGAGAGGGCTGTAACGAGTGAAGTGGTAGAATTACTTTGGGATTAATATCTGTGGGGAAAATATACTTAAGCCGAGAACAACTTTCGAAATTAAAAAACACCAAAGAGCACGATTTAAGTACCGGAAAACATGAGTAAGTACCGAATAGCATAATTTAAGTACCCAATATAACGATTTAAACACCGAATAGCATGATTTAAGTACCGAATATAATGATTTTAGCACCGAATTTAAGGATTTTAGCACCAAATATAATGATTAACGCACGTAATGTAGTAATTGAAGTACCAAACATAATAACAAAAGCGCCGAATAGCATTATTTAAGTACCTAATATAGTAAATGAAGTACTAAATACAACTAGACCCTCCGTGAGGGTACACTGGGTTGCCTGTGGTACGTGCACCGTTCCAAACAATTTCTTTTAAGTCGGGGGGTCATTAAGAAGTCATACCAGAAGAGGCCCTTTGGCTCACAGGTCCTCACACGTTCGTACGACGAAACAGATCTGTCCTTGCGTAATATGTAGCTCTAACAGTGCACGATATTGTTTTGGTATTGTCTATCATTGTAGTGCCATGGTAGATGTCTTGGGTAAATAGTCTGAGAAGACATGTGGTTACTAGCAAAGTACTGAACCCAGAAAGATTGAAGAAAATAAATGGGAAGTGAGAAACATTGGCTTCTGGGCTGACATGTTGATAAACTTCTTTTCACCACAAGTTTAAGCGTGCCCTCTGAGCATCTGACAGCTTTGTAATACCGAAGTTCACTGAAGTTTATCCTATTCGGCGGGGTTAGTGTCTGGATGGGAGACCAAAACAATATACCCTTCATAAAACAGAAGCATCGGACCGAAAATACTATTAACGCTAACAAATGCGAACTCAGCAAGGTGCTTTTATGCAAAAGTAAATAAATATTGATACACGATTTTTAGAAAGAGGAGAAGGAAGTTTCGAGGACGGTCGCTCGAGAATAACGTATTTACGACACGAAAACAACATTAATTTTGAACCGTGAATTTAGTATATAAACAGTTACGTTCAGCGAGAAAGATTTTGGGAGATTTTTGCTATGTTCAATTTTGTTATTGTTGGTTTTGGCTGCTCAAATAATTCGAAAAATCGAAAGTGACATCGCCGGAATTCAGCGGGCGCCGTGGTTAAGTTACCACGGCATGTTTACTTGCCAAACAGTGAAGCATCTGTGTCAAATGATGGCAAGATACCGGGTTTTCGTAAGTTTCTTTTTCTGTTAAGTGTTATAAAGTTTGACAATAAATGAGCGAATTCAAAACAAAGATCACAATCGCCCACCATTCTTTTTGCAAAGTCAAAAAATTTACTCTCCAAGACGACGTTATTTATCACCAGGTAATTCCGTCATTTTGGAAATAGCAGCTACTTTATTATTCATCTGCGTCACAATTTTTTCACTGATTTTGGGGCTCATTTTGTTGAAATTCAAGCACGCTTCCAACAGGCCTGTGAACCCTTAGCTTCCTGCTTACAGAGCAATACCTAAAAAAGCTTCTCCCATATCACATTTCAACCTTAAGCTCGACAATTCAATACACAACATGATATTATAATTCACAAAGGCAGAAAATACCACAGAATCCTTTTCCAGCGAAAAATTTATTGAAACAAACAACATATTTGCTCTTAGAGGCGAAAACCTCTTCCTATTTCATTGCGTGCGTGAAGACAAGAAACTCAATGGTGTCAAATTACCATGTACTTCAGGTATATACAGCTCACTTTCATTTCGGCTCGACGGGCGATAGATTGTTGTCGGAGTCCATTACTCGTCGCTTTTGATTTTCCAGGTGTTGGTTTTTCACCGCCTGCCCAGTTTATCCAACTGACTTTCCATCATTGAGCTCCATAAGGGTATATTTTGTTTAAGGATCCACTAAAACGCCATCCGCGTTACATGACTTTCGACGCCATTACAGGCTAAGTTAATGATTCTACTGTGTCCACCAGAGAAATCTACGCAGTTCCTCTACCCTCTACCCTATCCTAAGAAAATATGCGCAGAAGGCTCTATGCACAAAGACACCACTTAACCAGGGGAGTGACAGGCAAGACATTTACCGACGCAGAAAAAAAAAGAAAAATAATAAAACAAACAAACTAAATGCAGACCCCGACTGGGTTTGCCATACTGGCAACCCAGTAATGATGTAACCACCAAATATATGACTTCTTGCGAAGAGTTGAATAAATATGTTTTGCTGAATGAAAATACTTTTGTTGAAGTTGAATAAATATATTCGTTCCATAAAACGTAACTTTGAGCGTTAAAGTTGAATAAATATTCTTCTTGCACAAAAATAGCCCGTGTTGAAGGGTTTACTGGAAAATCAGGATCGGGGATCGCGGATCGTGGACCAATAATAATAATGATAATAATAATAATAATAATAATAATAATAATAATAATGAGGAGGAGAAGACGGAGGAGGAGGAGGAGGAGAAGAAGAAGAAGAAGAAGAAGAAGAAGAAGAAGTAGTAGTGGTAGTAGTTCCTGAAATAATAATAATACTAATAATACTAAAAATACTAATAATCAAAGAAACTTTTAAAAAGGAAACAAAAGAAAAATAACAGACAGTTGTAATATTCAACTTACCGTGACTACTACATGGCCTTAATCATGTGCGTTGATAGAGATCACCTAAAGGCTCAACCCCTTCTGATTCAGTGTGTGGTCAATTACGAAAACTCGATCTCGTAAACCGGAGGGTAAAGTGCAGGTTGCGGGTTGCAGGTTGCAGGTTGCAGGTTGCAGGTCACTGTTTTACCATAACTGCAACAATCCAAACCTTTACTAATAAGGTCTAGATAGCAGCAACTATATAGATAGTCGTATAAACATAACAACTTTCTTTAATTTTCCAGACATGTTTCGACGGTACATCCGTCATCTTCAGTGTTAAATATTTTGAAATCGCCGTTGAATTTAAAGAGTTCAGAGTTCAGAGTTTTGTAAGGCATCCTGCACACAGGATTGCTTCGAGATCCTGGACTCTGCAGCCACTAAGTACCAAGTGAAGCTTAAGGAATCCATGTATATAAAATGGGAGAAGCCCGATCTCAACCAGCAGGTGAAACACATTAACCTGACTCTCTCCCTGTAAGGAACGAAGCGTCAATCATTTAAATTTTTGTTTTGTTCTGTTTTGATTTAATACGCAATATTGACAACGCAATGTAACGAAGTTTGTAAGATCGCGCGCGCTTTAAATTCAACGGCGATTTCAAAATATGTAACACTGAAGATGACGGATGTACCGTCGAAACATGTCTGGAAAATTAAAGAAAGTTATTTTTATACGACTATCTTTACTAATAACTAGTAATAATAGGACTGGTAAAATATCAACAGTTATCTAGTTTCAGGATTAATAGTAAAAGTATACAGAAATCAAAATGAACAGAGGCTACAGCCTGTGCAGCCATCATCTAAAAGTTCACGTACATTAAGTTGGCGTATCTTGCCTTTGAACGACGTCCCTGGTACTCTTGCGTAGTTCTATCCATAGCCTAGGCCCAAGATATCTAATAGAGTGCTTGCCGTAGGTGACTGTCTCATACCTGGGTATAGAGAAATCTGCTTGCCTCAAATTGTAATTGCTATTTGGTTCTTTAAAGATATTATTTATATAAGCAGGGCACAGTTTATGCTTTACTTTCTACATAAAGATGCACAGATCCTGTAAGCGTCTGTTTAGTAGAGTAGGCAGATCTGCCTTCTCTAATAATTGTTCCTCTTTCTTGTAATCGTTCACGCAAGTATTACTGTCATTTTGAGTGTGAAGCCCAAGTTCAAAGCTTGGTACTTTTTGAGGTTTCCCGCCAGTAAGTCAGAATCATACCAACGTTGTAGCCAATTTGGCACTATCCTTTAACTGAAAAGTCACGCTGCCTGGTCTGCTCCTACGTTGGTAAATTTGATGGTCGTCTGCATACATAGACAAGTTCGCTGTTAGGCAGTAGGATAGGTCATTCTGGAAAACATTCCATAACAACGGGCTAAGCGCGGAACCCTGAGGACAGCCACGACTCACGAAACGGCCCGAACTAACATGACAGCCGAACTTTACTTGATATTTCCGATCATCTAAATAGCTGTTTAAAAGTTGATTAGCGCTTTCCTGAAAACCGTACGCTTCAAGCTTGCTCAGAAGTAGTGGTGGGTGTAACGAGTCAAATGCCTTTGACATGTCTGTTGAAAGTATGCTCGCAACCTGTCTTTGATCCCTCGCGAGTCTCCAATCTTCTACTAAATTGATCAATGTTGTTTCGCAGCTGTGAGCTTTGCCATAGGTGGATGAGTTTTGGTAAATGCAGTTACCAAAGCCAGAGTTGATCTGTGCTCCAACCAACTTCTCAAGAACTTTGCTTACACATGTCACACTTACACTGTCACGGTCAATCCAACATCGATTGCGACAACATCGTTCTCGCTTTTGAAAGGTTTTAAGGTTTCATAACCAGTCCCTCGATTAACTATGCTTACAACTATACAGTTACACACTTTACTGTCAAACTATATTATATACTGTTTTCAAGGATTGATTCTACACAACTGTTTTATGTAACCGCAATGTTATGTTACCATATGAAACACCACTTTTTGCTCAACAAAATGCAATTATTATCGTGACATAATAGGTTGCCATAGCAACAGAGGAGCCATCTAAATACTCCCTATGTTTTGTCTTAAAACGCTTAATTTGACCGGTGATAATTTTCTTTTGCATTCCTGTCATTCTTTTTATATACTGGGGCCCAATGCCCACACTTCCATTTACTAGGCCACGCATTCTTGTTAATACAAGAATTGAACAAGGTGGTTAGTGGAGCGGATAATTCATTAGCACCTATTTTTAAGACCTTTGAAGGGATGCCATCAGAGCCGCTGGCCTTGTTTATATTCAGCGAATCGAGAGCTGCAAGGACCTGTCCCTGTGTAACTGGTTCGATTTTAATGGTCTGAGTGGAATTCCTATTTTTGTATTGAATCCTCTGAACACAAGGATCAGGTCTCTAAAGTCCTCTATTGACTTTCTTTCAGTCGCTGTGCCACCGATGCCATCCGCCAAGGTAGCAAAATGCTCAACCAATTCCTCAGCCTCTTGTTGTTGGCTTTGCGTCGTAATTCCCAGTTTTCTGGCGTTTTGTTTTGCATGTACTTGTCGTTTGCTTTGCGTTTTGCTCTAATGGTTCTTTTCCAATGAGACGTCATGTAGGGCACGTCTTTGTCACCCACACGCATTTTTTTCACAGATACCACTTCATCCTATTGTTCATAAGTGCATTCCACACGTAAGCTTCATCATCGACGTCATCAAACAATTGTCCAACATGCCATGGAGCAGAGGACAAAAGGTGTTTATAATGTTCAGGGTCAAAGTTCTTATAGGTCCTAAATGTGATGACCTTTGGTTTGTTGTGATTTACTTTCTGCTTCAGGACACCGTAAACAAGGTCAAAATATCCTGTGTTGAAGTTGTATCTAAATCAATATTGATTGTTGCATACAAATATACATTGTTGAATTTTGCAAACAAGCAACAAACGGCCAACCAGAATACACAAGTGAAAAATGTCGAGTATGTCCGGTTCTAGCGCAGCGGAGGGCTACAAAGAAGCTTCGCTCTCCATTCAAAAAATATTCGGTGAGGAAATCATCCAATCTGATGTTTCCCCTCAGCCAGGAGATGCCATCTTGGATTTAGGCTGTGGCACAGGAGAGCTGTCTGCATACCTTGCTGAGCTAGTCGGACCGGAGGGAAAAGTGATTGGCATCGACCCAGATGAGCAACGAATTCGGGCTGCAAAACAATCTCACGGAGAGAGGAAAAATCTGTCGCTTGTTGAAGGAAGTGTATCAAACATCTCCCAGATTTTCCCACAGTCTTTCGACATAATTTTCAGCAACTATGTGCTTCACTGGAACGCTGAGAAACAAAAGGCCTTCGAGAACATGTTTGCAAGTCTGAACCCCGGTCGAAAAATCGCCTTTGAGTACCTCTCTCATCTACCTCACTTCTTTTTAGACGCCTCAGTTACGAAGCTGAATCCAGAGAACGTGGGTCGAATAAACCAGATATATCACTGTGAATCCAAAGCAAAAATTGAGCAATATTGTACATCATCTGGCTTTGAGATTTGGAAGAGTAACCAAGCTCCCGTAAAGCTCGTGTTCGAAAACACCGACAGTTTCCTTAAGTGGCTCTGGGCGTCGAATGACGGTATGTTTGATCGATCGCTTGTCACCGAAGAGCGCTTGCAAAGCTATTTAGCTCTGTACAAACACAAAAACGGAAACTGCTCTCTCGAGTTTGTGGTGAACCCCGAGGATGAGCCGAACTGTTGGTTGATAGCATCCAAGAAAACTCTTTTATCTTTTTTCTAGACAGTAAGGAAACACCTCTCCACGAACTTTAAATTGCTCTTCTTTTGTAATCAAATGTAAAATTGGCTGCGAAGTAAAGTTAGCTCGGGAAGCGTAAGAGAAACCGACTGCTCGCAGGGTAAGTTAGTCGTCAATTTATTTGACATATTTAATCGACAACTCCTGATTTTCACCTACGTCACTATGACGTCATGAAATTTAGCTTCCGCCGTAGACCTTTTTGCAGAAACGGTGGCAACTTTGATTTCTATTGTTTCAAATAGCTATTATGGGATGCCCAGAGGGCAAATACAATTTAATTTTCCCCCTGAGTATCCCATAATGTCTTTCGAAACAATAAAAATCAAAATGGCCGCTGTATCTGCAAAAAGGTTTATGTTGGTAGGTTAGAAAGCACAGGTGTTGATGTCTTACTATTTTCACGATTTAAGTGGATATGCCGACCTTTTGTCTAGTTTTAAATTGTTCTAACAACAAATGTAAGCGCACAGCTCTCTATCTCTGCCGGATTCCAAAAATTATCGCGAATCAAGGAAGGCGAAGATGGCTATCCACCTTCCGCCGCGATCGAGTAGATCGTCCTACAAATCTCCTTGCAAGAGTACAGACCTTCTCCAGCTATAAACACCACAAGCCCTTGAACGTCTTTATTGGAATAACACCTCAAAGGGACAGTTTGGCTTGTCAGTAAAGCTTGGGGAGGGCGAACCTCAGATAAGTATTTGACAGAGAACTGTTCTATTTTAAAAAATCTTTTGCCAGGGGACCAAGTACTTGCTGGTAGAGGTTTTACTGTCAATGATAGTGATAATTTTGTAATGCTCAACTCCATATTCCAGCATTTACCAATGGAAAACAACAACTTGATCCTCTAGTTGTTGAGAAGACAAGAAAAATTGCCTCTGTCCGAATACACGTTGAAAGAATCATAGGCGTCCTGAAGCCGAAATACACAATCTTTCAGTCAACCTTACCAGCTGATTACCTCATCTGCCGAAAAGGTGAAAGCATCCCTCATGTTGACAAAATGATCAGAGATTGCTCTGCCCTGGTAAACCTTTGCCCTCCTACAGTGCCATTTGACGTTTTAAAACTTTGTTATGATTTAGGTGTTACATATTATACAATTGTTGGACAAGGCTGAGCAAAATATTGTTGTGATTTGTCAATGGTGAGTTGATCAATTATTTGCTGAAGGCAGAGGCAAATTATTGATATGCAAGTGACTGACAAATGACGATATTTTGCTGTAGCCAAGTTCATTAATTGTTTTATCATTTATTTGCAAATTTCACAATTCCAATTTCTCGCTTCAGCATAAAACTTTCCCAGTACAGCAGATAAATTAGGGTTAATGTAAAAACTTATTAAAATCATTAGCTTTTGAGGCAGGCCAGCATGTTGATCAGTGTAGGATATGCTTGTATAGAATATAAAAGGGGTGGAGTGAGGCTCATCTGACGGGGGGTGCACATTTTATTTAAGGAGTACACTCCTCTCAATAACTTAAAATTATGACATACCGTGAGTCATGAAAAGTCTGCACTGGTATGCTGAATAAGTCCAACTAAATCCACAACTGGAACATAATATATTATGAAATTATTGAGGTGGTTTTGTACCACAATAAAGTATTACTTTAAATGTAGTATTTTTTTTCCTCTCATCTTGCAAGTAAATTATAATTATTTGCTGAGCCAACAAATTGTGGGGAAGATTATTTTCAAGCTAAAAGTACCGGTATTTTTAAAAGTTATTAAAGTGATTAAAAGCTTTTCAGTCTCTTTGTTTTGTTAAAAATAATAAGCAACATTCTTCTAAACCCGACATACATCCAACACAATATGCGTATATAATTGTTCCGTCCTTATTTGCTTTGATCCACACCAAAATGGGCGGCTTATACATTCGTTGTGAATGGCGAACTTTACCAACAACGACGTATTAATCCGAAAAAACCTGACCCAGTATGCTAGTAATAAATCCAGAGACGATCTGGTTGAAGGCTTTAAGGCTTCGAAAATTATTGAACTGTTCCTTCGTGCAGAGGCTCTTCTCCAAAACGAGATATGACACAAGGTCAGTAGCTTCCACGGGAGGAAAACATTCAGCACTTAGCTGCTCTTCGGGAACAAGCACAGGATGCATGCCAATAACCGATATTTTCTCCGTATATCGCTTCTTAACAACATTGTGGAGAGATTTTGCATATTCAGACAAAGGAATCTCATTAATAATTCCTTTAGTTGACTCGTTGTCAGTGTGCAGTTCCACATGACTAGACACCATATTGGTTCTTCTAACCTACCAACATGGCGGCGCTCAATTTGTGACGTAAGTATGACCATCCAACCAGAGCGAACTTTGGCATCTTGTTACTTACTTGCTAAATTCAATCGCTGTGCAACTTTCTGTCAGGAGTATTTTCTGTTCCCTCCCTCCAGCCCAAAGCTCTCGCTCACTAGTATGTTGATATTATCGTAGTCAGCCCAGGGTGTTCTCCAGACACCTAAGATATTGTGCGATAAAATTAAATCTTGGGCTTTTCAGCTTAATCCTAAATCTCTTAGGCACATGTACACTGGTATCAACATTCCTAGCACAGCAGTTAAGTTGTTAGTGTTCAAGCACCACCATTTGGTTGTTTTCATTAGACGAGTTAATTGATAATATTCGCAATGGAACTCTTAGAAATAAGTACTCTTTTGATTTCTCCTTGTGTATGCCTTGTTTAAAATTTATCTTCATAGACATTTCAAAGTTCTAGAGCAAGCCCATACCATCCTTGAACTGGTCTGAATATCTATTGAAATAATTTATTATGATGATTCTCAGAGACAATAAGTAATACAGATTAAGAGTTAGGTTTGTATGTGTAAAGTTTCCTGATCATCAATGTTTTCTTTTGTGAACAATTTAGTTTGGAAAGATTCAGTCCCGACATTGAGGCATTACTTGTATGAATGTACTTTAGTTCTTAATCTTGGTATATATGTCAACTAGTCAAACAAAAATTTACTGGCATATCTCTTTCCCAGTCCAGATTATAGTCCTGTCACATTATCTTTCTTTGTCAATTATGTCTGTTGGTCCAATAAATATGGGAATGGTGATAAAGTGCTCCTCTGGTCACACTCATTTGATGGAGAATAAATAAAGAATTGATTGCAGTGGCCCGAACCGAGCTGCTCAAACAAAGAAATAAATAACAAGCAAACAAACTTCAGAGTTAACAATTCGCAGAGTGGCTGCGAAGTGTTTCGTGATTTTATGAAATCGTACTGATTTAGGAAGGAAATTAATGGTGTTCGGGTGAAATCAGCTGACAGGTTAAGTCAGCTCCCATTAATCCTTGCAGCTTAAGCTTAAACTGGCCTTAAATTAACGAATAAAGGAGCTCATACTTCGCACTAACCGAGGTCGAGAACGAGTTCGCTACGCGCTTGGGCCATAAATTAACAGGAAAAAAACGAGGACTCGAACCTTTCATTATGGATTGAGAAAGCGAGTCTAGTAGGATATTCTTTAGACCTTTGAGGTAATCAGACGGGTGAGAAAGGAAACTATAGCAAGTTGAAGTGAAGCGGAAGGTTCAACTGCCACAAATGATTAGCATGCCTCAAAATCCGAAAAACGAATAAATCTTCTTGGTTTTGGAAATGAAATAGTTGCTTGCAAGATTGAAACAGTTTTACAAGTTAAATTAAGTTTAACATAAACAGCATGGAAAACTTGCTAGCCTGAATGTCGCATCAAAATTTCAAATTTAGCGGGCCGTATTATAGCCAATTGGCCAATGATAGCGCGCGTACTACCTAAGAGAGAGAACAAAAGAATGTGAAGTATCTGATTTGAAGTAAGACTAACAGTCTTGAGAGCTTTGGACTTGGATCACCCACATGGTTTTTCTATGTCATTGCTAGAGTCCAAGGTAACTCCCAACGTGCTTGATTGAGGTAAGAAGGAGGAAGAAGAAGGAGAAGAGTCTTGAAGTTTTCGCTTCAAAATATCTAAGAATCATGACTTAGTGACCTGGTGGTACTCTGCTCTAACCCTGACATTTTTGCTAGTCATATGAATAGTTTTCATAACTTCCCTTTTAAAACTTTATTTCTATGATCTGCTGGTGATTGTATATTTATCAGGCCTTTGTTAGGTGCAAATCTTCCTCGGGGAAAAACTTTCAGTGGTGTTGCAAGGTGATAAATTGCAATAGTTGAATGGAGCAGGGGTGGCGAGGCTAATTTCTCTTTCGCAAACAAGCGATGCCATTTTTGACGAAAAACCTTAAATAACATTGACCACAACCAGATTTTCTGAGCCCGCGAGACTGAGCACCCGCAGCAAACCACTGTTTTAAGGAAAACCGCTGGTCAGCAACGGTCTTCCATTTTTGACATTCTTAGTAACTAAGCCTTTTTGTTCAGTTAGCTTTCAATAAATTGTTAGGATTAGCTTCATTTAAATACTCTAAAATTGCCCATTTGAAGCAGGTTGTTTCGGTATTGTAGAGGTAAAGTGCATTTGCTCTTAAGCCAATGAACCGAATTCGACATCGATCAACTTTTTCAAATTTTTTTTTCAAATTTTTTCTTATTTTTTTTGTCAGTTTTTTTTTAAAATCTAAGTGACATACGCTGCTAATCTAGCCCTAGATTAAGTATTGTTTTCCTCATTTGCAAACTACAATACAGTTCTAAGTGACATACGCTGCTAATCTAGTCCTAGATTAAGTATCTTTTTCCTCATTTGCAAACGACAAACTTAACAGTGAAAATTGTTCGTCCAAATGGCATCGCTTGTTTACGAAAGGGAAAATTGCTGTGGCGCCGTTGTGAGAGCACTCGCCTCCTACCAATGTGGCTCGGGTTCGATTCCCAGACTCTGCGTCGCATGTGGGTTGAGTTTGTTGGTTCTCTTCTCTACTCCGCGAGGTTTTTCTCCTGGTTATCCGGTTTTCCCTCTCTTCAAAAACAAACATTTGACTTGATTTGAATGAATCGTTAATTTCAATTAGTGCTCCAGCGCTAGAACGACTAAACACTTAAATAAATTTCCCTTTCCTTGTAACCATTTCTTAAACACGAAGAATCAAACACGGCGTAACAGGCGAGTAAGCAATCGTGGAGAGCGAGCTGTGACTGTGAATCACACGCGTACGCGGTTCCTTTTTCACTCGCTCTCTTAAGCCAGATTGAACCCTCTTTTGCGAACAAGATGGCGGAAATTCGAAGCGTACAGTGGATCTTCAACGATTCGAAGCTAAAGAAATGACTGCGAATAGTTCAAGTTGTCAGAAATGGTGTGGGCTTTAAGGTCTACCCAAAAAATCGTGGATTTGTCGTTATGATCAATTGTTTCCGACCACTACACTTCAACACAGAAACAGTTCTCGTTCACTGAGTGAACTGCATATAAGCATTTGTTAAAAGGACGTGATGTGGCCAGCAACAACAAAGAACTCTTCATTTCTTAAGTACTTTTTTATACCAAGGGGAAATAACTGGGAAGCACTTAAACTTCTTAGCCTTTGGTCTAAAAGTTTAGGATTTAACGCTGTGCGGACTACTCAGAGAGCGTCTCGTCCCGTCGGAAGCAACAACACTGGAACCATCGCTTTTATTGCGCAAAATTCGAGTGTACCTGGATATTGCCGTATTTTGCAGTTTCTTATCGCTACAGCTGTTTGTTCTCTTAGGTCGTGCTTCGCTATTTCGCCAAAGTAAGTTCCATAACAACAGAAGCCATTTAGAGTAATCTAACCGTGGAAAGTAAATCACGAAATTATGCAGCAAATTAAGTCAAGTCCCTCATAAAGGACAAGAAGAAGCATTTTTCTGAGCGCAGCACTAAAGCGTTGAATCTAGAATCCGGAATGATTTATTAAAGAAAAAAAAGATAATTTCCTCTTGAGAAAAACTGATACTCAATAAAACGTAGAATATGTTTTTGGTATAATATGTATTTCCTACCCGTAAATTGTAAATAAGGAAGGACGGAGTTTACGGTCTATTAGCCGATCGGATAGCAACCAGTAGTTATCGTTAAGTTCTGGTTTATTGCGCATCTTGATTGTCATTGAGTATTCTCGAGTGGAAACTGCGGTCTCAAAGGAGAGATCAAGTAAATAATTAATGATCGTAATCGAATTTGTTAATATTGTACGTGGTCCAATTTACGTAAAAGTAATAATGTTTGAAATTTTTTAAATTAGCAAAGTTGTGTGTTACCGTCTTTGCTACCTTTGATTATGTTCTAGCTATTACCGCAGCCTCCAAAATGAGATATTTACATTAAAGCCCATGGTATGTTCAAACTGCGAAAGCACGACAGAAAAAACTTCTAACCCAAGCCGGCCATATTCTCAGTTGTTGACTTTGAAGTGCAACATTCATCTGCCTTTCGGCAGAATCTTCAAAACTTGCTTGTGTCCGTATTCAATGGTAATGGGACGTCTCGAAAGAACTTAACTTCAATAAACTATGTGAATTTTCCATATTATGTTCTTCCTCAACCTATAATCGACAGCTTCAGTTGCGCTCCGTCACTTACGCAACGCTTCCTCCAGGCACCTTGTTTCATTTCTTCAGTCAAGAAGGAAAGTGAAAAAACAAGGAAAATATATTAAACAAATTGCTAAATCGTATCGCGGATAATTTCGGATTCCGGTTTCCGGTTTTGAGTTTCCGGTTTCCAGTTATGAGTTTTCAGTTTCCAGTTTTGAGTTTCCAGTTTCCAGTTTCCAGTTTCCAGTTTCTAGTTTTCGGTTTCCGATTTCTTGTTTTGAATTCCCGATTTCCAGTTTCCGCTTTCCGGGTTCCGGGTTTCGGGTTCCAGGTTCCATATTCTCTACTTTTAGTGCTGCCCTGTTCAAGAGGGTACATGGTAATGCGTAACTCCAGATACTTGTAAACTGTAAGCGATAGAGAGGGAGAGAGAGCGATAACGTAGGGTGCTTGTCGCGAGACCTTCGAATATAATATCATTGACCCAAGGAATCAAATACCCGGCCATTTATTTGCATATAAATGGCGTGTATTGTTCGCCTTTATTCTCGTTTAGTTATTTATTTCCGTTTATGCGAACAGCTGGGGCTTTATAAACGTTTGCTTGCGAACGCTTTTCACGGCTAAATACAACTGATATATCTTTCACGGAGTTGATCGTTTGTCTCACCTACCAATCCAGACTATTCCAACAACGTTACACAACACAAAAGTAAAAGATGCCTAAACTGTCCCTTATCAGTGCAGCAGAAGGCTACAAACAGGCTTCGCTCTCTGTGCAGAAGGTATTTGGCCAGGAGTTCATCCAATCTGATGTTTTCCCTCAGCCAGGCGATGCCATCTTGGATTTAGGCTGCGGCACAGGAGAGCTGTCTGCATGCCTTGCTGAGCTAGTGGGACCCGAGGGAAAAGTGATTGGCGTCGATCCAGATGAGCAACGAATTATAGTAGCCAGAAAATCTCACGGAAAGATAAAAAATCTGTCGTTTTTTAAGGGAAGTGCAGCAAACATCTCCGAGATTTTCCCAGAGTCTTTCGACATCATTTTCAGTAACCATGTGCTTCACTGGATCCCTGACAAACAAGAGGCCTTCAACAATATGTTTGCAAGTTTGAAGCTTGGTGGAAAAATTGCCATTCAGTATCTCTCTCATCTTCCTCCGTTGGAGATAAATGCCTACAGGGAGCTGAATCCCGAAAACTGCGACAGGATTTGCGGAATGTACCAGTGCGAGTCGAGGGAGAAAATCGAACAATATTGTATTTTGGCCGGATTTGAAATATGTGAGAGTTTTCAAGTTAATCCCCCAAAGATCATGTTTCACAATATCAAAGGTCTTTTAAAGTACCATTGGTCGACGACTTACGGTGTGTTTGATCCATCTCTTGTCACCGAAGAACGCTTGGAAAGATACCTAGCTCCTTACTCTGACAACAGTGGAGTTTGCTGTCTCGACTTCGGGAAAAAGGCCGAAGAGGAACCTCACTGCCGACTTGTATGTTACAAGGAGAGAAGTTTGTAAGGTCAATGCTAATTTGATCGCTGGACAATAGAGGTGTAAAACATTGTAGATATATTTCAGTAGGAAAAAGTTTATCCCTTGTTTGGGAATCATATTTAGAATATCTGTTTACAACTCAGGACATTTCATGTTAAGAGATCATTATTTTTTTTTCATTCTCATAAACGGTATTTTCTACTAAGCAGTGATATGCAAAGGAGAAACTAGATGCTTATCTTTCTTACCTATTGAAAGTGAGGTTGTTGTTTACTGGACAACACATTGTACCAAAACTAAAAGTTTGGCATTTCCTGGAATATTTCTAGACATTTTGCTAAATATTTACATTTTTTTGTCCTAAGGCCAAGAGTTAAGCACCAAGCTTTGATTTTTCGCTGATTTTTCTTAAAACGGACTTTCAAACTCATCATTAGCCATTCACTTTTCTTTTATATAATGATGTAAGAGGAAATAGGCGTATTAAAACTGATTGTGTGGGACCGAGAACGAGTGTTGTTTTTTTCGCTAGGGTAGGATTACCCCACTTTCAATACCTTTCATGCATGAGTGTATGAGTGTGCTGGCATTTTTTCTTTCTGAGTGAAGTCCGAATAGAATCCTGGAAAACGTTAAGCTAGAATGGTTTCGATTCTGAGAAAATTGAAGCAAAGAAAGTAAATATCGAAAGTCGTAGAGACCGGTAGATTCGTTCCGTATTCGTGGGTCCAGTGGTATTTATATCAGGGTAATATACTTGATATTTGACACACCTAAATTTCATGTGTATTGACGCAATGCGCTGCAGCAACTTCAGTCGTGGGGAAAAGCGTATTGATGTGCTATTTATCAGCGCAGCCAATGAGGTAAGTCGATATCAACCACAACACCGATATTACAACTGAATTCTTTTTAAGTTGTTGAAGTTCTTTTGATCTTAAAGGGATAAGCTTTGCAGTTTCGGTAATTTAAAGCGGTTTGAAACTCCTGACTATTCATTACTTTAGTTAAGCCTGACAGCTTTTCCTATTTGTATTTCACGAAGCTGCGATAAAGGAGCAAAGAAGCGAAAATGAAGAAGAAGAGTAATAACAGAGCAGTTTTGAAAGATCTTACAACTAGCAATTTGCTAATGGAGAGTTTTAGAAACCACAACGGCTACGAAAACGCCACTTCAAAGTTTGAGCTATTCAGGTATTTCATTATTATTTCATTATGTTTATATTATACAATATGGGCGAAGAGCCCTATAACAGAATTAGTACGGACGGATTTGAAGGAAAGAGTGATACTGAAAGATTCACTGTAATTTGTCCACGTTGTCGACAATACCTTAACTTTGGTCATTTCAAGTTGTTTTGACGAGTACGGGGAAGAGAAAAGTTCAAAAATGTGTGCCGCACGTGCAGCACGATCTTTTTGGTTCTTTTACCAATAATATTACTGATGTTTGGCGTTGTCGTTGCCGTAGCCGTTGTCGTTTCTTAAACTCCCTACTACACAAGATCAGACCGCGCATCTTATTCCTTATTGGCGCATGACCACAACTTCTTGCGCCTTTGATATTAACGAGACCCCAATTCCTTGCGTTAAGAAGAAATTAGAGAGCTTCCTTGTTCGTTCGCGTCAGGCTCACTCACTACGGCAGCAACAAAGAGAACGGGGAACTTAAGCGACGACAACGGCGATGGCAATGAGAACGTCACAAATTTGCATATTTAGTGGGCAAAAGCAATAGGTTTTCACGCCCTGCACGTGCGTTTTTCACTTTCGTCCATTTCTTTGCTGTCGTCTGCAAAACAACAATGTCAAATAGCCACATTTTTAGGGTTTATGAAGGACGTCGGTACTTGAAGATAAACTTTCATTTTCTCCCCTAACTTAAGTGCTGTTTCGACCAGTAACATTTTTGAGGAACTACCACACCCTTGTCACATTAAAAAGGTTGAGATAGTCACGAAGCAAATAAAATAACGCGAATTTATATTGTGAGATGACGTTCTTGTTGCCGTCGCTGTTGTCGTTGCTTAAGGACGTTCGCGCCAATTGTTTCTGCGCATCCTTACTGCGCACGCAAATGCACACGCCACGTCATACACGAGCGCGCGCGCTAAATAATAAAATGAGGAATGATAGCGCAAAAGACCATTGCTAAAGCTTTGCCTGGATTTAATGGTCTTGGACGTTCGGTGACCCCTATTTTTCTTTCCAGAAACGGATTTTATTTACAATTATCTCCACGTTGTCCAAAAATGAACAAAAAATCAATGTGAGAAGTTAAAGTAAAAAAATTTCAAGATTTCTGCTCACAGGACATCAAATCTTGCCATCTTGCGGCTGCAAGGCGGGTGAAACTGTGGTCGCTAAATGCGAACTTGATCTTTAAGAAAGCTCACCAGTTGACTAAATTCACTTAATAAGTCCACTTAAACAATATTTGGCAGAGAAGATTTCACTTCAAAGATTTAATTGCAATATATTTGGGTTTACAGACACTGGCCTTATTCGCTAACGAAGCCCGATTTTGTCACATTTTGGGTGTTTTCCGGGCATGTTCTCTCCAAAACGAAGTCGGTGACCCCTCATTTTTTTACATTTCTGACATAACTAACTCATCATCTTACAGTGGTAAAAGTTTCAGAAAAAAATCAATGTTAAAAAATTTTCGCGCGAACGTCCTTAAGGTGGCGAAATACGAGATACAAAAACCCTCAACTTATCGCGCAACATTATTTCGTTGCAAGTTTGGGTCGATGTTTCCCGTTCTTCTCCTTGCATGATCAAATTGTCGCGCAAAAAAAACATTTGTTGCAGGTTGAAGAAAGTTGTTGCGAAAAGTAGAGCGCGGGTCTACTCTGAGCAACAAATTTTTGCTTTGTTGCTCGTTTTTCATCAAGCTCACAACTTCTCTCCCAACAAATGTGTTCGTGTACTAGCAAATCAACCAATCAGTGCCTTGCATTTCTTCAGCAAGTTGAGGGTTTTTGTATCTCGTATTTCGCCGCTTTTAAGTTCCCTGTTAACGAAACAAAAAGGAAAAGCCACAAATATCGCAAAAGTGGCAGGGAATTTGCCTGCAAAGACAATAAGGGTGTAAGCAATGATCGCAAATATCGCAAGAGTAACAAATCTAACAAAGCGAAGGATTCAAAAGTCAAAGGGGCCCTTTGGAAGCTGCACATATAGCGAAGATATCGTTGACGTCACCTATTGTGGTGCAGATGATGCGTAACTCTAATCTTTGGTGTTTGTCTTTAGTTGTCACTTAAGTTTAGGATTTAACGGTTCGCGGACTTTCAGCGAGCGCCTCGTCGCTTGGGGAAACCTCGGCACAGCACCCATCGCTTTTGTTGCGCAACATCAGAGTGTATGTGGACGTAGCCGTATTTTTCAATTTCTTATCACTACGGCTTTGCTACGTTATTGCCGGATCGCTCGCCGCTCTTTTCCCATAATCGAAAATTTTCAGGCTTCTCGACGCAATAGAAATTTGCGCTCATCACTGCGAGACAACATGGTTTCATTTGATGGAATCTATTTGTTAAGTTGTTGATGTCGTGGTGCAGATGATGCGTAACTCCCAGATACTTGTAAGCTCTCAGAGAGAGCAAATTGTGCTTGTTGCTAGACCCTTGAATAATTATAATATCGTTGACCCTAACATTCAAACAAGCGTTCATTTATTTGCATATGAATGGCGTGTATTGTTCGCTTTGTTCTCGTTTGAGTTATTTATTTGCCTTTATTCGAACAGTTGGGGGCATTATAACCGAAGTCAAGAAAAAATCTTGCGCTCGGATTTATTTTCGTGCAAACTTCTTCCACAGTTCCCTGCTAGCAGACGTCTCTTTTCTTTTGCGTTCGCTGGGTTGACGAGTACGGGAGAAGAGACCTCTGCCATGGGTCGAAACTCGCTTTCATCCAACCGCCGTCCACAACGTTAGACGGCACTCTTCAAACCGCATGCGCCATGATATGTTTGCTGACTGTGACTTGACCCCCTGTGCCTCGCGCATTTCTTTTACAGTAATTCCGCTGTTGTTAAGTGAGCCCACACAACATGAAGTACCACGTGATGATTTGGTCGCTAAGTAACCGCCGCAAATTCTCAACACAGTGAGTATCGACCCATGGCAGAGATCTCTTCTCCCGTATTCGTCAAAGAACTTCCACAGCTCAATTCAACTAACATCTTTCACGGAAAACTTTGATTGTGTGTCTGCCTACCAATCCATACAATTCCAACAACGTCACACAAAAGTAAAACATGTCTGAACTGTCCCTTGGCAGTGCAGCAGAAGGCTACAAACAAGCCTCGCTCTTCGCACAAAAGACATCCGGGGAGGAATTCATCCAATCTGATGTTTGTCCTCAGCCAGGGGATGCCATCTTAGATTTAGGCTGTGGCACAGGAGAGTTGTCTGCATACCTTGCTGAGCTAGTCGGACCCGAGGGAAAAGTGATTGGCGTCGACCCGGATGAGCAGCGAATTAAGGTAGCGAGGCAATCTTACGGAAAGATAAAAAATCTCTCGTTTGTCGACGGAAGTGCATCAAACATCTCGGAGATTTTCCCAGAGTCTTTCGACATCATTTTCAGTAATTATGTGCTTCACTGGATCGCTGACAAACAAGAGGCCTTCAATAATATGTTTTCAAGCTTGAAACTTGGTGGAAAAATTGCCATTCAATATGCTTCTCATCTTCCTCTGTTCGAGATAAATGCCTACAGGGAACTGAATCCCGAAAACTGCGACAGGATTTGCGGAATGTACCAGTGCGAGTCAAGGGAGAAAATCGAGCAGTTTTGTATTTCAGCCGGATTTGAAATATGTAAAAGTTTTCAAGCTAATCCCCCAAAGAGTAAGCGTATATTTGAGGATACGAAAAGCCTTTTAGACTGGCATTGGTCGACGACTCACGGTGTATTTGATCCATCCCTTGTCACCGAAGAACGCTTGCAAAGGTATTTAGCTCCGTACACTGAGAGCAATGGAGTCATCAGTGTCGACGTCTTCGAAATAAAGAGCGACGAAGGGGCTTTCTGGCGAGTTATAGCTAAGAAGGAAAGAAGTTATAAGGTCAATGCTAATTTGATCGCTGGACAATAGAGGCGAAAACATTGTAGATATATTTCAGTAGGAAAAAGTTTATCCGTTGTGTGGGAATCATAATTAGAATATCTGTTTACAACTCAGGGCGTTTCATGTTAAGAGATCATCATTATTTCTTTCATTCTCATAAACGATTTCTACTAAGCAGTGATATCCAAAGGACAAACTAGATGCTTAACTTTTTTACCTATTAAAAGTGATGTTGTTGTTGACTGGGCAACTGTCATTGTACCAAAACTAAAAGTTTGGCATTTCTTGAAATATTTCTAGAAATTTCAGTGAATATTTACGTTTTTTGGCCTAAGCCGAGCCAAGAGGTAAGCACCAAGCTTTGATTTTTCGCTGAGTTTTCTTCGAACGGACTTGCAAATGCATCATTAGCCATTCAATTTTTTAATATAACACTATAAGAGGAAATAGGCGTATTAAAACTGATTGTGTGGGACCGAGAACGAGTGTTGTTTTTTTCGCTAGGGTAGGATTACCCCACTTTCAATACCTTTCATGCATGAGTGTATGAGTGTGCTGGCATTTTTTCTTTCTGAGTGAAGTCCGAATAGAATCCTGGAAAACGTTAAGCTAGAATGGTTTCGATTCTGAGAAAATTGAAGCAAAGAAAGTAAATATCGAAAGTCGTAGAGACCGGTAGATTCGTTCCGTATTCGTGGGTCCAGTGGTATTTATATCAGGGTAATATACTTGATATTTGACACACCTAAATTTCATGTGTATTGACGCAATGCGCTGCAGCAACTTCAGTCGTGGGGAAAAGCGTATTGATGTGCTATTTATCAGCGCAGCCAATGAGGTAAGTCGATATCAACCACAACACCGATATTACAACTGAATTCTTTTTAAGTTGTTGAAGTTCTTTTGATCTTAAAGGGATAAGCTTTGCAGTTTCGGTAATTTAAAGCGGTTTGAACAGTTTCTAGAGTCCGACTTGTATTGACAGTGGTCAATAGAATGTTTTTGCTCATGTGATCAACAGCCATATTCGCATACTGAAACAAAAGGAAGAATTTTCATAAAAATATACTTCAATTTCACTCCTCCAACATGGCCGCTGTTTCTTTTTTTGAATCCTTCAACATGGCCGCCGTGACGTCATATCAACACATTCTCTCCAAAATAAAAGCTTGATCAGTGTGCTCATCCTTTGAGATGCTTTCACGACGAACGTTCGCTGAGGTTAGTCCCTGTCGGGCGGGGTTGGTATCTGGATGGAAGACCCTCGAGACCCCATAGGCATCGCAATGCCTTTTTTCAATCGGAATACTCATATTCAACGGCCGAAATCCTGACTATTCATCACGTTAGTTCAACCTGAGAGCTTTTCTTATTTGTATTTCACGAAGATGCGATAAAGTTTATAAAGGAGCAAAGAAGCGAAAATGAACAAGAAGAGTAAAAACAGAATACTTTTAAAGAATCTTATAACGAGCAATTTGCTAATAGAGAGTTTAAGAAACCACAACGGCTACGTAAACGACACTTCAAAGTTTGAGATTTTCAGGTATTTCATGATTATTTCATTATGTTTATATTCTAGAATATGGGCGAAGTGTCCTATAGCAGGATTAGTACGGACGGATTTGAAGTAAAGAGTGAGACTGAAAGATTCACTGTAGTTTGTCCACGTTTTAGTGAAAACCTTAAATTTGGTCATTTCACGCAGTTGTTTTGACGAGTACGGGAGAGAATGCGTGCCGCACGTGCAGCACGATCTTTTTGGTTCTTTTAACCAATAATATTACTGCTTTTTGTCGTTGCAGTGCAACAGATTTTTTTTGTCGGCCCGATTTTTTTCAAAGATGCCGCCAAAAATCGGCCCGACAAGTCGCACCGTGTAAACCGGCCTTTAAACTCCCTACTACACAAGATCAGACCGCGCATCTTATTCCTTATTGGCGCATGACCACAACTTCTTGCGCCTTTGATATTAACGAGACCCCAATTCCTTGCGTTAAGAAGAAATTAGAGAGCTTCCTTGTTCGTTCGCTTCAGGCTTACTCACTACGGCAGCAACAAAGAGAACGGGGAACTTAAGCGACGACAACGGCGATGGCAATGAGAACGTCACAAATTTGCATATTTAGTGGGCAAAAACAATAGGTTTTCACGCCCTGCACGTGCGTTTTTCACTTTCGTCCATTTCTTTGCTGTCGTCTGCAAAACAACAATGTCAAATAACCACATTTTTAGGGTTTATGAAGGACGTCGGTACTTGAAGATAAACTTTCATTTTCTCCCCTAACTTAAGTGCTGTTTCGACCAGTAACATTTTTGAGGAACTACCACACCCTTGTCACATTAAAAAGGTTGAGATAGTCACGAAGCAATTAAAATAAAGCGAATTTATATTGTGAGATGACGTTCTTGTTGCCGTCGCTGTTGTCGTTGCTTAAGGCGGCGAAATACGAGATACAAAAACCCTCAACTTATCGCGCAACATTATTTCGTTGCAAGTTTGGGTCGATGTTACCCGTTTTTCGCCTTGCATGATCAAATTGTCGCGGAAAAAAAACATTTGTTGCAGGTTGAAGAAAGTTGTTGCGAAAAGTAGAGCGCGGGTCTACTCTGAGCAACAAATTTTTGCTTTGTTGCTCGTTTTTCATCAAGCTCACAACTTGTCTCGCAACAAATGTGCTCGTGTACTAGCAAATCAACCAATCAGTGCCCTGCATTTCTTCAGCATTTGTTGCGGGTCAAGTTGATCACGCAAAAATGTTGCGCGACAAGTTGATGGTTTTTGTATCTCGTATTTCGCCGCCTTTAAGTTCCCTGTTAACGAAACAAAAAGGAAAAGCCACAAATATCGCAAAAGTGGCAGGGAATTTGCCTGCAAAGACAAAAAGGGTGTCAGCAATGATCGCAAATACCGCAAGAGTAACAAATCTAACAAGGCGAAGGATTCAAAAGGTAAAGGGACCCTTTGCAAGCTGCACATATAGCGAAGATATCGTTGACGTCACCTATTGTGGTGCAGATGATGCGTAACTCTAATCTTTGGTGTTTGTCTTCAGTTGTCACTTAAGTTTGGGATTTAACCGTACGCGGACTTTCAGCGAGCGCCTCGTCGCTTGGGGAAACCTCGGCACAGCACCCATCGCTTTTGTTGCGCAACATCAGAGTGTATGTGGACGTAGCCGTATTTTTCAATTTCTTATCACTACAGCTTTTTGTTTTGCCAAGGTCGTGCTTCGTTATTGCCGGATCGCTCGCGGCTCTTTGCCCATAATCGAACAGAAGAATTAAGTTGACTAACAATAGAGACCATTTAGAGTAACCGTGACCGTGTAAGTAATCGACGTAATCATGTTGTAAATTACGTCAAGTGTTCCTTCAGGCAATTTCCCCACAATGGACAAGTAGAAGCATGTTCAACTGAGAGAGTTTTTGTTGTTGTGGTGCAAATGATGCGTAAGAGAAAGAGATGGAGAGAGAGAGCCAGAGTTCCCTCTTGCGAGACACTCGACAATCGTTGCCCTTAGTGTGATAGGCGTAACCGGGGTCTCCTAAGGTCATTTTAGGACAGGTAGTCTTTGCAGTGCGTTGACTTCGGAACCTCTGTAATAAACACCTTGAGTTTTCGCCTGCCTCGGAGTTTACACTAGGATTTAGAGACTATTGAAGTCGTGGTTTTTTTCGCTCTTCTTCTCGTTTTGCGTTTTCGTTATGTTCATTCGAACAGTATCACTAAAGTAGGCACAGCACAGCACAGCACAGCACAGAACCCATCGCTTCTGTTGCACAACATGAGAGTGTAAATCTGGACGTGGCCGTGTTTTGCAATTTCTTATCGCTACAGCTGTTTGTTTGCATAGGTCGTGCTTACGCTGTTGTTATATCGCTTCCCTCTATTTCCCCCAAGTAAGTTGACTAACAATAGAAGCCATTTGAAATGACGTTATTATGCTGCAAATTACGTTGAGTCCTTCATAATGGACAAGAAGCTATGTTCAAGAGAGTTGTTGTTGATGTCGTGGTGCAGATGATGCGTAACTCCCAGATACTTGTAAGCTGTCAGAGAGAGCAAATTGTGCTTGTTGCTAGACCCTTGAATAATTATAATATCGTTGACCCTAACATTCAAACAAGCGGCCATTTATTTGCATATGAATGGCGTGTATTGTTCGCTTTTGTTCTCGTTTGAGTTATATATTTGAGTTTATTCGAACAGTTAGGGGCGTTATAATCGAAGTCAAGACAATCTTGCGCTCGGATTTATTTGCGTGGAAACTTCTTCCACAGTTCCCTGCTAGCAGAAGTCTCTTTTCTTTTGCGTTCGCTGGGTTGACGAATACGGGAGAAGGGACCCACTGTGTCCCGCGCATTCCTTTACAGTAATTCCGCTGTTGTTAAGTGAGCCCACACCACATGAAGTATGACGCAAGGATTCGGTCGCTAAGTAACCGCCTCGCGTGCTTAAAAAAAAGTGAATTTCGACCCATGGAAGATGTCTCTTCTCCCGTATTCGTCAACCCAGCGAAAGCAAAAGAAAGGAGATCTCTGCTGACAGGGAACTTCCACAGCTCAATTCAACTAACATATCTTTCACGGAGAACTTTGATTGTGTGTCTGCCTACCAATCCATTACAATTCCAACAACGTCACATAAAAGTAAAACATGTCTAAACTGTCCCTTAGCAGTGCAGCAGAAGGCTACAAACAAGCTTCGGTCTCCATACAAAGGACATCCGGTGAGAAATTCATCGAATGTGATGTTTGTCCTCAGCTAGGAGATGCCATCTTAGATTTAGGCTGTGGCACAGGAGAGTTGTCTGCATACCTTGCTGAGCTAGTCGGACCCGAGGGAAAAGTGATTGGCGTCGACCCGGATGAGCAGCGAATTAAGGTAGCGAGGCAATCTTACGGAAAGATAAAAAATCTCTCGTTTGTCGACGGAAGTGCATCAAACATCTCGGAGATTTTCCCAGAGTCTTTCGACATCATTTTCAGTAATTATGTGCTTCACTGGATCGCTGACAAACAAGAGACCTTCAACAATATGTTTGCAAGTTTAAAGCTTGGTGGAAAAATTGCCATTCAATACCTTTCTCATCTTCCTCCGGTGGATATAAATGCCTTCAGCGAGCTGAATCCCGAAAACTTCGACAGCATTTGCGGCATGTTCCATTGCGAGTCGAGGGAAAAAACCGAGCAGTATTGTATTTCAGCCGGATTTGAAATATGTAGAAGTTTTCAAGCTAATCCCCCAAAGCGTAGGCGTTTATTTGAGGATACCAAAAGCCTTTTAGAGTGGTATTGGTCGACGACTCACGGTGTATTTGATCCATCCCTTGTCACCGAAGAACGCTTGCAAAGGTATTTAGCTCCCTACACTGACAGCAGTGGAGTCATCAGTGTCGACTTCGAAATAAAGAGCGACGAAGGGGCTTTCTGGCGGGTTATTGCTAAGAAGGAAAGAAGTTATAAGGTCAATGCTAATTTGATCGCTGGACAATAGAGGTGTAAAACATTGTAGATATATTTCAGTAGGAAAAAGTTTATCCCTTGTTTGGGAATCATATTTAGAATATCTGTTTACAACTCAGGACATTTCATGTTAAGAGATCATTATTTTTTTTTCATTCTCATAAACGGTATTTTGTACTAAGCAGTGATATCCAAAGGAGAAACTAGATGCTTATATAACTCTTTACCTATTAAAAGTGAGGTTGTTGTTGACTGGGCAACTGTCATTGTACCAAAACTAAAAGTTTGGCATTTCGTGAAATATTTCTAGACATTTCAGTGAATATTTACGTTTTTTGGCCTTGGGCCAAGAGGTAAGCACCAAGCTTTGATTTTTCGCTGATTTTTCTTAAAACGGACTTGCAAATTCATCATTAGCCATTCACTCTTTTTTTTTATAGAATGATGTAAGAGGAAATAGGCGTATTAAAACTGATTGCATGGGACCGAGAACGAGTGTAACATTGTACTTTTCGCCAGGGTAGGATTACACCATTTTCAATACCTTTCATCATAGCTTTCATGCATGAATGTATGAGTGTGCTGGCATTTTTTCTTTTTGAGTGAACTCCGAATAGAATCCTGGAAAACGTTAAGCTAGAATCGTTTCGATTCTGAGAAAATTGAAGCAAAGAAAGTAAATAACGAAAGTCGTAGAGACCGGTAGATTCGTTCCGTATTCGTGGGTCCAGTGGTATTTATATCAGGGTAATATACTTGATATTTGACACACCTAAATTTCATGTGTATTGACGCAATGCGCTGCAGCAACTTCAGTCGTGGGGAAAAGCGTATTGATGTGCTATTTATCAGCGCAGCCAATGTGGTAAGTCGATACCAACCATAACACCGATATTATAACTGAATTCTTTTTAAGTTGTTGAGGTTCTTTTGATCTTAAAGGGATAAGCTTTGCAGTTTTGGTAATTTAAAGCGGTTTGAAAGGGTTTGAAACTCCTGACTATTCATTACTTTAGTTAAGCCTGACAGCTTTTCCTATTTGTATTTCACGAAGCTGCGATAAAGGAGCAAAAAAGCGAAAATGAACAGGAAGAGTGAAAACAGAGCAGTTGTAAAGGATCTTATAACGAGCAATTGCTAATAGAGAGTTTAAGAAACCACAACGGCTACGAAAACGCCACTTCAAAGTTTGAGCTATTCAGGTATTTCATGATTATTTCATTATGTTTAGGGACCGTTTATTTTTTATGAGAAAGGGGGCTGGTGGGATTTGGGAGGGGGGGGGGGGCACTAAAAAAAATTGGCTTGAAAGGGGGGCCAGCCGAAAAAAAATGAAGGAAAAGGGGGGGGGGGGGGTTGGACGAAAAAATTAGATTAAAAATAGGATAACAGATTTTACAAATTGAGGAAAAAATTGACCTCTTTTATTTATAACAAATATACTAAAACATTTCCGGGGTATTCAAGAAAACTTCTCAACAGCTTTTTATATATTTTATAATAACAGTGAACGTACCATAATAACAGTCTTGAATAGTAACAACTTTCTTTTTATTCATAAAAATGTTGTTGTCAAGCGCATACTAAACAAAGACCAATAATTTGAGTCCTGTAATTGGAACTGACCTCGTTACCAAGGCTTTTTGTGAGAAATTTAATGGGAGGGGCATGAAACTACTACAAGGTGTCCAATTCAGCATTTTCGACGTTCTCTTTGATCTCTTCGTCGCTATGTTCCTCTTCTTCTTCCTCTTGTTCTTCTTGGTTGTCTTCCCCTTCTTCCTCTTCTTCGTCGTTTGCTTCTTCATCTTTGTTCGTGTCTCGTCTGACCCAGAGAGCGTAGCTAGATTTGAAGACAAATTCATTGTGCAACCAAAGTTTGTGGTTGACTATCTCCATCAGCTTGAGGTCATGGAGTTCAAAAAAAAGAAGAGACAGGAGGAAAGGGCAAGGGAAAGTAGGGAGGCAAGAGAAAAGTCCTATGAAGATTATCATTGGGCTAATTTGTGTGAAGATGCCACCAAGCTAAAAAAGCTCCGTGTGCCAGAATTGAACAAATACTTAAAACATCATGGGCTATTAAAACAGCATCAGAAGAGCAACAAGAATGACAAAGTGAAGACAATTATGGGACACTTCTTGCGAATGAATACTCTCAGAACTGGACAAGCCGAAGTGGGAGGCAGGAATGAATCAGGTCAACTAAACCGCAGTGATGAAAGCAGCGAGGGAGAGGAAACTGATGATGACTACAAGAGTGATGCCCCTGGCTCTGAAGACGACTCAAATGATGTCGTTCTTGCTTTTATCGCCTCAGATGATGAATACGCAGACGAGCGGCCAGCTAAAACACGCTCAGGACGAGCTGTAACAAGAAGAGCAGAAATTGACTTTTAATTCTTTTGAGTGATTTGTTAAAAGCAGCTTTCTAGCTTTCAGGTTTCTTTCAATAAATTATGTGAAATGTAACAAAACGAAATTTTAATGCTGCAGTAACTTTTAACACCATATGTATTTTTTATTCAAGGGGGGGGGGGGGCCTTCCAAAAAATTACTCTGATGAGGGAGGGGGGGGGGGGGGCAGGAGAAAAAAATCGGAAATTGGGGGGGGGGGGGGGTTTTCATACAATTTTCAAATTACACTCCTCCAAATTCCACCAGCCCCCCCCCCTACCCCATAAAAAATGAACGGTCCCTTATATTATACAATATGGGCGAAGTGTCCTATAACAGGATTAGTACCGACGGATTTGAAGTAAAGAGTGAGACTGAAAGATTCACTGTAGTTTGTCCACGTTTTAGTCAAAACCTTAAATTTGGTCATTTCACGTTTTCGTCGACGTCGTCGTCGTAGATCTTAAGCTCCCTGTTGGCGCATGGCCACAACTTCGTGCGCCTTTGATATTAACGCGACCACAATTCCTTGCGTTAAGACGAAATTAGAGAGCTTCCTTGTTCGTTGGCTTCAGGCTTACTCACTACGGCAGCAACAAAGAGAACATGGAACTCAAGCAAAGGCGACGGGAATGAGCACGTCACAAATTTGCACATTTAGTGGGCAAAAACAGCTGTGCACGCCCTGCACGTGCGTTTTTCACTTTTGTCCATTTCTTCGCTGTCGTCTGCAAAACAACAACGTGAAATAGCCACATTTGAGGGTTTGTGAAGGACGTCGGTACTTGAAGATGAACTTTCATTTTCTCCCCTAACTTAAGTGCTGTAAAATTTTTGAGAACTACCACACCCTTGTCACATTAAAAAGCTTGCAATAGTCACGAAGCGATTAAAATAACGCGATTGTATATAAGCTCCCTATTCTTGAGGAACTACCACACCCTTGTCACATTAAAAGGTCGAAAAATTGCTTAAGTTCCCCGTTAACGAAACAAAAAGAAAAAGCCGCAAATATCGGAAAAGTGGCAGGGAATTTGCCTGCAAAGACAAAAAGGGTGTAAGCAATGATCGCAAATATCGCAAGAGTAACAAATCAAAAGGCAAAGGGGTCCTTTGCAAGCTGCACATATAGCGAATAACGTCACCTATTGTGGTGCAGATGATGCGTAACTCTAATCTTTGGTGTTTGTCTTTAGTTGTCACTTAAGTTTGGGATTCAACGGTGCGCGGACTTTCAGCGAGCGCCTTGTCGCTTGGGGAAGCCTCAGCGCAGCACGCATCGCTTTTGTCGAGTGTATGTGGACGTAGCCGTATTTTTCAATTTCTTATTGCTACAGCTTTTTCTTTTGCTTAGGTCGTGCTTCGTTATTGCCGGGTCGCTTGCGGCTTTTCCCATAATCGAACAGAAGAATTAAGTTGACTAACAAAAGAGGCCATTTAGAGTAATCTGACCGTGTAAGTAATCGACGTAATTATCTTGTAAATTACGTAAGTGTTCCTTCAGGCAATTTCTCCACAATGGACAAGTAGAGGCATGTTCAACTGAGAGAGTTTTTGTTTTTGTGGTGCAAATCATGCGTAAGAGAAAGAGAGGGAGAGAGAGAGAGCCAGACCTTAGTGTGATAGGCGTAACCGAGGTCTCCTAAAGGTCATTTTAGGACAGGTAGTCTTTGCAGTGCGTTGACTTCGGAACCTCTGTAATAAACACCTTGAGTTTTCGCCTGCCTCGGAGTTTACACTAGGATGTAGAGCCGTTTGAAGTCGTGGTTTTTTCAGTTATAAAAACTGCTATCAATATGGGTCCTGTGTAAAAATAAATAAATAAATAAATAAATAGATAGATAAAAACCTTAATTATATACGTAATTGGAATACATTAAAGTGCTACTGTGACGAAATTTGAATCTTCCCTATCGAAGCCATTTTGGCACATAAACACGTAGTCTGTACGAGAAGAAGAATGCTGTTTACCATTTTCAAATATCTCTTTTTGTTCTGGAGATATTCAAGTTTTTTTAATATGCAAATTAGCCAAGTGATGACGTCATAAACCCTACCAAATTTTGATCAAGTATGATGGAGAAAGATATCTCAGCCAATTTGTATCAGAAATACTTGGTTCTTTGCACTAAGATTCTAGTAGATGTGTTCCACAATATGAGCATACCATTTTGATACCATGGCAACATACTGGGTTCCAGACCTCCCTGATATTAAAAGCTTTGCAGACCACCTTTGGGGTTCTGTTTTGATATTTGCAAATGGTGCCTCATCTGCATTATCCTGCCAGCATATAAAGATGTTAGGTCAAGTTTGTGGCCTTGGTAAATGTATTTCTAGCCTGAGATCACCAAAATATTGAAATCAGGTTGGAGGGGACTGGAAAAGAGTGAGTTGCCATGGGAACCAATTTCTTTACAGTCGTAGGTGTGTTGCCTTCAATGTTCTCTGTTGCAAATTGACCGAGATAGCTCTATTTATATTCTTGATGTTCTATTGGGTTGGGTGAATGACGTCATCAGCCTTCTCATTTGCATATTTAACACATTTTTCAAACTTAAATATCTCTGGAACCAATGCAGATATTTCCAAACGGTAAACAGCGTTTTTAATGTTTCATGGTACTCTATGTGATAAACCAAAAAACTCAAGGGATAAAAATTTGATCACAGTAGCACTTTAAATAATTATAATCAATAAAAGTACATACAACCATTGAATAGCGTACCCCCCTTATAAAAAAAGGCCCTCTTAGTCAACTCGAGATTGACTTTATTAATAGATAACCTATCCTTAGACCTAGTGTCATAGTCCGATGAATATCAGCTGCATAAGTTCGCCGTCGAAAATTATCTGAGAAATAACTTGGAGCTTGTCCATCAAGACAATTCTTGACAAGTTTGACGATATGTTTCTCTCTTCTCGTCTTAAGAGGGTCCCAACCAAGACCGGAAGCCATATCTTGAGTGGACAGACGCACCGTCTTTAGCACTATCCTAGCAGCACGTCTCTGCAGGCGTTCCAATTCTTCTTCAATTTCCTTACCACAGCCATGAAAAACAGTACAACAGTATTCCAAATTTGGCAGTATCATCGATTTATACAATCGGCTCGATGCTTCAGTTGTTAATGATGATCTAATTCTTGAGAACATCCGTAGTGTTTCAGAACCTTTCTTCTTCACATAGTCAATATGCAGATTAAAGGAAAGACTGCTGTCCAAAGCTACGCCTAGGTACTTAAAGGCATCACAGTGTTTCACAGATTCTCCACCCAACGTTATATGAGCCCCATCTATGTCTTGGCGACATAGTCTCTGGTGGGCGCCAAACACCATGAACTCAGTCTTGATTAAATTGAGAATCAGTTTATTTGTAGACAGCCACTCAGACAGATCAATGAGTTCCACATTTGACTGCAACTCAATTTCCGATATTAGTGCGGAGCCGAAAAAAAGATAGCTGTGTCATCAGCATACATCATAACTTTACAGATGATGCGTAACTCCCAGATACTACTTGTACGCTATAAGCGACAGAGAGGGAGAGAGAAAGAGCGAATGGTGCTTGTCACGAGACCCTCGATTATAATATCACTGACCCTAGCATTCAAATAACAGGCCATTTATTTGCATATGAATGGATTGGATTGTTCGCTTCTGTTCTCGTTTAGTTATTTATTTGCGTTTATTCGAACAGTTAGGTCGTTCTAACCCAACTCAAGAAAGGATTTTACGCTCGGATTTGTTTCCGTGCAAACTTGTTCCACCCACAGCTCAATTCAACTAACATATCTGTAACGGATACGACTTTCAAGATCCCACTTTAAGGGTCAAAAGGTGTCGGGCGTTGGAAAGAGATTGATTTTACCGACTAGTTCTCGAACCAAACACAAGAATAACCCACGAGAAGACAAGAACCAATTACGATCAGTCAACGGTGATTTAATGCTGAATTCTTGTTGATCGATGTTCGATAATCGTAAAGTAGAATGTAAGATTTAAATTACATAACATAAGTTAGAGCGAACTAAAAATACAACAGGATAAAACCTAAATTGAAATGCACTTAAGGACGTTCGCGCGACAATTTTCTAACATTGATTTTTTTCTGCAAATTTTTCCATTGAAAGATAATGAGTTTATGATGTCAGAAATGTAAAAAAAATGGAGGGTCACCGACACCCTAAATCTGAAAAAATCCCACTTCTTTAGCGAATAAGGCCACAGTGTCTGTAAACCCAAGTGGACCCATCAAGTGAATTTAGTCAACTGTTCGGTAAATCCAAGCAAAGCTATAGCAATGGCCATCTGCCCTATCATTGTTCATTTTAGTACTTAGCGCGCGCG
>NC_090895.1:25407060-25412060 GCF_036669925.1 Montipora capricornis | reverse complement strand
TTTTTACCATCTTTTAAGAAAGCACTTAAGACGTATCTTCTTAGAGAAGCATTTCCTTAAATATTTTAATTGTTTACACGACGCATACAATTCTTCTTTAGATATTAAGGCCAGTTTTTATATTTTTTTATGTTATTCATATAATTTTAATTAGTTATTAGTTATTATTAGTTACTAGTTATATTATATATTTGTAATTAGTTTTTTTAATGAATTTAGTTCCACGCAGGTGAAAATATAAATTGATACTTGCGTGTTATAAGTAAATAAATTATCATTATGATTATTATTATTATTAGCCCCATACGATTTGGTTTACTGGATTCCGGGTGATGAACTAGATACTTATGACACTCATCTGTTAATAAAAAGTTCTCCCAATCCTCTGCCGTGAGCTTGGAGTATTTCCTGGCAAATTTCAAACGAGGCCTTCTTTGCTTCCCACTTAACAGTGGTATCTTCTTTCGCTTAAAGAGACACTGTCATGAGTTGCGCATGCGCTAGCGTCTTGCGAAAACTTGAAAAGTGTTAGGTTATCTTTTTCAAGTTGAATCGACAAATTCAAAATGGCGTCCACTAAGGGAGTGCTATGGTGGACTAAGGAGAAACTCCGGGAGAAAAGGGAAGGCTTTAACGGATCGCAAAGAATACCTGAAGGAGTGGAATAACACATACAAGCGTATTTATTTGAAGAAAAGAATTTTTCACGCCTGACTGCAAGCTAAATTCGATGCTGGCTACGAAGCGTGCAGCGACAGTAATTTCGCTTTGTACTGCAAGCACTTTCGCATTTACAAAAGTTTTTTGATCCGGAAAGTTCTTCCTGACAGGTAAATATTAAATTCTGAGCACTATGTTTGACATAGAATTCATTAACTGCGAATATACGTGACTCACGCGTGAATCCATAATGGAGGCTAGAATTTTCCGTGAGGGCGAGAGCGAACAAACTCGAGCATGCGCAGCTCATGAAAGTGCCCCTTTAAAAGCTTTTCATCCTTTGCCGTTGGCCAATCTCCATACCGTTGCGCTCGAAACGTTGATACTGTGATGTTGAATTAGAAATATTTTAGCATTTTTCTTGTTAAATTATTACGCTTATACTTGGCTTTCTTGATTACATTTCTCGCATATATAGTTTGTTAAGACAGACGGCCGTCCACTTCTTGGCTTTGTTTATTCAAGGACTATAGTCATTAAACTCCAACTCGGGCTATTTTTATGCAAGAAGAAAATTAATCAACTTCAACGCCCACAGTTACATTTTATGGAACAAATATGTTTATTCAACTTCAACAAAAATATTTTCATTCAACAAAACATATTTATTCAACTCTTCGCAAGTTCCCCAACATCGATAAATTCTTATTCAACAAAGCGCCACCTCCCAACCCCACCCCCCCCCCCCCAACCCCCCTTCCTGGCCTTATTAAAGGTGAAGCAATAGATTGTTTTCACAATTGCATGTTTTGCTTAGGTCGTGCTTCGTTATTGTAGTGTTGCTTGCAGCTATTTCCCCGGACCGTGGACGTAAATGACGAAATTATACCGCAAATTACGTCAAGTTCCTTCTGGCAATCTCCCCACAATGGATAAGTAGCAACATGTTCAACTTAGAGAGTTCTTGTTGTTGTGGTGCAGGGAGGAAGGGGGGGGGGGGGGGGGGGACGAAAGTATGCGCAATAACAAAGTAAACAAAACAAACAAACAAACACTTTATTTCACATTTCCATTACATGGTTAGTAAAACTTATTAAATAATTAGCAACTTAACACATCGACTATTCAATTACAATTTAAACTAAATATTATTACATAGAAGGAAATGCCTCAGTAGTTAGTTTCGAATGTACAGGACATCACAATAACTAGACATACACAACATCGTAGAACATACACAACACACATCGATGGCAAGAAAAGAAAAAAAAGCAGTCATAATAGTGCATGGCCATATGATTAAAATAATTTCAGTATGTTAATAGGCCATTTTACAGTTGTTTGCTCAGCGACCAAGCCTATGAATGGCTCCGAGGCTTCCGGTGACCTTGCATTGATACAGACCTCACTGCTTTTATCATGTAAATTGTGTTGTTGTAACGCTAATTAGTCCATATCAACATTACAAAAGCATGAAGGTTTGTATCAAAACAGGGTCACCGGCTGCCTCGCTTCCATTGCTAGGCCTGGTAACTTAGCCACAACTGTAAAATGGTCTATTGTTCGGCCAACAAGTATTCTTTCAATTTTTTAGGAAAGTTGAGAAGTTTTTAACATGGGTGGGGAGCTGTTGCCACATTTGAGCCTATGTTGTTTGCTTTCCTATGTTAGTCCTGAAACGTGGTTTGAAGCATATCTCGTATTATATGTATGGACTTCACTTGCATAGCGAAAATGCTGGCTGAATATATTTGGTAATTTTTTTAAATGCCATTGATGAGTGAAGTCAAGAAGCTTTAGCTTATAGATATTCTTAACAGTAAGTAAATCCAGTAAGTTAAGTAATGGTAATGCACTGTCTGTATCTGGTCCATACAAGGTGGCAAAGAACATAAGACGAATAACATGATTTTGTTTTGTTTGGATTTTTTTAATTTGGGTAGTAAATGCATTGCCCCAGGAGGTTATCGAGATTAGATTTCTAAATTTTCGGGGGAAGCATGCCCCCAGACCCCACTAGGAGAGGCGGCGGCCTTACAGTTGCCTTATCATCGCAGCCGCCTACCGTCATATGGGTGGACACCTACTCAAAATATAATTGAAAGCCTTGCCTAAGACCAGCAGTAGTTGTAGTAGTAGTGGTGGTGGTAGGTAGAGCGGTGGTAATAGTAGCAGTAGTGATACATAAAATTTTTTTTTTTGCATAGTTATCCCTGAAGGGCTCACGGTTTATTTGATGCATCTCTTGTCACCGATGAACGCTTGCAAAAGTACCTAGCTCCTTACACTGACAACAATGGAGTTTGCTGTCTCGACTTCGGAAAAAAGGCCGAAGAGGAGCTTTACTGCCGACTTAAATGTTACAAGGAAAGAAGTTTGTAAGAGCAATGCTAATTTGATCGCTGAAAATTTGAGGTATAAAATATTGTGGACATATATCAGTATGAACCTGTATATTGCCTGAAGCTCTGATGTCAAAATGAATGTCAAATGTGTTCTATGCATTTGTTTAGGGAATTATAAGTGGAATCTGTTTAAGGAAAATTTCGTGTTAAGAGATCGTTTTTCTTCATTCTCATGACCAGTCTGTTCGATTAAGCGGTGATATCCTGAGGAGAAATTAAATGCTTATCACTCTTACCTTAAGTTGTTGTAACTGACTATCCAATCGGCCATTTCCGAGTTCATGTCTGCCTCCTCTTCAAAGCGAGTCTAATTGCAAAGTTTTTTTGATGGTAATTAGTTCTACTTTACATATGAGTGAAAACTAATTTTCATAAGAAAAACTTCGCAATTAGACTCGCTTTGAAGAGGAGGCAGACATGAACTCGGAAATGGCCTATTCACCACACTTGGCCTGGACTATTGTGTCTCCCACCTTACGTGAGTGTGCTGGCATTTTTTCTTTCTGAGTGAACTCCGAATAGAATCCTGGAAAACGTTAAGCTAGAATGGTTTCGATTCTGAGAAAATTGAAGGAAATAAAGTTAGGTTAACAGACCTGCCAACTCTCACGCTTCTGCCGTGAGTCTCACGGTCTCACGACAAGGCTCCTCAATCTAACGGGTTTTGGGAAAAATCATTCTGAAATGATTTAAGTTGTTGAATCAGAATAAAAATGGGAAATTAACGAGGAATGCTTGTGCCATAAATTGAAAAACTAATAAAGAAGAACACTGTTCTTACTTTTTTGTACCCAGCTGTGATTTTCGCTTGTGTTCAATAAACTTAATCGTTTTTCTTCGTGTCTGTCCGTCATTTTGAAAGGGGAGTAGGCCGTGGGAACGAGGCCTAATTCCCAGGCGTCTCCCATGACACCTTGCTGTAAGTTTCGTCCTAGTGATGACCTATTTAATAGCCCTATTAGAATCATCAAAGAAAGCTGCATCTTCTTACAACAGGGAACACAAATAAAACATTTAAATAAACTATTAATGACTTTCCTCGATGGAAAAGGGTTTTGTTTAATCTTGATCGGGAAAAAAATAGAATCTCACTATTTTTTATAGAATCTGCAGATTTTTTTTCATGGGTCTCCAGATTTTCCTTTATCAGGGGTTGGCAGGTCTGGGTTAATTAAAGGACAGCAAATATCGAAAGTCGTAGAGACCGGTAGATTCGTTCGGTATTCGTGGGTCCGTGCCCAGCGGTATTCGTATCAGCGTAATGTACGTCATATTTGACACCCTAAAGTCCATGTGTGTTGAGGCCATGTGCTGCTGCAACTTCACTGGGGAAAAGAATCGATGTACTATTTAATTTATCCGCACAGCCAATGAGGTAAGTCAATACCAGCCACTATACCGATCTTTTTAAGCTGTTAAAGTTCTTTTGATCTTAAAGGGATAAACTTTGCAGTTTCGGTAATTTAAATTCGGTTTGACTTTGAACCCAGTAAACGGTCACAGTTTGTAGAGTCCGACTTTCGTTAGTTTGTATTAACTGTGGTCAATAGAATGCCCTGGGCTCATGTGACCAATAGCCATATTTGTATACTAAAACAAAAGGAAGAATTTTCATAAAAATAGAGTTCGATTTCACTCCTCCAACATAGCCGATGTTTCTTTGTTTCACTCCTCCAATATGGCTGCCGTGACGTCATGTGAACCCAACAGCTTGATCAGTATGCTCATCCTTTGAGGTGCTTTCACGACGATTGTTCGCTGAAGTTAGTCCCTGTCGGGCGGGGTTGATATCTGGATGGGAGACCGCCGAGATCCCATAGGCATCGTATTCAATCGGAATACTCGTATCGCTTTACTCAATCGCTTTAATTCAGCCTGACAGCTTTTCCTATTTGTATTTCACGAAGCAGCGATAAAGTTTATAAAGGATAAAAG
>NC_090895.1:25347060-25399560 GCF_036669925.1 Montipora capricornis | reverse complement strand
CGAAATTATGCAGCAAATTACGTCAAGTCCCTCAAAAAAGACAATAAGAAGCATTTTCAAGATGGTTGCAGTTGTTTTGAAGCAGGTGATGCGTAACTCCACATGGTTGTGAACTATCAGCGAGCGAATAGTGCTTGTCGCGAGACCCCTCGAATATTATATTGTTATGTATAGATCGACGTAGCCACTTATTTGCATAAAATGGCGTGTATTGTTCGCTTTTCTTCTCGTTTAGATATTTATTTGCGGTTATTCGAACAGTTAGAAGGCGTTATAACCAAAATCAATCAATATATCTTTCTCGGAGTTGATTGCGTCCATCTACCAGGCCATACTATTCCTACAACGTTACACAAAAGTAAAATATGTCTGAACTGTCCCTTAGCAGTACAACAGAAGGCTACAAACAAGCTTCGATTCCCGTTCAGAAGGTACTGGGCCAGGAGTTCATCGAATGTGATGTTTGTCCTCAGCCTGGAGATGCCATTTTGGATTTAGGCTGCGGTACAGGAGAGCTGTCTGCATACCTTGCTGAGCTAGTCGGACCCGAGGGAAAAGTGATTGGCATCGACCCAGATGGGGAACGAATTCGGGCTGCCATACAATCTCACGGAAAGATAAAAAATCTCTCGTTTGTCGACGGAAGTGCATCAGACATTTCAGAGATTTTCCCAGAGTCTTTCGACATCATTTTCAGTAACTATGTGCTTCACTGGATCGCTGACAAACAAGAGGCCTTGAATAATATGTTTGCAAGTTTAAAGCTTGGTGGAAAAATTACCATTCAATATATCTCTCATCTTCCTCCGTTCGAGATAAATGCCTACAGGGAGCTGAATCCGGAAAACTGCGACAGGATTTGCGGAATGTACCAGTGCGAGTCGAGGGAGAAAATCGAACAGTATTGTATATCTGCCGGATTTGAAATATGTAAGAGTTTTCAAGGGAAGCTCCCAAGGCTCGTGTTTGAGAATATCAAAAGTCTTTTAGAGTGGCATTGGTCGACGACTCACGGTTTGTTTGATCCATCCCTTGTCACCGAAGAACGCTTGCAAAGGTATTTAGCTCCCTACACCGACAACAACGGAGTTTGCTGTCTCGACTTCGGAATAAAGGCCGAAGAAGAGCCTCACTGTCGACTTGTATGTTATAAGGAAAGAATTTATAATTATAAAGACAATGCTAATTTGATCGCTGACAGTAGAGGTTCAGAACATTGAAGACACCTCTTGAAGGCTGTTCACACCCTAGTTGGAACGTGATTTTACCCTATAGATTAGGTATAAAATAAGGTCCTTTTGCCATCCTGTCCAATCTCCCTGATGAAGTCTGTGTGGTCAGACGAAACGGGTAGACTTTCATATACCGGACTAAAATGGCAGAGGACAAAAGAACCATTGTTATTGGCCCAATTTATGCTAGAGATGGATAATCCGTCTGGACGAACTTGGGCAAGAATTTTTTAGTTCGTGTGATAATCCGTCCGTGTATAAATACGGGCAACAGACGGATTATCCGTCAAGACGAACTATCTGTTTAGTTCGTCTTGGCAGACGAACTAAGGTGGATAATCCGTCAGGACAGATAATCCGTCTGTGTGTGTAAATGCACCGACAGACGAACTTTAGATGCCGGAATGAACACCTCGTTACAGAAAGCCAACGGTCTCTTAGCAGTAGGATACAAAATGTGTTCGCATAAACGAAGTACCTGAACAAAGACAACAGAACAAAGGTGCATAGTCCGTCCAGTAAAAACGGGACGAACTATAAAACGAACTAATACTGTGCTTTACAGTTCGTCCCGTATTTATACTGGACGGATTAAACGACCAGACGGATAATTCGTCCAGACGGATTATCCGTCTCTAGTATAAATTGGGCCATTCCGATTAGGCCTTGCTAATTTGGTATTGTAATGTTCGCTTTGTTCTCTTAATTTGCTTTGTGGACATTAATTTTTCGGATCCGGTATATGAAGGCCAGCCGACCGGCGAAAATGTGAGGAAAAGGGAAACGGAACTCACTTAAATGTAGTAGTAGTTTTTAAAATATTGATGCATTGTCTCTGACGTCACGGCGATCCGCAAAACTTGAGGGGCCATTTTCTATTGTTATTGTACACCAACATTGCCGTCTCATCACCTGGATGCATACCAAGAATGAAGGGCAGTGGATGGAACTACTAGATTTATTGAGGGATTTACCAGAGGAATTCTGAGAATTAAAACCGAGAAAAGCAAAAACAAGGGTAGAAGCCTGAGACCAGTTAGACTTGGAGTGAAGAAGCAGCACCAGCAGTAGTGGTATTGGCAGTGGTGGCGGTAGGTAGAGCGGTGGTAATGGTAGCAGTAGTGATACATAAATAATTTTGTTGCATAGGTATCCCTGAAGGGCTCTTCTGCCATGCATTGTACATAAGAAATAACAATAGAAAGTCAACGATGCAATGAAAGTTACAAATATTTATATGTTTTAGATGTACAATTTGAATAACGTACCTGTTAAAAATATTCAAAATTTAATGTGGAAATTTACATAATATACAAGTATGAAAGTGAATGTGTATTTGTAAATGAAGAAGGTGCTTCAGAATTTTGCCCCAGTAGCGGTAGTGAAAATAGAAGTAGTAGTAGCAGCAGTGACGGCACCTGAGTTTTTGCAAAGTAGGATAAACCTCTCCAGGCCTAAGTATAAGAATGAGGCTTCTAGCCTCGTTTTCAAACGAAGGTTGTTTTGAATATGAATGAAGAACAGTCGTTGGGGCTGCGACTGTTTATGGTGATGATGGGGTAACATGTCCATGAGAAGAATGATGTAGTTGGCTGGGCGTTTTGGAACAGGAGTTGCAAGTTCATATTTCTTTCCCTTTTAGGGAAATTAGCAATCGCGAGAGGGGTTCAGAGAGCTGAATTGTATTGCTGCGTCGGTTTTTTAGTTCAAGAATTCAGAGAAAGGGTTACATTTGAATTTTATTAATTTAGTCTCAGCTATTGTGCTAATTTCCAGAACTTGGTGTTCCAGGATACTTTCTTTTATTTCCTTTTTTTAAATATTGCTTGTGTTCTCTGTACAGTTTCGACTTGAAAAGTTATCTAATACACCCATTTATCTTATTTATCTTTCTAGTCTCAGCTATTATGTTAATTTCCAGAACTTGGTGTTCCAGGCTACTTTCTTTTATTTCCCTTTTTTAAATATTGTTTGTGTTCTCTGTACAGTTTCGACTTGAAAAGCTATCTAATACACCCATTTATCATATTTATCTGTCAGACGTTTCAAATATTTTGCTTGAAACTTTGTTGCGTTCGTTTCGCCCGCCAGCAACATCTGTTTCATTGCTCGGGCTTCGTAAAGTCCCTCCCAGTAGTTCAAACTCTTATTTACTTTCTTGTCTGTTGCTATGGAAACCTTCGGCTCTGGGCATTCCAAATGCTCTTTAGTGGCCGTCCTAGGGGGTGGGGGTGGGTTTTTCTTTGGATCCAACTTATGAGCCCGCAATGCTTCTTGCCGTTCGATAACGCGGTTGCAAACGTGACATTCAAAATTAGCATACATCCGGTGACCAAAATTAACTTTGTCCCATTCTCCCAGTATACGCCACGGTCTTTCTTCCAGCATCTTGAGCAAAAATTTGTTGGTTATGTATTTAGGGTCTTTGTAGTTCATATATTCAGCATATTCGGTATCATTTGTGTTGAGGTATTTTATAAACTCTGCGAGGTCTTTCGGGTGTTTAAAGTCGTCGACAAAGATGGCGGATTTCTCATTCGGCATCCAGTCTTTGACAACTGGCGATCCCATGACAACAGGCACCGCTCCCACCTCGAACGGACGGAATAGCTTCTCCGTCATGTAATCATTACATATAGCGTTCTCGAACGCAATGTTGAATTTATACTGAGCCAGAAACTTGTAATATTCTTGGCTTTGAAGCTTGATAAAACCATTAATCTCCTCAGGCATTTTACGGTTATTAAGACAGCGGCCATAAGAATCGACGTCGATGTGCTTCATCAGCTCCTTCATGTAGGTCTCACGATCTGACGGGGTATAGCAATCACTTTGAACGTAGACGATAGGAGCTAAGCCTTTCTCCGTTTGCAGTCTACAAATGAAAAGAATTTTTTCAGTAAAACAACGCTCATAAAGAGGAATCTTTAGCACCATTGCTTACCCGCCGTTAACTTAAGTGACTCAACCACCAGAAATATCGTTTAAACCTGACCCATAAGTTAACAAAGGGCGCGTTCTCTTGGGGATATTCCGGAATAGGAATACCCCGAATATACGGGAATCGTGTTCTTTGGGACCAATTTGGCAGATGCGTTCTATAAACAAATTGCGATTTTCAGACGGCAATACCACATTATATTGACGGCTAGTTGGGAGAAAATATATTCCGTATTGGGCGGAGTCGCGAAGCGACGGAGCACAACCTCGAAGAGTGTAACTTGCAACTCTTTTCCTTGGAACAAAGCCGGGTATTTTAGGACACCAATTTTATGCCCAAATATGGACAAAAATAAGATCGAGGCTGCCTGCGCGGGAAAATGCGCGAGTTAAGTTACATCCAAATTAAAAAAAATTTAAACTCAAAAAACCCCAGCTCTGAACCAGAATTAAATGCTTCTGTGCAAATACAATACACAAAGGACCTTAACCCCGGGAGATTTGAATTGGGTACAACATTGAGTCAGTCGATTTGGTCTATTTCCTTACAAAAGTGTCCCATTCGGAAATTCACAAAGCCTGTATTTTTTTTAATTTTAAAAATCCCACAAGATGGCTGCGAGCTACAGTTATATTAACCGAAAACTTGTTACTTTGCAAATCAGCCGATAATCGTAAATTATTAAACTGAAATGAGTACGAGATTTATTCAGAAATAGAACGGACAGTTTTCGCCCGTATGGGAAATAGCCACAGAAAAAGGAACAAGGAATAAAACCCATGTTAGATGTATCAATATTAAAAAAAAAGACAAGGATACTTTCGGATTAAATCCCAATGCATCGTCTCTTTGCCCTTCACAAGGCTTCCGACAAGCGACTTGGCCTGAAAAGTAGGGACAGCACGTAAAGTGAAAAGCGACAAACGACGTCCTTTAACTTTCCTTTAATTTCCGACAGCAACGTGAAACATTGACAACGCACCGACACGAGACCTTTTAAAATTCAGACAAGCGACGCGAGACCCCACCCTGGTAGAGCCTCCTTAACGCTCGGAGACTTTCTTCTTCAAGATGGCCGCTGTGACGTCACGAATGGAACACACTCAATACAGAGATACCCCTGACCTGTTTTTCTCGTCGATTGGTATCGCGGGCGTGTCTGTCCAATCCCGAAGATCTTGGATGTAATGGGTGGATAGAGGATAGTCAGACTCGCGGCGAAACGTTGCTGTGTGATTGAAAAGACTGAAAGAAAAATGTAAGGAGGTCAGGGTTTTGGGAATGCCAGTCGCGCGTTAACACTAAGTGCATTTTTTCACTGACTTCTTATGTTCAATCAACTTTCACTTGGTCTTTCACTTTCACAAACCAAACAGCTCTTTACAGCCTCTAAGTTGTTCGTTGGATCAGTATGGAACACAGCTGCATTGCGTTTTGGATTAGGCTCAGAATATTCCTGTTGTGTATTATTATTATTTATTTATTTATTTATTTATTTATTTATTTATTTATTTTTATCAAGAGTAAGAATCTGGTATCAGGTTTGTCCCCACCAGCGTCAGAAAAGTGAATATTTTTAAACCAAGTTTTGCGGGAAAATAAACAATCGATGATCTTCAATCACCTGATGAGACGGCTATGTTGGAGCACAAAACAGTAGCAAATTATGGCTCATGTTTTAAATTATAATAGAGTCAAATTCTCAAAAAGACTTTTTTCTCGCTCTATTGTTCTGGGCACCAACATAGCTGCTGTGACGTCAGGTGAAAACCATTCAATTATGTACCCAAGCCTGTACGTCGGACTAGCTAATTCACCATCAAGCCTCGAATTCGAAAATCAAACTTGTAAATTTTAGCATGAGCTAAATCCCAAAGGAGCAGACTTGTAAAGAAACTCCACGTGCGAAAAGTATTGCATGTCCAGATGATGTGAATAATTTGTGCAAACGAGGCTTGGTGGTGAATTTTGAGCACAGGACGTAGTAGTAATCATGCATAAGGCTGATTGAAATCTCCCAGGGTTAAGATTCTTCGTGTATTGTACTTGCATTATAATGTAGCATTCACTTTTGAATGATATGGAAATACCGCAACAAAACAAGGGTTTGAATTGGGTACAACATTGAGTTAGCCGCTTGGTCTATTGTGTATTTTCGCAGCAAAACTTGATTAAAAAATAGGCAATTTTCTGACGCTGATGGGACCAAATAGGCCAGTTCCGTGTTCGTGTCTGCCTCCTCTTTAAAGCGAGTCTAAGTGCGAAGTTTTTGTGATGGTAATTAGTTCTACTTTACATATGAATGACAACTACTTTTCATAAGAAAAACTTCGCACTTAGACTCGCTTTGAAGAAGAGGCAGACATGAACTCGGAAATGGCTTATTGGTGATTGACTCTTGTTTTTATATAATAGGCTCAATAATGTACGCATTTTTATTGGTTCTCACCCATGACCTATTAGAGGGCAGAAGCATAGTTGACCAACACTATTCGCTTGCTTTGCTAACGATCTACCTGAACGCGTGATATCAGGCTCAGTTTACTTAAAAGCTGATGACACTGCTGTTTATTGTATCAAACGAACTGCAGATGAAGCGGTAATTCAGTTGAGTGCAGCCTTAAAACGAGTTGTACAATTGGTGTCTATGAAACCGTCTTACTCCCCGTCCCGAAGAAAGCGAGGCTATGCTAATTAGTAAAACTCGTGCTACAAGCCCAATGAAGTCGATTCGCATGGGCACTGATGTCATTGACTGGGTCAATTAATCTCGGCTAATAGGTGTGGCTGTCGATGACAAACTTGCTTGGATTCCGCACATGCTGATCTTCTTGATAAGAAACTTGATCTAATAAGAAGGTCTAGGTTCTTACCAAAAGAAGTCCTCGTTAATTTCTATTTTAAAGTTATACTGCCATCGGTAACTTATGGTCTCATTCTTTGAGGGTCCAGCTCAAATGCCGATCTTTTCGATTCCTTCAAAAGGCTCCATTTGTAGGGCGGCGAGAATAATTTTTAATTTACCTAAAGATATGAGATCATCACATGTGCTCGAATATGCCTGTTGGCGTCTGCTTAATTATCGCTATAAGCTTGCCTTAATAAAACGTATGCATGAAGCATTTCACCATAGACTACCGCAGGAGCTTTCGGAATCTGTCTGGTAAAGACACTTCGATCTTGTGATCTTTTCAAAAAGCCTATATTTGGAAGCAGCGTCCGCCTTCAAATTGTCAAGAAGTCTTTCTAAAATGCACGTTCCACATTTCACGATGTCCTAAACGTTGACTAACGCCTTCCTTCGGTTGCCAGACCACAAAATAAAGCTACAAATTGGAAACCGCCTTACTAGAAGTGATGGTTTCTACACTCAACATATCGCCATGGTTACCTCAGTGCGTCCTCGTAGGTCAACATCCAGTTATTCTTCGGCGACTCCTCATGAAAAAGCGCCCACTCATCCCAAGGCTTCCGTGGCAAAGGTAGGTCGTCAGCGCGCAGGTCTGTTCCATAGAACATGAACGCACGCGTGGCGGGGTCGTTTTTGAGCCCGCGATCGATCGACGTGACGCATGATCCCTTTTGGCAGGCGATCACATGCTTGCGTTGTTTGCGATCGTGAGGGAATAAATCTTCAGTCCACCATATAAGGATAGGCATCTTGTCCTCGGGAATTAACGGACCTGAATCCGGAGTATACCGGCTTGTTGATTCTATGGCATCGTGAGGATTGGCTAAAAGATATGCAAAATGTTTTCTTGCGTCTTGAGGGCCACAGGTAAGAAAACTGTTCAAGTTAATGTGTTACCCTCGATAAATATACCGGTAGTATTGACCGAATGCAAAAATGGCCGCCAACAAATTATTCTTTTGTCTTTGTGTTAATTAGCCTAACTAGCCTCGTTTTACAGCCAAAATTCTTTCAATTTTACGCGTGTGACCGAGGCTACTTAGGTTAATTAAGACAAAGACAGAAGAATAATTTGTTGGCGGCCATTTTTTCATTCGGTCAATAGTATACTATAGTTTATTATTGTAAGTTCAATTCCTAATCAACGATTATACTTTATTTACAAACAAATCATAATTATACAAACAAGATCATGGTAACCCGCAGTTAACATTGCTACACTTACACTGCGACATTATTACTGACTCTCACAACAAAGTAAACAAAAAGACACTTAGAAACTGACTTGAATTACACAAACAACCGCCTCATACATAAGAGAGAAAAGATTTCGTTTTTCGCGGAGTTCGCTGTTGCAGAACCTTGTTAATGGGTTACATCGAGCGTTGTGATTGGTCGTCGGATTCTGTTGTTTTCGCCGGCTGCAAACATGATTGGTGGCATGCAGTAAAAATCAAAAACGGTGGTTGAAAGTTTAACTTCACAGTCATGTTTACGAAAACCGAACTAAATCGTTGTTTTTTTTTCACAATTGACTTTGATGAACGATAACAACAATTTTCTAGTACCAAGACTTAACCCGCCAGATAAGAGAAAAAGCCGAGTTTTTAACTGGTGTGCTTAAATTTACAACTGCCAAGTGACCAGCAACGTCACCATTGACGACTTAATTGGGCTACAGCCAAATGCAATTAGCTGTGAGTCGATTTTAACGCCAATCACCGTTTCCTCCAAAAGACCTCGAGTGGAAACCTTTCATTTTGACCAAGGGTCCATTACCCAAGAGTAAAAATCTGGTATCAGGTTTTTGCCCATCAGCAATTTGGGGATATCTTACTGTTGGGTGATGGATTCCTGTACAGACTTACCTTTCTCATCAGGGAAACAGTTTTCCTCAACGGAGCAATGTGATTGGTTGGTTTCATCGCTTTCCTTCGTTGACTCTTCAAATGCCACGACAGAAATGAAAACTAGACGAATAGCAAGACGTTATTTTGGGTCAGTACGCAGCTATTACAACGGCTCTCGGGGTTAGCTCTTAAAAACGCCCAAGTCGTGTTCTCGGGTTGGACTGAAGCGAGCGTGGAATGTAGGCCTCAATCATTAGCCTCTGTTCCATGCTCGTTCCAGTCTATCAAAGAGCACCCCTAGCATGTGCACATGCGCTTAAATATTTTGATTCCAAACATCGAAATCCGACGTACAACGGCAAAATCGACTAAAACGTCACTCCAAGATAAAAGTTAATCCTATGGTAAGTATATCGAAATTTTTGAATCTTGCTTAGTTTGCACAGTATGGGCGAACTGTCCTGTAACTTTATCGGTACGAACGGTTTTAAGTTAAGATAGAAAATGAATAGATCCCTTGCCGTTTTTATACTAGAGACGGATAATCCGTCCAGACGAACTATGCGTCTCTCGTGTTATCCGTCTGCATTATCCATTTGGACTAATAACCTTCCGTTGTGCGTCCACAACGAAAGATAGTTCGTCTAGACGGATAATCCGTTTTGTGACTGTCTTTATACTAGATACACATAACCAGACGAACAACAAATGTTTGCCCAAGTACGTCAATACGACTCTAGATTAAAAAAGCGGTTATTGTTGTGTTCGTCAAAAAATTGGTGATTTGAACATAGTTAATCGAGAGAATAGCTATGAAACCTTACAACCTCGAAAAGCGAAAACATTGTTGTCGCAATCGATGTTGAATTGACTGTGACAGTGCACAATCTTTCGTTTTCGTTTCGCACGTGTTTGCAAATTAGTTTCGCATAATCTAATCGAAAGATTTGATTTGTTATTTCCTCGAAAAAAGGTTTGTTTTGTGCATCGTCAAGGCCAAAATACAGACAAACGAGTTGTCGAGTTTCGCAACCATCTCGATGTATTAACTGTGATTTCACGTTGATGTTTACTGGATTACGGCAAAGAAACGCACTCAAATTCGTGCCACACGTGCAGCACGGATTATTTTCCCGTGACACTGAACGATAAACCTTAAACATGAAGGTTGGCCAAACTATCGCAGTTTGTGGTTATCCTTCTCGATATTTCTCAAATTTGAATAGAACGCTGCAGAAAGAAATAAGATTTAAATCTCAAGAAAGAAAACGGTCATCACTTACCGCAAAGAAAAACAACTAAAGTGTTTATCCTCATCAAAGTCCCTTTCACAGCCATAATCAATTAAGGGTCGATAAAATCTGCAAAGAAGCCGACAAAACATAAACGCCACAATAAATTAATTAAAGTCAGCATTGAATGACGATTTAATCACTCCCTCGACCCTCTCCAGTGTCAAACCATTTGTCTGTTAGTCTGTCGCTGTCTTTCTTTCTATTAGCCGCTATTTCAAAACAGTTTTTGTCAGTTAGAGAATCAATACGTGTTATAGCGTTCATAAACACTCTTTATTCGTTTAAATGTACATGGTTTAATTGTCAAACGGACAGAGTTGTCGGTTTTGCAGATGTTGGATGGTGTTGGCAGTTGTTTGCAAACGGACTCAACAAACAATGCAAGGACGTGCAGTGTGTTATGGGAAGGATACGACCCATAAGACTTTGTAAACTTACAAAATTCGGCTGCCATCTTGATTTCAACATGCATTCTCGTCACCAGAGCCTTGGATCGACCCAAGGCTCTGGGGAACTCTAGGTAGGCGGCGTATGGTTTTAATTGCCAAGAATTGGCTATTTGAACCTTACGGCGCCTGCTCACTCCTCGTGCTAACATGAATGCACCAATTAGAGACGCTTTTGATTGTTCTTCACGAAAACCAATGAGAAGACACTTTGTTTCAGAGTTCCCCAGAGCTTTTCTCTCCCTCGGTCAAGAGAAGAGAAACGGACCCAACATTGCGCTACGCTTCGGCGATCACGGAACAAAAGAAATGTTGAGAGTTGGCTCAAAAGTTTGAACAACTACCTTTCACCGAGTAGCATTCACTTGATGTCACACTTCAGGCTCCAGTTGTTCAAAACGCGGATGACGAAACCCACTGGATAAATCACTATCCAATAGATACCGCAATTGGTTTCGCTATGACTTTTCCACTGGATAGTGATTTATCCGGCGGATAGCGCTATCCATCGTTTGAACTGGGGCCAGGGGTTTAAAATTTTCGAAAAGCCTTGTACAGCATAATAAACATCATTTTGCGGAAACACATCTCAGGTTGGCTCTCTTTTAAATCCCCTGAATCTCCGATATGTTATAATTCATGGAACGTTTTAAGATTCAATGATGAACATATGTGTGACTCAAATATGTAATATTTCTATGAAATGCATTAAGAGACCGTGAATATGAATTCCAATTTATAGGTGTTTGTTCCAATAAACTCCAATTGGCCGATAGAAGGGATGAAAACTATTTCTTTTCAAAAACGCTTATAATCTCAAATGCGATATAAATTGTGGTTTCTTTCTTATCTTGCCGACAAACACTTTTCAAACTTAAGCAATGTGATAAGAATGAAAAGAAACTGTAGTATTTTATTCACCACGACACGCGGCAAGTGGCGATCTAAGACGGCGACGTTTACGAAAACTTCACCTCAAAAATAAAACTTTGCGCTCTAGAATGTCTTCGCGATTTTTCCACCTCGTTCACTTCCCACGATGTTACCGAAGTATCCTAAAAATAGAAACCTAGCACTTCACATTACACTCTAATCAGTTAAGTCTATTCAAGTATAAGTGCTTCACGGTAATCCTTCCTTGTACTTGTACATGTTCATTGCCGTGACTTTAAGATCTTCAGTTCCCACGGCCTGCTCCCGTCTGACCTTGTAGCTCAGTCGGTAGAGCAGCGGTGATCTAACCCGAAGGTCGTGGGTTCAATTCCCACCCTGGTCAGAGTTTTTCTCTGTCCTTGTGTAGGCCCATTTCCATTAGCAGGGCTAACGCCCACATGGTTCATATGGGGTAGCAACCTAGCGGTTGCGGAGTAAAAATGGAGAATGAAAGGATTTGAATGTTGAAGTTGTCGTCTAAACCCGGCCTCAAATTTGGAGATTTCACGTCGTTGTTATGCAAAGTACCACAGAAATGAGCTAAAATGCGTGAAGCACGTGCAGCACGATTGATTTTCCTCTTTTAACCAATCATATTCTTGTTTTGTGGTGTTGTCGTTGCCGTCACCGTTTCTTAACCTTCCTAATATGGGAAGCTGACATGACGCCAAATTTTACAGACACGTGGAATCGTAACTTCGCGATACGGAAAATACTAAGCTGAAAAAAGCTGCAAGAAAAACATCTGCTTCGTTTAAATATGAAAGTCCACGTTTCCAAGCTTTGTTGATTCAAATGAATAACCTTAAGAAGGACAAGGCGAATAGATTGTAGATTACGTAGCCTGAAAAAGCTTTGTTTGAATCGTTATTACACCGTTTGCGGACTTTATCAATGAGATATTATTTCCTGAACCAATTTGCGAAAAACAAAGCAAACATACTGAATTGACATCAGTAACAATACAAGGTTCGACAACGCGCATTTAGTATTTTATCCCAGACTAAACAATTATTCCTGATCTCGACTCTGCCAAAAAAACAATTAAAGGAAATCAAAAAATAGTTAAAAACACGAGGCTTTTGTTTTTAATTAAGAACCAATAACTTCAACCTTGCCACAATTTTCTCCTGCGTTATGAAGGCAAATGACCACAGGGCATTTTTGCTTTCAGCCGTTATTAATTAGTTCTCCAGGGTGAAAATTGATTCCTCTGAAACGAAGACTTTAACTGAACAGTAGATCGCAGCAATTGATGATAGATCGTATCTTAGATTATCGCGTGAGTTCACTAAGGGAAGATTACACTTGCTTTGTTGCCATTCAACACAATTCTGCGTTGGACTTCACAAGGAATGACAAGAAGACAAATGAAGAAACTTTTAAAAAAGATTTCCTTTGTTATAGCAGTTGGTTTACTGTTCGTGTCGTCGCTTTTAATCGTTTCATTAAACTCCAGTTTGGATCAAAAGAGCGATACTTTGGTGATATCGACCATGAAATTCGAGGGTTTCAAGTCAACAGCAGTTCAAAATGCCCTACAGCAGTTTTCCGCCGAGAATGTGCAAGAAAAAGACGCTAAAGCCGAAAACACAGCGCCATTGGAGGTCGTGATTCCTCTCGTTGAAATCCCACGTTCCAAAGATTGTTTCAATGTACCAAAGGACAAAATGCAGAACTTGAACTTTTACGAGCTTCAACCAGGAAACGTGATTGGTTCTGCTTTCTTAGACTTTCGGTTTAAGGCACAAACGTTCGTTCGTTTTATTTCCTTCTTGCCAGCTTATGGCGAATTAACGCAGCTTTATTGTCATTTTATGGACTCGGAGAGACAGGAATTAATTAGCAGTATTGTGGAAATCGAAGAACTTGGAACAAACATGGGCTACGCATACCAAGGATTTCTCTCCACGTGTGAGTTACCTGACGAAATTGATAGTTATACTTTATGTTCGGTAAATATTTCTACTGAACCCGCAGGGCACGATCAGACAGCAGAAAACACCAGAGTAATTCCTTTATATCTTGTTGACCGTAAGGTTAATACCAGAACTTATGGTCTTTGCGTTCCTCCAATATCAGGCGACATATCCGCTGAAAGACTTGTAGAGTTCCTAGAGCTGTCTCAGATTTTGGGTGTGTCCCACATAACCTTCTACGTCTCCAAAGTCACAGGTAATACTCTAGCGATTCTCCGTTATTTCGCAGAGAAAGGCTTAGCAACTATTTTGTTCTGGGAATTGCCACAGATTATTGCTTCTAATGTTCAAGACAATGGGCAGACAACAGCTCTTAATGACTGCCTGTACAGAAATTTGGAACGGTTCGACTACGTAGCATTTAACGGACTGGACGAGTTTATAGTCCCGTTTCAACATCAAATAGTTCCACAAATCATTCAGGAAATTATCAACGAGGATGTAGCTGGTTACTGCTTTCAAAGTTTTTTCTTTTACACCGGCAAATGTGTAATTAGAGATTCGCAAACGCTACTATACACACAAAACTGCACTTTCAGGGCTAAAACACCAACCCAAACGATGTCAAGATGCATCGCAAATATCAAGAGAGTTTCATCTTTAGATTTCAATGGCATTTCAAGCCCCACAGAAACTTACTATACCGTGAATAACCTGGAACCGAGCCTCGGTTACGTGTTTCATTATGATAAATGCTATAGCAACTGCGACGATTTACACCAGGACCTCACGATGAAAAAATACCGTCATGAATTAGAAACAAAGGTTAATGAGACATTGATTGCTTTGAGGTACAGTGGCTTAATATAGTCGGGTCAGAAAACAAATAACGAAATATGAAAACTTAAAATAAATACACTTTGCCTGAGAAGACATGTTATACTACAATGAGATTTGCAAATGATTCAAACAAAGATTCCAGTTTACAGTATTATTCCAATATCTACTGAGGGGTGGCATTCATGCCCTTACAATGATGAACCTGCATCTTCTCCTTACATTTTCCTTACTCCACTAAATCTTCAAATCAGTGATAAAGCAGCAAAATGATTTTTCGAATTGCATTTAAATATTATCCATAGCCATAACCAGGATTGTCACTAGGAACCAGTTTTTAGAAAGTCTCAAAACATTTTTGAGCTGTAAGGCAATTTTCTCCTTATTTTCAAAATATGGTCTTAAAGCATGTCCTTTCTTACTTCTTTCTTCATTTTCACTTCCCATGGTTTTTTTCTTCTACGTCAATTATTTGTATTTTTCTTTCTATTCATCCTCACAGATTTACCTTTCTTGCATGCATTTTAGAAGTTTCTTTTAATGTATTACATCATACTGGTAGGGACCTACCTAGATTAGTTCTGCTACCTACATGGCCTGGTTTTTAGGAAAATAAAAAAACTGTCATTGTAAAACTAACTAAAAGTTTCAAGCGATTCCTTTTTTTTTTTTAAGTGGAGGGGAACCAGTTAAAGGTTCCAAACATTCCCCAGATCTTAGGCCCCCCAAAATGGGTACTGCATCAACTACCAGCCACAAAAGATGCACCATTAAGAGCCTTTGCTTCTTAAGTTTTTACTTCAGAAGTACCAGGTAGTCTTATCGATAGTTAATAATAATAATAATAATAATAATAATATTTAATAATAATAATAATAATTATTATTATTATTATTGTTATTATTATTAGAGCGGTTTTCGAATGAGAGTCGTAAAACCAAAACCAAACTAATTACTTTGGGCAATCAAAAAGGACGGAGACAATCCAGTAAACCAATCAAAACTCAACGTAATTTCATGTAGCCGACACAAAGCACAGGAAAATGTGCACGCACGAGCCACAATTGGTTTCGGTTTCACTTCTGATTGGTTGAAAAAGTGGCGCAAGAACTTTGAACCAATCATTGAGTGAAGTAACCATAAATCAAAGTAATTATCTAATTACTTTCGACACTCAATTGAAAACCGCTCTATTGATTTATTAGGACTCATTGTTGCCTGAATTACTATACAGATAATATTAGATCTGTAATCTTAATTTGTGTGTATCGTAAAAAGCTTTCTGTGAGGTGCATCTGAAAATGTATGTTGAATTTGCACAGTAGAAATGTGATTTTATTAGTTCCAACTTCACAGGCTGATTTTTGCCACTATAAAATCCTGTGGAAGTGGGTTATAACCTATGACTGGGGGTTCCACACAATCTCTTCTCCTTAGATTAGGTATCATGTCCCTTTACCAGGGGTGTCTTGAAAACAAAGACTCCTGTGACCCTAAGACTCAACTAGACGCTCCATGAGCGTAAACTGGGTTGCCTGTGGTACGTCTTACTCAAAAACAGAAGGGACTGAGTTGGGTGGTATTAAAGTGCAGCGTTCCAGGCGTTTTGTCTTCCAGGGGATTCAAATTGTCTTTGCGTAATATGTAGCTCTAATAGTACACAATATTGTTTTGGTATTCTATATCATTGCAGTGCCATGGTAGAAGTCTTAGTGAATAACCTCCTGAGAAAACATGTGCTTACTAGCAAAGTACTAAACCCAGAAAGATTGAAGAAAACAAAAGGGAACCGAGAAATATTTGGCTTCTAGGCTGACATGTTGATCATTTTCAAGTTCCCTCACAACTTCTTTTCACCACAAGTTTAAGCGCGCACTCTGAGCGTCTGACAGCTTGGATACCAAAGTTCACAGCAGTTATCCTCCTTGTCTCATGGGGTTAGTATCTGGATGGGTGACCTAAACCATATACCACTTTGTACCAGAAACATAGGACCGAAAATTCTATTTTAACCCTCACAAATGCGAACTAAACAAGGTACAGATTTTTGTTTGCTTGCTTTATGCAAAAGTAAATGAATGTTGATACACAGTTTTTAGGAAGAGCAGAAGGACGTTTTCAGGACGGTCGATCGAGAATAAAATATTTTGCCATCAGCAACAAAATTTACGACATAAAAACATTAATTTTGAACAGCGAATATAAAAAGTTATTATTAGTGAAAAACATTTTGGGAGATTTTTGCTACGTTCAATTTTGTTATTGTACTTTTGGCTGCACAAGTAAATTTAACAAATCGAAAGTGACATTGAATTCCTTGGGCGCTGTGATCAAGTTACCGCCAAGTGTTTACTCACAAAACAGTGAAGCATCTGTGTCAAATGATGGCAAGATACCGGGTTTTTGTTTTTGTTAGTTTTCTTTTTCTTTCAAGTGTTATAAAGTTTGACAAGAAATGTGCAAATTCAACACAAAGATCACAATCACCCAACTCTTGAGGTTAACCATTGTTTCTGCAAAGTCAAAAATTTACTCTCCAAGACGAGGTTATTTATCACCAGGTAATTCCATCGTTTTGGAAATAGCAGCTACTTTATTATTCATCAGCATCACAATTTTTTGCTGATTTTGGCACTCATTTTGTTGAAACTCAAGCACACTTTCAACAGACCTGTTTATTTTCATGACTTACATGTATGCGCATGCTGCTTACAGTGTACTACCGCAAAAATCCTCCAGTATCGCATTTCAACCCACGTATATGCAAATTTGTTAGGCTCGAAAGTTACACAACATGATAAATTCACAAATGCTGAAATCTCACAAAAACCTTTTCGAGCAAAAAATTTATTGAAACAATGTATTTGCTATTAGAGGCAAAAAACCCTTCCTATTTCAATTGTGTGCAAGCAAACAAGACACACAATCCGTGTCAAAAAGCATACGCAATTAGATAAATTTCTGACAGTTCACATCAAACCCTTTTCGAAAGAACCTTGACCGTAAATAATGAAGCACAAAAGAGACAACAAGCTTTCATTCAAATAATTCTTTGCTGTCATATTTCCAATTTTTTTTTGCCTTTAGAGAGTTGCGTACAAAATAAATGTAAATTTCCAGACAACTTAGATGCGACTTGACGGTCAAATTGACAGTCCATTCTTGAGCTCCATAGGGGTATATTTTGTTTAAAGATGCACTAAAACGCCATGCACATTACAATGACTTTCAACGCCATTGCAGGTTAATTAAATGTTCTCCTGTGTGCACCAGAGAAATCTACGCATTACCCCAACCCCCTAAAACCTAACAAAATACACACAGACAACTCTACGCACAAAGACACCACTTAGCAGGAGAGTGACAGGCAAGACTTTTACCGACACTGAAAAAAATAGAAATAAAATAAAATAAAAAACAGAGAAATATTACCCATTTTCCAAATGGGATTGCCGTACTGTCAACCCAGTAAAAACGAACACAATAACCCAAAACCCTCAATTTGGCTAACCCTAGGCCTATAAAGTAACTTTAGGCCTAAGGTTAGCCAAATTGAGGGTTTTGGGTTACTCTCCTTGTTTTAGAGTCTTAAGGGTCTTTGTTTTCAAGACGCCCCCTTTTCTAGTATATATTTGCCTTCACAATAGTATTATTATTATTATTATTATTATTATTATTATTATTATTCTATCTCCTTTAACTTTATGCCGATTTACAACACAATAGCCGAGCCCATTCCTTGGGCCTAGGGCTAAAACGAGGTAGAAGTCTATCTGACTTGATGGAGAGTGTCTTTCTTAGGATGAGAGATGTTCCTAGCAGTACAATCTTCTGTAATATTATTATTATTATTATTATTATTATTATTATTATTATTATTATTATTGTAACTTCACTTGGTTTTGTTTTGGTTTTCTTTGTTTTGCTGTTGCTTAATTAATGTCAAGTGTGTGCTTCACAAAGTAAAAGACATGATATGATAAACACTTCAGGAAGAAAGGGTAACAAACCCAAAATAATGTTGCTTTGCCGAAACCCGAAACTAAATCTGGAGAATGTAAAAGAGTGTGAAACCTTTCCAAACAATGCAAACAAACAAACAAACCAAAAAACAAAGGGAGAGACGTATCTGCAATGGGTGACCCTGACACAGTAATTCATGCAAAATGCTAGATTTCCTGCCACATATTGCACCAGTCAGACTGGTGGCATTTTGAAGACCTTGCTGATGTAATAAGAAAAATATAGTTCACTGTTGTATGAGTGGCCATCTCTTATACATGATTTTTGATAGGTGGTAGAATACTTTCCATTGTGCTTTCCATTGTATGTATCTCAACATAAAGTATCAACATTTAACTTAAAAAAGAATTTTGTCTTTTTGTTTTTGTTTTTTGCAGCTCTTAAGATGTGCCTTTTGTCTAATTTGCACCTTAACACTTTTCCTTACTTTGAGCCAGTTTTTTTTTTCCCTAGATTGATTGGTTTTCTTTCCAGTTTCTGTATGTTGAGGTTGTAGGGATGGCGCAGTGGTGAGAGCACTTGCCTCACCAGTGTAACCTGGGTTCGATTCGCAGACTTGACGTCACGTGGGTTGAGTTTGTTGGTTCTCTATTCTGCTCTGAGCGGTTTTTCTCTTGGTACTCCAGATTTCCCCTCTCCTCAAAAACCAACATTTGATTTGATTTGAATTAATTTGTTGATTTCGGTTTACAATGTTCCCAATCAGTGCTCCAGCGCTAGAAGACTAGACACTTGAATAAAGTTGCTTTCCTTTTAAAGTACGTGTAAGCATAGTCTTCAGGATTAACTTTTTGGCATGCAATAAAACCACTATAAGATGTCTCAAAAGCAATGGTTAATTTTTATGCCACATGCCTTGTTGTTGTTGTTGTTGTTGTTGTTTCACATTAGGTAGTAAATGGCTAATGAGGGCCAAACAGTGCTTTAAATCAGCCTTAATTGTATACCACCAAGCAAATGAGTGGTGTGGTGGTGGTTTCATTGCTTTTTCAGCCATTTGAGGCAAAGAGGTTGCCTAAAAAAGTGCTGCTTATTTTGGAAATATTTGCCACATTCATTGTCCACTTTGGTCCACATCAGTGACGTGGCTATGGGAACCAACATCTAGCAAACAAATATGAAAGCCATAATTCATCAGAGGCTACTGGCACTTAAAAAAATGGCTCCACAAGCTAGCCCACACTGCAACTTCAACTTCAAAACTATATAACAAGAAGAATAATAATATTGTCTTCAAGCAAAACCTAGTAATTTTCAATTGCTTTATAACGAGAAAACATTCCTGAATATTGAAAAAGCATTGTATTAGTGGATATGTCTAAAAATTTAATACAGGTAATCTCTTTGTTACTACCAGTATTTCTTTAAAAAATTCGGAAATTTTACAAACTTAAGAACTATTACTCAAGTCGAGAGGTCTGATCGATTATAACAATTTTATAGCGCCCATCGAAGCTCTCTTTCGGTGGCTTGAATTTTTTTAAGACAAATTACAAACAGTCAACTTCAACTTCGATTATAACAATTTTATAGCGCAATCGAAGCTCTCTTTCGGTGGCTTGATATTTTTTTAAGACAAATTACAAACAGTCAACTTCAAAATTGCAAAACAAACTGTTCATATCAATGATATGAGCAATGGCCTCCACAAGAAGACAATTGATTAAATCGCTGTGTGCACCGGAAAGAAAAAAAGGAAAGAAAAGAACTAAGGGCACTTTTACCCTTTGATTAGATCTGATTAGATTGATCGTGTATGTAAGTCTAATACTTATGTGTACTCGTATATTATGCGAGCAATCGATGTGGCCTCCACAAGAACAACGTACCAGATTCATCCAAAAAAAGGACCAAGGATACTTACCCTTTGCTTCGATGGTGATTTAGCTGTTGCTTCTTGTGTTAAGAGAACTTATTGATCACAGAAAACAAGACGAGTACATTATCAATGTAAATTTCACCCAGGCGTTCCGTATCCTCTCCACTGTTGCGTAAGACTGGGTATTAGTTCCAAAAATTGATGTTGAGACCCATTGCAAGTCTTTAAGGACCTTTCATAAGAAGGTTCAAATAGAGTGACACTGCCCTTTTTAAAACTTTACTGGAGCTGGCTGGCCTCCTATACATCAACATGCTTTATGCTTGCCACACTATCTTTCCTCTTCGTTAAAGATTTGTTTCCATATCTCAAAGTGGCCCTTGGACGTGAGCAGCCTGGAACAAAACTGAAACAATCCAAACCCATACAAAAATGCTAACCTTAGGCTTAAACATTATCTAAAGCATATTGTTTAGGCCTAAGGTTAGCACTTTTGTAAAGGTTTGGGTTCTTTCAGCTATTGTACCCTTGTTTAAGTTTTGTTATTCCAGGCTCCTCACGTCCAAGGGCACTTTGAGATATGAAAACAAGTCTTTACCTTCCTCTTCCTGGTCGGTGTCTGACATTTGCAGACTGCAGACTGGCTACAAATAGCGCTGATAAACAGTGTTTAAGTCTAAGAACCCATTTCAAATATTGCTGATAAACAGTATTTAAGTCTAAGAACCCATTTTAAAACCGTTAGCTTTCAATTATTGAAAGCTAACCATTTTAAAATGGTTAAATTATTGACAGCTAACCGTTTTAAAATGGGTTCTTAGACTTAAATACTGTTTATCAGCACTATTTGTAGCCAGTCTGCAAATGTCAGACACCGCTTCCTGGTTCGGGTGCAAAGATTGCATAACAAGCAGAGGCTATACTAACAGAAGTCCATTCCCCTCTAAGCCGGTTGATTGCACGAGTTTAGGTCATTAGGTCATCCAATAGGCCACTTCCCAAAATACCATAATACTCTTTTGCCCTCCAAATTTTGCATTAGCCTTGTTTCCAGAGACAAACAATAGTCCCAAGAGAAAATAAAACAAAATGCTCAACACAGAGAAGCAAAAGGAAACATCCAGATGAGTCAACACTTTTTATTCACAGAAATAAATTGACAGGTAATTGCTACATCTTCTGGACTATTTATAAAACTCGTGTTCCTGCTCATCTTTCTTCACGTTATTCTTGTAACCTTTCTCAAAATCCTTTGCTAAGATAACATAGCGATTCTCTCTCACAGCCTGCATTCCAGCCTAAAAACAGAGGAGTATACAAAATCAAACACTTCACTTAATTGAAAAAGTTCCAAATAATAATTGTATTTAGGGGAAAATCTGGGGAAAGTACAGATAGATAAAAGCAGCCAGAAAAGTGAACTTAACTCTTGAGATTTGAAGGGGTTGTGTCACGGTAGCTTACAACCAGGCTCTTCCGTTGAAAATGGCAAGCGGTCGAAATATAGGGGCTTGGCTACTAGTTTCCTTTCGAAACTACTGTAGCAACCATGCCCCTTTATTTGATGCGCACCACTTTCAGCGGAAGGGCGTGCAGTGCAGTTTAATTTGTATGGATTTACCCATGACTTGTCCCTTATCACTGTGCAATTTAACATAAACACCAGCATAAACTCAAATCAAACTTTTGTGGCAAAAAAGTGTCTGTTGAGCTTACAGATTTACATGCAAGTTACAAATAATAAAGATCAACTGAAAAACTGTTACCACAGGATTAACAGTTTTCAAAAACCCTAATTGCAATCCACTTTAATCTTCTCCAGTTTTGCCCATCCCTTTCTCCTTTTGTATTGGATGTTTTATTAAAACCTCCTTTAGTGTTTTAAGTAGATACATGTACATTTTAATGTTTGCTAGATTTGGTTGCAAGTTGCTGAATTTGGCTAAATTGCGTGACATAGCTCCTTTAACTTATACTTGCTTGATACCTCAGTTAGAGGGTTCGAATCTAACTGCATTGATCTTTCTAAGGTTCATTCATGTTCATTCCACAGTACTAATAATTATTATACATTTCATAATTGTATTCTAAATCCATTATAGTTTTTTTTGTTCACTACTAATTTTCTTCAAACCATCTCTGTTACCATCATTCTTCAATTTTATTATGAATACTTTACCTACCTCTTGACAAATGGCATTGATATCTGCACCGCTGATTTTGTCTGGTCTAGCAACATCTAATTTTATGTGTCAAGAACTCTCTCCTTGTATTTTTGTTTGTATTGCAATTGTAAAAAATTAGTCCCGACAGAAAGAAGTTGTTTCAAGGTGATACACTCTCTACACCTCTGCCTTTTTTGAGAACATATAATATTATTTGTAAAAAACAATCCCCCAGACAGATTGGCATTCCATAAGGCATAACACAAAGATAAAACAAAATTATGTTTATGCAACAGTTTAAGGGACTGGGAGATATGTTTTTTTTTTCCATACTAGAAAAGGAAACGCTCTGTTTTTTCTCCATACTTATTCATTCCTTTAATTTATTCTGCTATAAAGGATACAATCTTCTAAATCCACCTCTTCAGACAGGTTCATCTTTGCAGTGATGGTGGAGAAAATAAGTCGTTTTTGTCTCCTGTCTGGCATGGGGAACTCTATCTTACGATCTAAGCGACCTGGGCGCAGCAGGGCAGGATCAAGTGTGTCATGACGATTTGTTGCCATGATCACCTGCGAGTAAAAAAAAAAATAAAAAAATAAAAAACAATCCAAGTAATACAAGATAAACTTACAAAATTTATGAAACAGAGAAGGTTTGGATTACTAAAAATAATTATTATAATGTATGACTCAACTACAAGTTTGCCACTAAAAATTGCACTTGAAAAGAGAATAACACTACACGACACTACTACTTGTTGGTGGGGGACCTTTCAGTACATGCCTTTGGACGTGATGGTCTAGTGGTTAAAGATTTCTATGCTTTTGTGCAATGTGACCAGTGACTGGACTTGCCTCCTATGTACGGTCCTGTATTTAACTCCATCACACCTTGTAAATAACCAGTCACATGTACGACGTAGTTGCCTCCAGTAAGTTGGGGTTTCTTCCATGTTTTGTTTAATGGAGGGGACATACACTGTACATGCAGTTTTTGACTGGTTAAGCCATTCAATCCTCACGCATGGCCTCAAGATTCCCGCAGTTGACCAGTAAAATCATCCGGCATTAGACATAATAAAATCTGTTAAGTCTCACTCCCATGGGCCAACGGATTAACGGAGGGGACCTATATGTAGTTTTGGGGTGGACTCAGATAGATAGATACATGTAGATACCGTTACGGTAGTTTATTGACTGAATAAAATTAATGGCAGCCCCTGAAGGCTGAATTACATATTCATAAAACTAGAATAGATAAAAATAATTACAAAACTAAGTATAAATTATAAATCCAATTAAAATATCAATGTTAAAGTCAATGTTTGTTGTTTCTTTTAAGACTTGAGGTTATAATAAATGTATTCTTGAAATGGTCGGTTTTCCACTTTGGTATAGAAAAATATCTGTTATACCTAAGAGAAAGTATTGAATTGTTCGTGGGAGGGAGCAGCTTATTTTAACGGTTATCACTGTCTTTTACTATGGCGTCGAACATCTTATCGCAGATAGCTTCATTATCAGTAGTAATCTTTGGAATACAAAGAAAATCTAGAGCGTTGTTGTACGCAATACTAGGTCAGATGATTGCCAGTGCTCTTTCTGGATGCGCTCCAGTTCGACTTTCAAATAGTTCGGTAGTGCACGATGGAAACAGATACTGCATAGGTCACTGAGATGTTGTTGACCTTACACCCCTTAACTTTCCCTATTGTCAAGCAAAATTTACAAGTGTCGCCCTTGAGAGGAAAAGGGTTAATTTTCGAAAAATCAATAAAAACTGCAATCTCTGGAAACATAAATTACCATTGTTTTCATGTAAGAGTGGACACGTGACAGGAAAACATGCTCTAACTGGCTGCAAACGTGACAAGTTTTGTCTTCAGTCATTCGAAGTTTGAGAGATGTTGATGCAAGTTTTCCTAGAATGGCGGCAAGACTGGACATCAAAAGACTTTTTCTAAGAAATTGACACTAATCTGATAAAATATGCTTCAAATACTTTCAAACTATTGTACGCAAAGAATATTTTTTCCCGTCATGTGTCCATGCTTAGATGAAAACGGCAGGACCAGAGTAAGGAAAAAAAACTAGTACCTTAACATTAACATTCTGATCAAAGCCATCCATCTGATTGAGCAGCTCTAGCAATATTCTTTGAACTTCTCTGTCAGCTGAGACGAAAAGAAAAAAAACTTACTCTAGAGTCTCTTGAAGAAAAGATTGTTCCCTATTTTGAAAGTTAACAAAATTGGACAAAGCAATCTTTTGTGCAATTTTGTGTTTTCAAAATTTCTTGATTGATTGTTGAGATTTACAATGATTAACAAAACTGCATTCAGTTTCAAAAAAGAACTTTTGTTTTCATCCAAGGTGAGGTGAGGTTCCATTACTCAAACCATGCGTTGATCTTTCAATTTACTGTCGCAGTCCATGTGCTACAAGACACACCAATAACTCAAACTGTTATATTTTCTATTATTTTTATTCCCATTACTCACCCTGTTTTCTTGGGCATTACATGTAAGTTACAGTTCTTTTCTATTTAATTTTTCACCAAGTGTGAGGGAGTTTAAGTTCTTCATGAAATTGTGGATAATAAGAGTAAAGATGAATAATTATCTTTCAATCTCCTTACCTCCTGTTTGAGCATCAAATCTCTTGGTAGCAATAGCATCAATTTCGTCAATAAATATTATAGCCGGTGCATTTTCTTTTGCCAAACGAAAGACATCTCGCACCATCCTTGGTCCCTCGCCTAGATATTTTTGCACAAACTCTGAGCCTACCACACGAATGAAGGCAGCCGTCGTGTGATGGGCAACTGCCTTTGCTAACATGGTCTTGCCACAACCAGGGGGACCATACATAAGTACACCCCGGGGAGGGTCAATTCCGATTTGTTTGTAGAGCTCAAAATGCGTCAGAGGAAGTTCTACTGCCTCCCTCATTTCCTGTTTCTGAATGTCCATTCCACCAATGTCAGCATAAGCGACATTAGGCTTTTCATCAGCAGTTAACATTGCTATACTGCTGTCAGCTTCTGGAGGAAGGACATCGACCAGCGCATTGGAATGCTTGTGAAGGGCTACAGATGCACTTGGTTTTAACAGCTCTCTGTCTATGGTACTGAGGATGCGGATATAATAATTGGAACCTAGATGAAGATAAAGCAAGTTTAAAAATGTTACCCAAAAAATGATGATTTGGTAACTTCAAAAGCCTCTAAGTTACTAGTTAGGGCATCCATAAAGTGAACCATAATTAAACAAATAAGCTGAAATACCATCTTAATGGGGACATAGTTTTTCAGTGAGTGATTAATTAACCCATTGGCTCTCAGAGGTTCCCCATTGACAAATAAAATTGTCTGGTGTTAGACACAGTAAAATGGGTTAATACAGAGAGAATAATGGATGTGTTGAAGAAGCATTACTTTACCTGTAGTGGAGCCCACGATTCCAGTATTTTGATCTACGGCTTCCAGAAACTGACCAATGACAAGAGGAACAGACTGGATTCTCTTTACTTCCTCCTGGGCGTGAAGTAGCTCCTTTTTCAGATTTTTTTGTTCGTCTTTGATATACTCTTCCTGTACTTTGAGAAATTCCAACTGCTTTTGCAGCTTCTTGTATTTTATGTAAAGATCATCCACGTCTGGGTCTAAAGTGGATAAGGGGTTGCTTGAAGCAGTCGTTGGACGACTTGAATCCTGACCAAAATTAAAAAAAACAGTGCTCAATGGTTTGCTTAACCCATTGACACCCAGGGGTTCCCCATTGACGAGTAAAATCGTCTGGCGTTAGACAGACTAAAATACTAAGTCTGGCCGGTTTTGGCCGGTTTTGGATGTTAAAGGGTTAGTTATTACAACACCTGAAGACTTATCTTTTCACCATTTTCAGTTTGATACGGTTCTTTGTCTTGTGATAAAACAAGGTTGAATTTCTAAGCCTTTGCGTGACGAGATATTGATGAGCCCTCAGAAGATAACTTCAGGCTTTTTATGGCAAAACTCAGTGACATATGTTTTTGATAGCTTCTGGCCGCCATATTTGTGCCCCTCAGAGCGACACAAACATGGTGTCTCCATACAAAGCCTTATAAATTTGAGTAGAACATTTCTTGGAATATCTCCCGCACGAAACATCGCATAGACCTGAACCTTTGCGAGACTGTTTGAATATTTATCTTCCTTTATCTCTTTGATCCTTGACTTTAAAGAGATTTCTACTGTCAGAATGAAACCAATACAAATAATATTATGCGATGATCGATTTAAAGTGAATGGTACAGAAACAAATACAACCATCCTTCTCCTTGTGGTGAACTGATATAAAAAGCAACAATTACCAATAATATTGCAAGTATTCGCCTTGAGTAGAATGAATGCCATAGCAAGGGTTCAAATAATAGTACAGTGAGTATAGCTGAATACAGATTTAGATTGTTTCATTCTAATTTGAGCTCAAATGTTCAGAAATCACAAACCAAAAGGTTTGTTTCTTGTTTATCTTCAAAAATTTTGAATTAAAGTTCATGACAGTTTGTAAATTGCAGCCTGCCAATCTGGGTTCCTAGCCTTTTGCCTTCCAAGAAAGTCACTTGTAGATTTTACTCTGTCTAATGCCAGACAATAAGCACTTAATGACTGGCCCCAAGGGAAACAGTGAGTTTTGTTTCCCCGAGACCCTCAATGTTCCCCGAGGCGAAGCCGAGGGAAACATTGAGGTCGAGATTTAATTTTTTTTCTTTTGAAGATTTTAAGACAGATGCTACCTGGGCCCAGTTGCTCGAAAGCCCGTCAGCTTAATCCAGGATTAGTGTAAACTTTGTTTCATGTTTTAAACTTTTTGTTGAAAGTTTCTTTTGCTTAATTTTGTTTTTCAAGATTAACTTCTTCTAAAGTAAAACTTTGCCAAATATCAGTGTTGAACAGCATTTAGGAGTAGAGAAATAAGCACTTTGGTTAATTTTTAATCTGGGATTAGTGATAATCAGTTTTGAACAACTGGGCCCAGGAGTATTTTATTGGCATACAGAATGTTAGCATGTCCCCTTCAAACCATTGACTCCAAAGAGTGAGTTTAATAGATATAGGGGGGGGGGGGGGAGGCATGGGGGATTGTGGTTCACGTGTCAATGGGTGATATTAACGCAGAGTTAAGACTAGCTTAATACATGTAGCTAGTAATTTAACTTTTTCTCTGTAGAGTTTGAGATACTAACTGAAGTATTTTATGGGCATACAGAATGTTAACATGTCATTATTTTATTTTCCATAAGATAGTTCTTGGGGACAGAAAGTACAGTGTAAGTAAAAAGCGTGAAACCTTTTGGATCGACGAAAAACAAGAAGCACGTTCGGTTCAGCCGTTGGTTACTTAATAAAAGGAAAAATGGCCTGCTCCACTCTCATATCTTTCTCCTATTAGTGTTGATAATCCACGATCTTCTGTAACGAATTTCTTGTCAAAGAAGACGTCGACAACGTGACAAGGCAAAACTTACTTCAATGTCAAAGCAAACAAGGTGCAAATCAAAAACCAAACGCAACGGTTTTACCACTGAAAATTCTAATATTTAGTCTCTAAAAATTTAGGGAACAGTTAGTTAAAACACTTGACTGATTGCGGCAAAGGAACAAGAGGAATCAACCAACCTGGCTTTGAACTATGATTCCTATTTCCTCCATCTTGGATTTAATGATATAATTAAGTTCCCGGATGACAGCCGCTTTTACAAAATATGCGGGCTCAAGGTGTTTTGCAGCGCGCGCTAGCGCGCGCGTAAGCCACACACAGCTCATGCATGATTCTAAATAGGTCACCCGAAAATAAACAAAAACCGCTGATTTCGCTCACCTTTCTTCTAATTTTTATATAGATGGAATATATTCCTACATCTTCTATTCACGAAAACTACACAAACTTGCACAAACAGTTTAAAGGTCACTTAAATCCGTTTAAGTTGGCCTGTAGCTCTACTCCCGCACGGACTCGAATGAGCGGGTGATTCATGTGTAAATGCTGGTCTTGTAACCTCCTCATTTTCTGATTTTGCAACTTCATTCGTTTATATCTCTGCTTCCGGACGGTAATTTGGTTTCATTTTTTTGCATGTTAACTTATATAATTTAGATTGTTTGTCTTTGAAATATTTAAAAGAATTCTGCAAGTTAATAAAAAGTGAGAGACGTATTTCAGAAAACTGGTTTTTCGGAAAAACTGACCTACAGATTTTGTTGAATTTTAAATATTTTTAATATTATTTCTAACATTATCTAGAAACGCTGTATTGAAAGATTTCATTGTCCCTTTTTTTCAAACAAAATACGTTGATTTTAAGGCTCAAAGTAATGCCTTATACCGTTGCCATGGAAACGGTATTTTGGATGAAAATGTGATTTTAGAAATTATAGGAAAGATATCTGTTTACCAACATTGCTTTTGTTTTTCAAATGCGTCAATCACAGGAACAAAAGACCCTTTGTAGCCGATGAGGCTCTGGTTGGCACAGTAATGACAATAGGTGACGTCAACGATATCTTCCCTGTGATTGGTACTTAATACCCTGGCCGAATTTTTGTCTTGATATGATTAACCTAACTATATCTAAGAATAGAAATGAATATTTAATTTTTTCCACTTCACGCGTGGGCGTTTCTGATTGGTCGATGACGAATGCATAAATAGGTTAGGCCCGGTTCAAACGTCCAACTCAGTTTCATGTTCCAAATCTATTGTTAATGAGAAAAATCTATTGTTTTTGCAGACAAGAAAAGCAGACAAGAAAACAACCTCAACCCGAATTCGACGAAGACCTCGCCCCCTACCCCACCCCCATCCCAGATCCTGGGACACATCGGTGTGTGTGTTTCATCTTCATGAATAGTCCATTTTACAGTTGTGTGCTTAGTTACCTGGCCTAAGAATGAAAGCAAGGCTGGAGTTGACCTTCTTTTGATAGACACCACTGCTTTTCTTAGTAAATTCAGATTAACCAGCATGACAACAACATCATTAATTAAAGAAAAAGAAGGAGGTCTGTGTCATAACAAGATCAACACCAGTCTCACTTTCATTTAAAGGCCAGGTAACTAAGCGCATAACTGTAAAGAGGTCCATTTGCTAACCCATCTCACCTTGTGATTACCATGACGACGAGGGTGACAATAAAGACGGTGTTGAAGGAGCCACTCTCATCAAATACGATTTTCAATTTGTTTTGAAAACCATCATTTTGATTCTTTTTTCTCCTCCAAGAGATGGGTGTGTCCTAGGAAATCCTTCGCTGTATGGACCCCACCGTTTTTTAAGAAGTCTAATAGCTTGTTTGCAACATTTCTTGAGGCAGAGGTGACAACGATGCAATGTAGAAACGCTGGTGGTCGAACAAAGGAAGCCAATGAGAGATGCTTTCGGACATCAACATAACGGACATGACGTAACGTGCATAAATGCTGTTTTCCGCATGCTATGGCTTGGAAATTCTATTCAAAACATGTAAAGTGTTCAGACAATAGATGAAATGGAAAAAAAATTCAACGGCTGGATTTCGCTTCAAAAGCATGAAATCACTGATAACCGGCCTAAACGGTGAACAGGCTCTTGTTTGTAATATAAGTAAAGTACATTTTGTTTGTAACCAGCCCCTTCAGACAAAATTTACATCAGCGATAGGTCGTGACATAACGCAGTTATGAACGCAACTTTATCAATTGCTATCAGTGGCTTGATAGCTCAGTTGGTTAGAGCATCGCACCGGCATCGCGAGGTCACAAGTTCAAATCCCGTTGAAGTCCTGAAAATGTCCGGCTTCTCTACGCAATTGCTACAATTTTGTTCATAACTGCCAGTATCATAGCTTCACTTGATTTCATATCCGCATTCATTTAATTCATTTCGTATATCAATCCGTTCGTTAAACCACACACTGTTGTTTGTTTGTTCGTTTTTTTTATTGTCCGTGAGTTTTTTATTGTCCCGTGCTATTCCACCCGTTTCCAAGGTCAACATTTTCTCGTCTGACCATGTGACTGGTTCAGAACATTCTCATTGGCCACGCACCAAAAACCGAGAACTGGCGCAATATACTGAGGTCAACGTGACTTTGCTCCTTCAATTTGATTAATGTCAACGAAAAAACACTTTGCCATATTTTCTTATTGTTTCATGTTTTCAATTTGGTTTCATAACTAACTGAACGAGAATGTCAGTTGTAAGCTCTTGTTTTGCATTTTAAAAACAAAACAAACATCTTGAAATCTCAGCGTTGTTCACGAAATCCTCCGGCATGAGATAATTTCACGCTTACCTTCTGCACGGCCTTTTACCAAAATACTCAACGCGCACGTGAAGCGTGCAGCACTTGTTTTCAAATCGCTTTTTGCGGCGTGGTCGTTACAAATTTGATTGCAAAAAAGATGACACAAAGATTCTTTCCCATTATAATCATGCATTTACCTTGCACAAAAAATCGTAGAATAATTTGGTCGACGTCCTATTGAAATTTGCCGCCATACCAATAGATTTGCAAGGGACGCCAAATTAGCGACAATAGCACTGATTTCCATGGCGAAAGCACGTAGGTGACGTCTTCCTCATGTTGATGGTGCAAACACGAGGTTACACGTGGCACACTTTTTTGTCACTTCGATTAATGCATTGGAATTTACGCGTACTAGCCAATCAGCGACCTCCGTGAATGAAATAAATTGAAGCCCAATTTGGAGACTCTTCACTTCGCCTTCGAGCAAACGGCTTTTTGCCTTTCCCGAGGAAGTTTATCGAGCTATCATTGCTGGAAGAAGAGGTGATCTTGAAGAATATGACGCTGCGTTTCAGACACAAGGACAACTTTGAAGAAGACAAATTAAAAGACGGACCACAGTAAAGGTGAAGTATGTGCGTGCAAAAACAATTGCGTGGGGCACAAAGTTATCACACTTAAGTGGGACGTTTGGTCTGTTTTTTAGCCCATTCCTCTTGAGAATTAGCTTTTGTTAAGTTAATTCTTCCGCGGAAGGGTCGAGTTTTTCTAATTTGTTACATCGATGGTCTATATTATATTCCTTCGCAGCACTCCGTTGTCTAAACTATGTCTTCTGAAAAATAGCCCTTAAATCTTGGCAACCAAAGTTCTTGATAGAAAGTTTCAAAAAACTACTTTCCAAATTTCTAAACAGGTTTTTGACGAGGAACAAAGCGGATTTCATAGATAACAGATGCAGCTATTAAACATGTGTATTGTCGTTGAGGTTTACAAACAAAGAAAAAAAACCTCTCCACGCTACATGAGCAAGCGAGCGATCGATTTTGGATCTTCTTGAAATTTCTTCATCGTAAAATTTCCATAAAGAAACTGCGTTTCATCTCGTTTCTTTTAAAGATGTGACGGGATGCAAATTATGACTCCAAAGTTAGCGTTATTACTAATTTAAAAATGTACAAGCTTATCACATTCTTCGTTGATATAATTGATGTCCGTCATTCACATATTCACCATAATTAACCTACAGCCAGATTTGCAAACACGTGAAATGTCCGGTCCTACCCGCTGTGAGTTCGAAAAAACCAAATCCAAAGGCAGAAATCTTTAAACTTTTGTGAGGTATCGCGCGTTTAACATTTAGTCATTAGGGAACTCCTTATTTTGCGATGTCCTTATTTTGCGATGTCTTCGTCCATGTGTTTCCATCGTATTAATTGACTCTCGTCACACGACTGTCATGTTTTGAGTCCCGAGGGACTAGACACTTTTGTCTTTGCGCGGTAAAACTCGTTTCCAAACACATGAACTCGAGGCTCGGCTTACGAAATCTATTGTCTCTGGCCAACACAGCCTGCCGTGTGATAAGGGTCCATATGAACCAATAGACCGTATTCATAAATGGCGGTCACATTTATAATTCTTTTGTCCACGTGCAAATTAGCCTACCAAGCCTCATTTTAGCGCAAGAAATCTTTTCAATTCACTGTATGGTATCGAGGCTTGGTAGGCTAATTTGCACTTCGACAAAAGAATTATAAATTGACCACCATTTATGAATAAGGTCTATATAATATCCATTTAACCAATGACACCCTACCACCTCACCCCCCCTCCCCACCCCCCTGAATTACCTAAAAACATGTCACCTTGCCCTCCTCTGTCTGGTTTTTTCTATTCTTATTCCGATTTTAACTACATAGCCCTATTTCCCTCCCCTATCTCTATTTTCCCTCTTCTCAACGAGTTCCCATAGTTTTTTTTTATAAACGCTATGACATGCAATCTTGCAATTTACTCTTTTCCCCCCTAAAATTGTCCTTATCAATAGACTTCATAAGGTCATGTAATTCTCTTGCGATTCCGTCCTTGCACAAGTACTGCAACCCCTGCCATTATAAAAACAATATTTTCATGAGGTCATTGTCTTATCCCTCTCCCACACTTAATTTTTGATTCCATGTCCATAAGGCACTCGCAATTTTCAAGGAGCCCTAACGCAGAACCAGCCAATTGGTACAAAAGGACCTTTTTAAGTACTCGGAAGTATCCTTCGATTAGGTAACGTATGAACCATCGCCTCACCCTTTTTTAAGCGAAAAAATTACTTGGCTTAATTCGTTATATGTGCTATGTAATCCACCTGGAACATGTTGATCTTGAAGAACACAATCAAGATTTACAGATCTCGTCGAAGTGTAAGGACTTTCTTTGTCCCAGAAAAATAATGATTACATTAGATCTGTTCGAAACGCAAATTAGCTCGATATCTCTATGCTATTCTTTCCACCAACAGTATCGGTCCATCAAACAAGCAACATATATAATGGGAAATGCATTACACTGTTCTTGACCATATCTAACGTATTAGCTGTTTTGGAGTATATTTTCGAGAAAAGTATATTTTTCAAATTTTGCATCCTTATAGCGAGTCAGAAGACCGCGTCAATCTACTGAGAACGCAGACAAAAGAACGTTTTTTCCTATAATGTGACAATTTTTGCGCCACTCGCGTGGTGAAAGAAAAAGTGATCACTTCTGCTATTGTACAACTAACAAACAGTACAAACAAATGTACAATATCAGGAAAATATTTGTACTCTTTTTGTACGTTTTCTGTTAAATAACTCCTAGAGTTGAATAACAAGTACCTTTCCATTTTTAACACTATCAGTCGTATTTATCTTCCAACTTTTAGCCTCTTTCACTCATCTATAACCCAGTATATGGACAACTGAAATGCCAGCAATTGCCATGGAAACCGTAAGTACTCTTTTTGGTCTACACTAGCCTTAATTAATACCTTGTAATATTCACACTGTATTTCCTTATTTTTTCAAGTGGCTGGAGGTTTATTACAAGAAATAATTCAAATTCTACGCTTTTATTGGAGACTGCTAAAATCGAACTGTAAGTACTTACTTGGAAATATTCATTTCTATGGCCATTTTCGAGTCATCCTCAATTCTTATAAAAATGATTAACTATTAAACCGATTTAAAACATTAAGCATTAAACATTTATCACATTTAAACGTATTAAAAGAAAATTACGGTTAAAAAATGAATAATACTCTATAGTGTTAATATTGTAACACCTGTTTGTTTTCAACTTTTAGACATATTCACTTTAAGACCAGTACATAGACAACAACAAACGCTCAGATTTTCCACAGAAACTGTAAGTATTATTTTTCGTGTTGATTAGCCTTAATAAATGCCCTGTATAATATTCGTACTAAAACACGCTCCTTTTTTATCAGTAGCTAGCGGCATATTGCAAGAAATTCAAACCGCACGCCGTTTTGGAAGACTGCCAAAATCGAATTGTGAGTACTTCTGTGACACTTGATTCATCCGCAAAATACTGATGTAAATGTATCCTGTTTATTCGATTCATTATCAGGTACGTATTGTTCCCAGTAGACAGTCAATACGCTTCTCCAGTTATCACATCCACTAGTAACGTCGACACAGTGAGTACCTTTTTATTTATTTTATACCATTTTTTTTGCAGCCATTCTCCTCCTAGGACACTCCACTACCAAAAAAATGATACGCTTCCATTTGCAACCTATCCCAAACCATAGCATAACTTACCCACATTTTCCTGTGCTTTCAAAAACTGCGCATATTTCTTCTCCTCTCTAGCTATGCACTGAACACCCAACATCTGAGCCCCTTAATACTCCCGCAGCAAGAGAATATGACTTACTTTTATATTCTCTTGTCCCAACTCAGAAACTTAGACACAGCAAACTGCCCATTTTCCAAAATTTCATTCGAGGATATTTAAAATGTTGCAAAATTTGAAAGATCTTTATCTTTTTTTCGTCTCTCTTTCCACATACCCATCCACTAATTTGTATTTAAAAACAGAAATTGATAATCACTGAAACTTAAAAGTGAATGACATTAAACCATAAAACTAATTTGTAAAAAAAAAATTAATGACTTCTAAAAACTTTCCAACTTCACTATCTTTTTCTTTCGTCTCGTGCTTGTATAGTATTTTGTTATTCTTCTCACATTGTCTTGCCCCCAACCACAGGTAGATTTAAGTAAATTCCGTTCTTGCCCATTTTCTAACTACTGACAACAACACCAGGGAACTTCACCGGAACCCGGATTTCAAGCTCAGCTCCGTAGATACAGATTAAAACCTCGACAAACCCGTTCCATCTCGTGTATTATTGCACCCTTGATTATCAGACACTTTAAGACACCAGGCCAAAATGCCAAATCACTAATAGACTTTTTTTTTTTTTCATAGCTGTATTATGATAATTTACAACTTCCAAGAAATGTCCAACACGCTGGGAGCCTTGGATACAAACTGACAGGTAACAGTCCAGGGGCCGGATTTAGGGGGGGGGCCGAGGGGGCCGCGGCCCCCCCTTCCTCATTTCGTCGCGAGATTTATTTTTTTGTCAAATATACAAATAATTTTATAATTTTGTTAGCATCTGTGGATCTTTTGATTTTTTTTAGCATGATTAAGCATGCGAATTTTTGCATAATTCATGACCAAACGTTACCAGGGCGTTAATGTTATGCCTGTTTGAATGACGAAGAAGAACTGTGTATGAGGATTACTTGTTACAGTCAACAACCTATTTTACAAGAGCGAATGTAACAACGTAAAATCTTAAGTTCTGTAGTAAATACATAATTTATATATATTGTTGGTTAGTAACCCATGAGAAGCCTTTCTCGCCTAATTGTGGCGGAGGCGTCGTACTGGCTTATGTGCTCTTCCATCAATCAGCAGAACCCTGTGTTCATTGCTGTGCCACTTTTACCCTGCCCAGCATGCCTTTTTTGGATTCAGGTCGGACTGAAACCGTTCGTACAGGGTTCGACTTTGATGTTATTGAGGCATACAGGCATGTTAACGTGGTGAAAGTATCAGCTGGACAGATTGTACGCAGGGATGCAAAAACAGTGGTTTGCGCATCAGTGACATGAAAAGATTCAGAAAATGGCTAAGAAAGCAGACGTAAAGACACCATCCTGCGCACTTGTGGTATACAGAAACTTCCTTCGTTTTCTTCCAAGGGCTGTTTGTGACGTTGGAGCGAAGAGTCACAAACCATGCATCATTTATAACCACAACTTATAATTTTATTCAACATATGAAATCCTGATATTTTACTTTCCAGATTGCACCAGATTGCATGTAAGAGTACCCAAATTTTCAAAATATTTTCTGGGGGGGGGAATGCCCCCAGACCCCCCTAGAAAGTAGCGCCTAAGGCGCTACCGAGGCACGCTAACGCGCGCTGATTAGTATTCTTGTTCGGCCCCCACTTTCAACAAATGCTAGATCCGCCCTGACAGTTAAAGAACTCCCAGCAAAGCGTAAGTTGTTTTTACGTACTTAAATTACTCCTAGAGTTGGATATTAGTACTTCATCATTTAAAATATCAGCCCTGTTTATTTTCATCTTTTAGCCGTATTCACTCGAAAACCAGTCTATACAAATATAAAACGCCAGTAATTGCCATAGAAACCGTAAGTACATTTTGAGTGGCTACCCTTAATGCGATGGCCTAATATAATGATCACGCTGATCTTGCTTCTTTTTACCAGTAGTTTTAGCAGTGAAATCTTGCACAGTTATTCAGGACTGCCAACATCGAACTGTGAGTACTTCTTTTGACACTCATCACCCGGAGAATATCTCGAATATATTCGTGTCCCTTTTATTCACTCCATTTTTAGATACGTCTTGTCGGCAGCAGGCGGTCAATGTGGTTCTTCACTTATCACACCCACTAGTAACATCCACACTGTGAGTATCTCCCTTAATAACCTTCTCTTACAGTCATCTTGGATTCCACCCACGTCTCTTATATTATAATTATTATTGTTGTTGTTGCAATTAAACAATTCCTCAATTCAACTAATCCTAGTTCCTGCGCTTTGAACGAATACTCGTCTCTTTCAGCTGAAGTAATGCAGTACGAGCCTCTGGGAACATCTTCATCGAAAAGCAATATTACACAGATGTCGGCATATTGGTATTTATTACTACCTTACCACAACAATTTACCTATAAAATTAACTGGACACTATTTTTCTACTTTCTCTTTTCCGCATGTCATCCACTCACGGTGATATTTTACTGGCACCCTCATTCCGAGGACCTTTCGCTTTGTAAATACTCTTTTTCATCGTAAACTTAGTCACAACAAGCAAAAATACCACTCATAGACCTTGCTTTACAATTATATTTTCATTGTAGTTCTCCAAGAAATTTACAACACGAAGCTTGCAAGTACAAAAGATCTCCAAACCAGAAGTACGTATCCTTATCGTAACTGACTCGCAGACTTGGATGATAAAAAGTTATCATGACTTATCACATTAATATTGACCCACTTTTTTTTTCTTTGAAAACTTTTAGCGGTGTACATTCGAACGCTGGTAATTGCCATGGAAACGGAAAGTATACTTTTAATTTTCACCTTAATCTACGCCCTGTAATAATATTCACACTTCACTTCCTTATTTTATTTTTTTTCCAAAAGCTAGACTCTCAATTCAGAAAATCCTACGCCCTCGTTGGAAACTGCTGACATCAAACTGTAAATACTTGTTTTTACACATTGCATCCGCAATGTTAAACGTTCAACTTATTCCATCCATTTTCCAGGTAGATCTTGTCCGCAAAGACGATGAATTTGCTTCTCTAATGGCCACATCCCCTAGCATCGCCCACACAGTAAGTACATCATTTCATACCCTTCACTTAAAGCCATTTTCTCTCTTACATTTTACTATTTTTGTAATTAAAGGATCCCCTAGAAAATTTCGGGCTACTTTTGCAACCTATCAAGCGTTCCTGCGCTTTGAAAATGTACTTATTTCCTTAGACTACAGCTACATGTCACCAGCCCCCTGAGAACACCACGATCAGAGCCTCTAAAAACTTCTTAAGAAACCTTAGACACAACGACTAGAGATCATCGGTAAAGCCTATCGCATTTTACGGCTTATTTCTGCCCAACAACACAACGGACCATAAATTTCCCGACATTTTAAACTATGATTCAATTTTATTTTCAAAACATTTGCAAAATCTCTCCCGGCTCTTCCTCTTTTCAGCACAACATCCACTCGTGATAAATTTTTAAAACAACGAATGAATATAAATATAAATGATATCTTATTAAACCGATTAAAAGACGACTTCATCACATCATTTCATCTTCCTCGCCTGTTTCAATGCCCTACACTATTGCACTTTAATACATTTTTCACAATACCTCCCCCAACCGCAGTCAATGGATTATTATTTTTCTTTTTAGTAAATCATGCTATTTTATTCAATGTTATTTAGTCACCCTCGTTTCCCGAATCACAGAAGCCATATTTCCCTCATTACCCATCCCAACCCCCCCTCCCCCCCACCCCCCGGGTCTTAGCCTGAATCCCAAACACCATAAATTCCGAACATGCATATCCCCCTTACCATCCATATCGACCCAACCTTCTCAAATTTGACTATGACACCACACTCTCTTAATCCCCTTCCAAATGGCCTTATTCGTGCGGCGGCCACAATAGATTTCAAACCCCGAGCCTCAAGTTGAAATGTTTGGGAACGAATTTCGGTGCGCAAGAACAAAAGTTTTCAATATGGCTGCCGTGTAATTAAGGCCTCTTATTCATGAGGACATTTCCCGTAAATGCTTATCTCCACCCCGTCTCCCCTGAAAAATTATTTATCAACCAAATTAGCCCTCTACCTTTTTTAATTAGCCTCCGATTCAAAACCCTCCAGACGAAACTACGCCATCATTCATTTCCTTTTTAAACACATAATTTTAAACCTTTTTTTTTTTTTCATCAAATCACAAGTGTTCCTTGCCCTCCATAAACAACAATGAATGTACATGTACACCATCTCTCTCCCCCCCCCCTCCCCACCCACAAATTTCAATCCAATCCACTACGAACAAGACAAGCACCAACTAACAACAATACATGATACAGATCCTTTACCAGTACAACTCCTTCTAACAAAAAATAATATATTGCACATCTAAAATCTAAATCTTAATTTTCTGCTGTCCCCTAGATGCCCACTTAATTTCTGCATTTAAATGTACGCTTTCACACTTCAATAAATCAACAATATAAAACTCCTAGACCTACACGAACACGTAATTCCAACGATTTAACAACCTAGACTAAATATAAAACAACCGTTTGTACATGAATATAGAATGAATCCTTTTTTTATTTGATGGTCACTCCAGAATGCTTGGAAAAACCCGAGTACTCTTTTACAAGAAAACTGAGATCTCCGAGCATGAAATCCCGTAACTACGCTGCGGCGTTAAATAAGCCTCTTATCTAATGAAACGTTCATTTTAACCATGTTTATTTTCAGCTGTCCAACCACATGGCCTCGTCACATCAATTCAAGAATCAGGAATTTGGGAGATCAGTGAAGAACCTTTTCATCGATAAGTACTTCTTAGACTTCATCAACCTTATTCCCAATGCAAATTTACTTTGACGGCTTTAGTGATGTAATCTCTTATAACCAATCCCAAATTAAGCAGATCTCATTAGCAGAAGACTGTCATAGTAAACCTACCATTGCCCTCTTCATTGCATACGACATTTTTAAAATATGACGCATATTTATTTGTACTTTACACACGAACACCCAGAACTATACAGATGAAGCAGATCACGGCCGATGCAAGAAAAGAGCAGAACTTTCAACACCAGGTAATGATTACTTCAACAGTAAGACAACTTTGTAAACTAAAATTAATGTTAAATTGTTCGAGATGGGCGATGCCTTTATGCTTGAATACCATCATCTAATCTAATTTATCTCAGTTTAAAGAAGGCGTCAATGGCAATCTATTCATGGAGGATTCCAGTCAACCGTAAGTGCTTTTCTAATTACCTCATTTCTTGTTTTTCGACTTGTTCCTATAATGATTTATATTTAATTTTCGTTTTAGTTTTTGCTGTAGACAACCCAGATTTGTTTGGAAAATAGCAGCGAGAACGTAATCATCAATTGGAACGCTCATTTAACAACACTTACAACGTAAGCATAATCGTTTTACTTTTTTCATTGAATAAAATGTTTATTTTGCAAGGCAAATGAGATTATCATATGTGACTTTTTTAACACCATTAAACCCATTTGAGCAGATCTTTTGCAGCGGGAGAAATTCAAATCTGCAGCTGGTACTTATTCAGAAGTTGGACATAGCAATTTCAAATCGTAAGTACAATTGCAAGTTTTTCCACAAATATTTCTTATAGGAGACATTTTAAAACTTTTTAAATAGATAATTATTGCCACCCAAACTTAAATTCTTTTTGAGTACAGTTCCTTTTTTTTTCAGCTATAATTTAAACATCCAAGCAGATAACAACTGGAAAATTAAGACACTTCAGACCTGACTGTAAGTACATCGCACTTAAATGTTTTGGTCCTATTTTTATTTCAGTTAACGACATTCTCCTCGCATCATGATTGCCTTTTTTCGTTTCTAGACGACACCTGTTAACAACAGCAGCTAATACTACCGCTAAAATTCCCACCCAGTTTTCTTTGTATGATGTCATTAAAATTCTCGGCAACGCCTAGGTAAACTTTACCGTCCTATTTCTGCTGGCGCTATTTTCACAATAAATTTAACAATTTTCTCTTGATGTCCATGTAAGTAAAGTAAACCATAATAAACCTGTTCATGATTAATTTCTTAAAACCCAGTCCTTTTTTAAATTTAAATAAACGCTAAAGAGTACACTGGCAGCCGGGACAAAACAATAACTGGAGAACAATTTATAACAACTTTAAACACACTGCACAGATCTCGTTAACCTCAACCCACCATTCTTCCATCCCTCCCTGCTTGGTTCCCTAACTGTTTCCACCCCCACCCCTCCCCCTAGCTGCGCTCGTCGCAAATCACCAAAAACATAAGCAGACACGATTTGAAAACCACCATGGTATCATAAGGACATGTAGTTTTAGAAAGACCCACCCCTCACCTTCACCCCCCCACCCCAACCCGGTAGTACAGTACTGAATATACGTACATGAGGTCATTACCCAATTTTTATTACCTCAAAATTATTTCATCACTTATAGCAACTTTAAACACACTGCACAGATCTCATTACCCTCAACCCACCATTCTTCCATCCCTCTCTGCTTGGTTCCACAACTGTTTCCACCCCCACCCCTCCCCCTACCTGCGCTCTTCGCAAATCACCAAAAACCTAAGCAGAGACAATTTGAAACCCACCATGGTATCATAAGGACATGTAATTTTAGAAAGTCCCTCACCTTCACTCCTCCTCCCCACCCCGGTAGCACAGTACCGTTTATACGTACATGAGGTCATTACCCAATGTTATTACCTCCAGAATCATTTCATCACTTTCCCTTCCATATTTCCCTACACACGTTTCCGTCGTAATATAAGGTGCTTTCAAAATGAGACTAAATCTAATAGTAACACTTCAACACAGCCAATAAACAAATAACGACTTCACCAAGATTAAAACCATAACAAATACCACTTAGTCCCGAGTCACAACTCATTTTCAAAACTCCTTACAAATCTGTTTTGAAAGAATAATTCCCACTTTAATTGAAGGGCTTTAAATTTCCATGAACATCACACACATTGACATCACATCTTGAATGCAGTTTAAGTTTCAAAAGAATATCGTTTACTTTTAACGTACTTTCTTCTTCAAACGACTACATATTTTTAAATAAAAATGCAGGAATTACACTCTTCCAAGTTAAGGTAGTTAAATTTCAGAACTTTACCTTTTCTCCAAAGTACAATCAACCTCGTTTTTTCCCTTTTCCTTATGATTCTCTTCTTCTATACCAACAGATTTTTGCTTTTTTTCCGCAGCATTTTTTTTAATGACCCCTAGACCTCGCCAAATCAGTGATCATTCCACCTACGATATCGTACTTCCGATCCTTTTGCGTTCCAGTCACCCATGGGGTGACAACAAAATATTATCGTCTCATTTGAACAACCTTCTATAGTTTTTGAAACATGTCCCCTAATTCTAGAGATATTCAAATTTCATCACCTCAAATTGTTAAGCATGAGGATAACTTGCAAAATCAAGAATATCTTGGAAACTATGAAAATAATTTTTTTTCACCGGAAATCGAAACATGCACAGCCTGGAAAAAATGGACACACAAACATCATGAAGTTACGCAACCAATTTTTAAACTCTAATTTTTATCTTGTTGCAGGACGAGGCCACAGATCTTAAAAGAATCAAATTAATCAACTTCAATCTTCATAAAGCACAACCTAACCTGTCAAAGAACTGGAAATGTTAGTGTAGGTGATGATGATATTCTTCAGAGTGAGTGTACCTCTCCTAATTACGATAATAATAATCCCCCAAAGTTAATTATACTCCAATTACAGGTGCACTTAATTGGCAGCACAGTCCAAAGAAAGACAACTCTCAAACTGAAGGTGAATTTAACTTACTCATAGCTCTATTGAATAATTCAAATAATAATCGTGAATTAAACATTTTATTTTTCCCGTAGTACACTAACGCAAATTTGAGACACATAGAAGCAAGAAAAGACTTGTAAACTTGATCGCCCATAGCGAAACCTACACAACGCCGTTTTTGACTGTCTTAATTAATGAGAAGAAAGTAGTTATTTTCCCTGGTAAAACATAATTATGATATTGTTTTGACATCATCAAACCCAACCTTTTTCACCTGCTCTTTTTACCATTAGCAGTGACGCTAATTTACAGCAGACAGTTATCGAGGAGCCCAAAGTTACAATTCGAAATGACAATTGGAAGCTAATGCAATCTCGACTTGGTCAGCATTACTTGAAAGGTAAGTGCATTTTTACATTTCTTATGTAAAGCATTTCCATTTACTCGCTGTATCACTCGGCCTACTTTAAACTTCAAACAGAGAATCTCAAGCAGAATACAACCAGTGGAGAATCAAAACTGGCCAGGCCATCTACTTACTTACATTCAGACTGTAAGTACAACTTCCTATCGACTGTCACAATAAGCCCTTCATTGCCCTCTTACATGGCATACAATATTTAATGACCCATATTTATTTGTACTTTACACGAATGCCCAGGACTGTACAGGTGGAGCAGATCACGACCGATACAGGAAAAGAGCAGAACTTTCACGACCAGGTAATGATTACTTCAAATAGTAAGATATAACTTTGCAACTAAAATAATGTTAAATTCTTCGAGATTGGCGATGCCTTGAATACCATCATCTAACCTAATTTATCTCAGTTTAAAGAAGGGGTCAATGGTAATATATTCATGGAGGATTCCAGCCAACAGTAAGTTCTTTTCTAATTACCTTATTTCTTGTTTTTCGACTTGTTCCTATAATGAATTTTATATTCTCATTTTAGTTTTTGCCGTAGACAACCCAGATTCCTTTGGAAAATAGCAGCCAGAAAGTAATCATCAATTGGAACGCTCATTTAACAACACTTACAACGTAAGCATAATCTTTTTACTTTTTTTCATTGAATAAAATATTCATTTCGCAAGGCAAATGAAATAATCATATGTGATTTTTAACACCATTAAACCCATTTGAGCAGATCTTTTGTAGCCGGAGAAATTCAAATTTGCAGGTGGTAATTATTCAGAAGTTGGACATCGCAATTTCAACTGAAATCGTAAGTACAATTGCCAATTGTTCCAAACATTTCTTATAGTAGGCCTTTTAAAACTTTTTAAATAGTTCTATAATATTTAAAACAAATAATTATTGCCACCCAAACTTAAATTCTTTTTGAGTACATTTCCTTTTTTTCAGCTGTAATTTAAACATCCAAGCAGATAACAACTGGAAAATTAAGACACTTCAGACCTGACTGTAAGTACATCGCACTTAAAATGTTTTGGTCCTATTTTATTTCAGTTAACGTCATTCTCCTCGCATCATGATTGCCTTTTTTCGTTTGTAGACGACACCTGTTAACAACAGCAGCTAATACTACCGCTAAAATTCTCACCCAGTTTTCCTTGTATGATGTCATGCATAAAATTCACGGCAACGCCCGTCCTATTTCTGCTGGCGCTATCTTCACAATAAATTTAAAAATTTTCTCTTGATGCTCATGTAAGTAAAATAAACCATATAAACCTGTTCATCAATAATTTTTAAAAACCCAGTCCTTTTTAAAATTTAAGTAAACGGTAAAGAGTACACTGGCAGCCGGGACAAAACAATAACTGGAGAACAATTTATAACAACTTTAAACACACTGCACAAATCTCGTTAACCTCAACCCACCATTCTTCCATCCCTCCCTGCTGGGTTCCCCAACTGTCTCCACCCCCACCCCTCCCCCTACCTGCGCTCGTCGCGAATCACCAAAAACATAAGCAAACACGATTTGAAAACCACCATGGTATCATAAGGACATGTAGTTTTAGAAAGTCCCTCCCCTCTACTCCTAAGGCCTCACCCCCTCACCTTCACCCCCCCCCCCCTTGCCCCACCCCGGTAGCACAGTACCGTTTATACGTACATGAGGTCATTACCCAATTTCATTACTTCAAAATCATTTCATCACTTTCCCTTCCATATTTCCCTACACACGGGGCGTTTCCGTCGTGATATAAGGTGCTTTCAAAATGAGTCTAAATCTAATAGTAACACTTCACAGCCAATAAACAAATAACGACTTCACCAAGATTAAAACCATAACAAATACCACTTAGTCCCAAGTCTTTCAAGTCATCACAACTCATTTTCAAAACTCCTTACCAATCTGTTTTGAAAGAATAATTCCCACTTTAATCGGAGGGGTTTTAAATTTCCATGAACATCACATTGACATCATCTTGATTGTTCTTGAATGCAGTTTTAAAGTTTCAGAATAATATCTTTTACTTTTAACGCACTTTTTTCCCTAAATAACTACATAATTTTAATATAAATGCAGGAATTACACTCGCAATTTTAAGGTCGTTAAATTTCATAACTTTACCTTTTCTCCAAAGTGCAATCCACCTCGTTTCTTCCCTTGTCGTTATTATTCTCTTAACTTCTTCTACACCAACAGATTTTTGCCTTTTTCGGCATCATTTTCTTTGTAATGATCTCTAGACCTCGCCAAACCAGCGATCATTCCACCTTCGGTTTCGTACTTCCGATCCTTTTTTCTTTGTAGTCACCCATGGGGTGACAACAAAATATTATCGTCTCATTTCAACAACTTCCTATAGTTTTTTTAAACACGTCCCCTAATTCTAGAGATATTCAAATTTCATCACCTCCAATTGTTAAGCACAAAGATAACTTGCAAAATCTAGAATATCTTTGGAAACTATGAGAATCAATTTTCTTTTTACCATAAATCGCAAGATGCAACAGCCCGGAAAGAAATGGATACAAACATCATGGAGTTACGTAACCAATTTTAATCTCTAATTTTTATCTCGTTGCAGGAAGAGGCCACAGATCTTGAAGAATCAAGTTAATAAACATCATTCTTCATAAAGCACAACCTAACCTGTCAAAGAACTGGAAATGTTAGCGTAGATGATGATGATATTCTTCAGAGTGAGTGTAGCTCTCTTAATTATGATAATAATAATCCCCCAAAGTTAATTATACTCCAATTACAGGTGCACTTAATTGGCAGCACAGTCCAAAGAAAGACAACTCTCAAACTGAAGGTGAATTTAACTTACTCATAGCTCTATTGAATAATTCAAATAATAATCGTGAATTAAACATTTTATTTTTCCCGTAGTACACTAACGCAAATTTGAGGCACATAGAAGCAAGAAAAGACTTGTAAACTTGATCGCCCATAGCGAAACCTACACAACGCCGTTTTTGACTGTCTTAATTAATGAGAAGGTAAAACATAATTATCATATTGTTTTGACATCATCAAACCCAACCTTTTTCACCTGCTCTTTTCACCAGTAGCAGTGACGCTAATTTACAGCAGACAGTTATCGAGGAGCCCAAAGTTACAATTCGAAATGAGAATTGGAAGCTAATGCAATCTCGACTTGGTCAGCATTACTTGAAAGGTAAGTGCATTTTTACATTTCTTATATAAAGTATTTCCATTTACTCGCTATTATCACTTGGCTACTTTAAACTTCAAACAGAAACTCTCAAGCAGAATGCAACCAGTGGAGAATCAAGACTGGCAAGGCCATCTACTTTCATACTGTAAGTACAACTTTCTATCGATCGCTATGTCTCGTTATTTTGTTAGCGTCTGTCCCTTGGATTGTATGTCCCTTCCGCCTTGAACATGTTTTTTCCAAATGACCTCAAAACATTCAAATCTTTGGTTGTTTTTCGTTTTTACGATAAAAGGTTGCATATTTAAAATGTTAAAGCAAATAATAATCATAAACCATAATTTTTACAAAGTAAACGCTTAAAATCTGAAACTTAGACATTGGGAGTGATTAACTACAATTTATAGCAATTAATAAGGTCTAAAAAAAAAATTGACTTATTTTAGAACTGTTTAAGATTTTAAACACCTTTCAGAGCACCATCCTCCCTTTCCCCAACCCTCCCCAATAAAACCATGACATTTCCATTTTCTCGATATCCTTGGTTACTCTTTTCTTTAGTAGACTAATTTCCTTGTCAGGCAATTTCTAATACTCTTAGAGATAAAATCGTAAAAATAAGAACTAATACACTTAACTCAGCCAATAAACGAATGCATTTTGATTAGTCCAACTTTTTGATAAGTTCCAGTATGCTTTCATGTGTAAATTTATTTGTTATGTTAACTTTAAGAAATTTTTATCTTTGGAAACACTGCATCCGCAAACTTGAAACCAATTCTAAATATAAAAACATTAAAGCTTTTCATCCGTTTTGGCACTAAAATGTCTTTGTCTTTTACCACAGCTGCCCAGAGGCTTGGGTAAAGGACAGGCTGCGTTTGACCATTTGGAGGAAACCTGGTAAATACATCTTTTTTGAATGATCATTAATCACTGCCATTATTAAACTACTCCACAAAACTTGCTTTGATCGATTCTTTATTAAATAACACCGAACATTCATTTTCATCGTTACTCATTATCAATCTTTTTCCTGCACCATTGACCCGAAGCATCCATCATCATCATCTTCCTTATTATTCATTCACGTAATTAATCCCCGTCTAATTAAAACTGACTAACATCAGTCACAAATCGCCTTACACTATTTACCTTTCATTGTCAAATCATTATGATAACTATGTTTCCTTGTTATTCGTGTATATTCATTTACATTTATTCTCTTAAATTTCATGCATATTCGTCGATTTGGTGCATATTTGTCAATTTTCATGTATATTGATCAATTCCTTTCGATTTCACGCACACATGATTCATCGATTTCATGCACATGTATATTCATCAATTCCTATCCATTTCATGCAAGTTCATTAATTCCTGTCCATTTCAAGCATGTTCATTAATTTCATGTTTATGCATCAATTCCTGTCCATTTCAAGCATGTTCATTAATTTCATGCATATTCATTAATTCCTGTCCAGTTCATGCGTATTCATTAATTTCATGCATATTCATCAATTCCTGTCCAGTTCATGCATATTCATTAATTTCATGCGTATTCATCAATTCCTGTCCAGTTCATGCATATTCATTAATTTCATGCAGATTCATTAATCTCATGCATATTCATCGATTTTCATGCATATTCATTAATTTCATGCATATTCATCGATTTTCATGCATATTCATCGATTTCATGCATATTCATTAATTTCATGAATATTTATTAAATTCATGCATATTTATCGATTTTCATGCATATTCATTAATTTCATGCAGATTCATTAATCTCATGCATATTCATCGATTTTCATGCATATTCATTAATTTCATGCATATTCATCGATTTTCATGCATATTCATCGATTTCATGCATATTCATTAATTTCATGAATATTCGTCGATTTTCATGCATATTCATCGATTTTCATGCATATTCATTAATTTCATGCATATTCATCAATTCCTGTCCATTTCATGCATATTCATCGATTTTCATGCATATTCATTAATTTCATGCATATTCATTAATTCCTGTCCATATCATGCATATTCATTAATTTCATGCATATTCATCGATTTTCATGCATATTCATTAATTTTCATGCATATTCATCGATTTTCATGCATATTCATTAATTTTCATGCATATTCATTAATTTTCATGAATATTCCTGTCCATTCATGCATATTCATTAATTTCATGCATATTCATCAATTTCATGCATATTCATCAATTCCTGTCCATTTCATGCATATTCATCGATTTTCATGCATATTCATTAATTCCTGTCCATATCATGCATATTCATTAATTTCATGCATATTCATCGATTTTCATGAATATTCCTGTCCATTTCATGCATATTCATTAATTTCATGCATATTCATCAATTCCTGTCCATTTCATGCATATTCATCGATTTTCATGCATATTCATTAATTTCATGCATATTCATTAATTCCTGTCCATATCATGCATATTCATTAATTTCATGCATATTCATCGGTTTTCATGCATATTCATCGATTTTCATGCATCTTCATTAATTTTCATGCATATTCATTAATTTCATGCATATTCATCGATTTTCATGAATATTCCTGTCCATTTCATGCATATTCATTAATTTCATGCATATTCATCAATTCCTGTCCATATCATGCATATTCATTGATTTTCGTGCATATTCATTAATTTCATGCATATTCATCAATTCCTGTCCATATCATGCATATTCATTTAATTCATGCAAATTTATCAATTCCTGTCCTTTTCATGCATATTCATCGATTTTCATGCATATTCACCGATTCTTGTCCATTCATGAATATTAATCGTTGCTGTCCATTCATGCATGTTAATCAATTTTAAGGCATGTTAATTCTCCTCAATTTCCTGCATAATCATCGTTTTTACGCGTTTTTCATGCATATTTTTCAATTTCCATATTTTATTTCCTTTTTCCTTCCTTCATAAGCATTGACATTTCAACCCACAAATTCACTTCCGATCTTTTTCCCTTTCCCTATGAAGTAAAAGATCTTTTTCTTGCTGAACAACTTTTCAATTTTTATTTATCACCATTCAACAAGAAATGTAAGTCAGGTAAGACAAAAGTTTCCAGAAATAAATCAAATTCACTCTTGGAAAAAGAGAACAAAGGAAAATATCTTTAACTTCATATGAAGTTTGAGCCTCAACAAAAAGACAATAATACAAGTCTGTCTCATTTATAAAGCTTCATCACTTTATTTCTAAAAATGTCAAAGGTAAAATGTACAGGACTCTTCCTAACTTCTCACTGCATCAGAAATGACAAGAATTCAAGACGGATGAATTTAGTATTTATACAGTGTTGTCTTAGAAAGCTATTTATGGAATAACGCTCACTAAGAAACTAATCCACTTTAAAACCGTGATCATTAAAAACAAACCTAGAGAAATATGCGTTCTCATTAAGCTCTCCTTAAAGAATCCACGATGGTAAGTAATATTCTAATAACAAATGAGTTGATTTCACATAAATGCAATCTCTTTTAAAGCTAAGACGACAAGTGAAGTTTTCCTTTTTGTCTTTTTTATTCCCTCAGCTGACACAACAGAGCTGTTCCCTTTTCAATCCAGAAGTTGGACAGTAGATCAGTCGGTAGATAAACAGCAACAACGAAGTTTGTGGAATGACCTAACTATACAAAGACAAATTTTTAAAATAAACCCAACTAAATCAATTTAATGCTAATTCTACGTCTAAGTAACAATTGTTTATTTTAAGATGTTACCGCGTGTAATGAAGGATTACGGTGAAAAAAAAATGAGCTTTTTCCTTTTCAGCAGCACAATTCGGTATATTGGAAATACATACCAGAAGTACACATCGATTTTGATGTGTCACAATATCTGTTCCTACAAACGTTTGCACTTAATTATCATTACGTATAAAACTGGGCCCGGTTGTTCGAAAGCCGAACAAATTAATCCAGGATTAGAGTAAACTTTTGTTTCATGTTTTCAACTTTTTGGTGAAGTTTCTATTGCTTATTTTCGTTTTTTAAGATTGAATTCCTCTAATGTAAAGTTTTGCCAAATATCAGCGTTGAACAGCATTTGGGAGTGCAGAAATAAACTCCTTGGTTAATTTTTAATCTGGGATTAGCGTTAATCGAATTTTGAACAACCGGGCCCTGGAGAGAAGTGAACAAAAGACGAAATCTCAACTTTCCAAGTAACTTGAATGGACCAAGGATGACATCTTCGAACGAACAAGTAAAGGCAAAGAAAGTGAAACAGATCATGTATGTAACTTGTCATTTTCAAAATTAAAGCCGTTCATTGATGTGGCTTAAAGAGACAGTAAAAATCAAGTAGACGATTAGGAAGTGTACAAACAGGGCAATTAAAATAATAATTTATAATTTTAACGCTGGTTTACACGAGCGACGCAAGCAGTCTCCCCAGTCCACCAGGCTAAAACTAGTTTTAATTCTTTCAACACATTTTACAATTTTGGAGGATTGAATGTACACAACTGTTTCACAAAACGGCATTGTTTGTTATGATACCAGATGAAAAGCAATAATTGCTTAATAAAAGACGTTCCCTTGAAATTTGCGACTTGAAACTGGTGTGAGCCATCTTCAGGAAATCCCCGCCTTGCATGGATAACTTTAAACCGTAGTTGGTATGTGTACAAACACATTTGCTATAAAATTATTTCAAGAAAGCGTTTGTACAAGAAAAGCAATTAAATTCGGAATTGCTTTCTTTCACTACCAAATTTTTCGGGCACGGCCATTTTGAATAATTGTGACGTATTATGTTTCCTACATTTTTCTTATACAAAAGTTCTCTGTAGATATATTACGTCATAACAATTCAAGATAGCGGGGCCCGATAAATCTTACAGTGGAAATAAGTAAATTTCAAGGGAATTTTATTATAAGTATTATTTCCAGCCATTTATGATTTCAGACGTAAGCGTTAGAGCTTGCTAAACGGGAAAATTGTTACAATTTATGTTCTCACCTGAGCAAGAAAACTTGTAATCGTCCTCACGAATCGTAGGCGAGAAGAATCTTCCAAGATCTCAAGAATCAGCAACTCATCTTACATACGTGATCTGTGAAAAAGAAAACAAATAATAAAGATGTTAAAACCCCTGAGTTCCAGTTCGTAACCACACAAGTAATATCTCGCTTAGTGTGTGATCTGCTATTACTGAAAAATATCAAATAAAGTTGTCAAACAGTCTTAAATCTTGTCCAACTTTCTTGAGTTCATTCCATACTGCAAGCAGTCTTTTTGTCCGTCTCGCAAAAACGCGATCCTTGCGACGTTTTTTACGTGTTCCCTTCAGGCACCTTGCGGGATCGCGTTCTTACTGGACTGTCAAAGAGGAAAACGAGACTGATTGCATTCTCGTGATGCCATGACCTTCTTAAACGTCTAATCCCAAACAACGCATCAACAATATTAACAATCCGTTGTCACCTTACCTTCTCCCCAAATATAGTTTTAAAAAAACCCGTTCTCAGATTCAAAGCAAAATGAAAATAAAACTGGCAAAAAATACACCGAAGGTAAAATTTTTTGGGATCGGTGCACTTTAATTAATGAGGGTCAAATCAGTTTCAACACTTTCAACAAACTGTAGTATTTGAAAGGATTGAATCTACCCAACTGTTTGACGTAATGGCAAAGTTATGGTACCCTATGGCAACAAAAGAGCCATGTTAAACACAATATATTTTGTATCTAAACGCTTATATCTCAAAAAGGAACTCGGCGACCCCAATGTTTTATTGCTGGAAAAGGGATAAACAGGTTAAGATAAAACTCTTTGCAAGGTTAAAAACAATTTTCTTGTGCAGATTCAGAGAAACCTTCACAAAAAAACCACTTCGGATAATACCATAATACTCTTTGTCCCCCCAAATTTTGCATAAGCATTGCTTTTGTTTCTCTTGGGACCACTGTAAGTCCCAAGAGAAACTGGACACAATGGTTATGCAAAATCTGGGTGGACAAATAAAGAGTATTACGGCATTTTCTGTCGTGACTTATTGGAAAATTTTAAGGTGGCTCTGAATCTGCTCCAGAGAATTTTTTTAAACATCTTGAACATCTTGAAATAGACCATATTCGTATTCTCGGTATTGGACTGGAACTAGCTTGCAATGGAGGCTAATGCGGGGGAATCTTTTCAAATGCAAATACTTTTTAATATATTCCCCCGCATTAGCTTCCGTTGCAAGCTAGTTCCAGTCCAATACCGAGAATACGAATATGGTCTATTGTCCGGAGCGCTCTCTGGATACGAGTCGTTGAAATCATACTGTTTAATGAATATCAAAGAAACAGCAGATCAGTACAGCATGGAGCCACAATTTTTAACAAATAAATACATAAATAATAATAATAATAACAATACTACTACTAATAATAATAATAACAATGATGATGATGATGATGATGATAATGATAATGATAATAATAATAATTAAGTTGTCCCTTGTAATTATGCTCTTACCTTAAT
>NC_090895.1:25332060-25342060 GCF_036669925.1 Montipora capricornis | reverse complement strand
CTCATTTCTCGGGCGAATCTTGGAAAGGCATTCACCGGATCCGACCGAGTCGTTAACATGAAAATAAGAGGCGTGGTCGATTGATGGACACTCCACAAACGTCTTGCCAATATTTTCGCACACAAAATACACAAAGGCGAAGACGACCTGTGTGTAAATTAAATTTAAATTTTAGAGAGTTCTTTAATACGAGCCTATAGCAACAAAGGTAGACAATCAATAAGCCAATCAAAAGCAAGCACATCCACCTGGCTCCCAAGCGCGGAAAAATACGCAGTTGTGATTGGTCAGAGTAGCAAGCCGGTTTGTTCAACTTTCTTCTAACTTTCAATAAACCACTGAATGTTGAAAGGCAACAATCAGAACCATCAAAAGCTACGTGTACAGGACAAGATCGCAGTGAAGGCAAGGTACAAGACAAAGAGCTGAAGGTTAGGGGAGAGGAGGGTAAAAAAACTACGTTCCTTCTTCTTCAGACCCCACTATGGTGACGTGCAGTGTTAATTTAAACTGTTGTGCACAAATACCCCTGCAATAAGTGACAAAAATAGTTGAGACACTAAACTGGGAAGACAATAATTAGGTAAAAGTCAACTTAACGTTACATCTTTCACTTTCACCCCCCGCCCCCTCCCCCCTTCAATGTTGGTAACGGAAAAAGGAAGAGTTGGGGATAAGAAATAATAACCAGGGGGGAGCAGCTTCTAATGTTCAGAATCCTAGCATTGCACAGATCGAAGAGGTTTGCGATCATCATTTCCACCAAAAATTCATCGACTAGCATAATTTATTATTCATAATAAATAGCCTGACATAATTAATTTCACATAATAAGTAGCCTAGCATGTCATTCTTCTTACTGGCATGGCCAATAAGGCTCTTATGTGAGTCTGACTTCACTAGGGAATCAATGCAAAAGAATTGTTTCGTCTGTGAGTCAGCAAGACAAAAAAAAAAGAAAATGTACTACAGTTGCAGTTATTGGTTTAAAGGCAAAAGCTACAGTAAAATTACCTTAATTCTCGTCTCTAAAAGCCTCCGCAAACACCAAGCTCTGAAAACTTGTCAGATGCTCGCCAAAACTGACATATGGACCTTCACTTTTCTGAATCGCTTCTGTACTTTCCCTTGTTGCTGTTGTACCGCCATCATCTGAGCTTTGAGAGAGCAATGGAGGGTTCGAGAATACCTAGGAGATCAAAAACAGAAAATCAGTCATTTGTATACGTCCCTCGCCCTCTGCCCTAAGTGGTATAGTATTTCAATGCCTTTCCTATATCTTGTAAAAAAATTCTTATCTCAGTAAAAGGTAAAGTTCCTTTACGAGCCTGAAGGCCCATTAAGGCCGGCCCTTAACTCCGGTTTCCATAGCATGAAGCGACTGGGAGTATTTATGCTTCCCCCTGGATGGGATGCTAGTCCATCGCAGGGTTACCCCCAGCATTACGCCGGTACCCATTTATACACCTGGGTGGAGAGAGGCACCGTGAGAGTAAAGTGTCTTGCCCAAGAACACAACACAATGTCCCCAGCCAGGACCCGAACCCGGACCACTCGATCCGGAGTCGAGCGCACTAACCATGAGGCCACCGCGCCTCCCACTTATCTCAGTGATCCGTTCCATTTTCAAGTTATCAAAGCTACATGGTCTCTTGCCATATCCCTTTTTTTAAAATTCTATTCCTGTCAATGTTTTGCAACCACTTTGAAATAGAGCCAAAATTGTCTTATAATCTTCTGAACAGCAAGGGGGCAAGCAATACACCTTTCCCTGGCCTTAGCTAACACAATTTTGTTCGGAATCAAGCACAAATAATCCAACCGTACTCTCTGATCATTGTTTGGGGGCAAAGAGAAATCGTGATAATACTTAATTCACAGAAAAAAAGTAATTTTCATCTTAACTAACAACGAGTGAAAAATTATCTCAACAATTTTGACCGGGATTGGAGGTTACTTTCCAGCAGGGCCCGGTTGTTCAAAAGCCCATTAAAGTTAATCATAGATTAAAAATTAACCAAGGAGTTTATTTCTCTACTCCTAAATGCTGTTCAAAGCTGATATTCAGCAGAACTTTACATTAAAAGAAGTCAACCTTGAAAAAATAAAATAAGAAAAATAACCTTTCACCAAAAAGTTGAAAACATGAAACCAAAGTTTACGCTAATCCTGGATTAAGTTAATCGGCTTTCGAGCAACCGAGCCCAGGCCATTTTGCAGATCAGGCAAAGTAAAGGAGCATTTCAGGCTACTTTACTGGAGGCTATGAGGATGAGATCCCTCCCCATGCTGTAACAATAGGAGACTTAAAGGCAAACTCCTCTAAAACAAGAATATAACTTTAAAATACTGAACAGTGCCCGGTTGTTTAAAAGCCGATTAAAGCTAATCCCTAACTAACTAAGGAGTTTATTTCTGTACTCTCGAATGCTGTTCAACGCTGATATTCGGCAAAACGTTTCGTTAGAAGAGGTCAATCTTGAAAAACAAAAATAAGCGAAAGAAAATTTCATCAAAAAGTTGAAAAAATGAGACAAAAGTTTACGCTAATCCTGGATTAAGTTAATCGGCTTTCGAACAACCGGGCCAGAACGCTTCCCATCAAAATTGTTGGAACGTTTTCTAATGAGACTGAGATAAGACAACAATCACGTGAGCAATACTGAGCTAACCTTGGCCTCTCTGTAAACCAATCAATGGTGCAGCATTTGACAAGAGATAGGAACATCTGGCAACAAGTACAAAATGCACCTCAGGCCTTAAGCAAAGTACGGTGTACTAGAATATTACGTGAAGATTGTTTCCACCTCGGCGGATAAAGTGGCTGAACACTGCATCTCTGCAAAATAAAATGTCATTATTAAACAGAGAAGCCCACGTCTCCCAACGCTTAAGCTACACAGAAAAAAATTTCCAAAAATTTTAGTGTAATTTGTAATTATTTATGAGTACAGCTTCTCAGAGCAGTTTTCAAATGACTTTTGAAAGTAATTACGCGATTGCAATTGCTACGCTTAGTGATTCAAGTGGTTTAAAAATCTCGCGCCAGTTTATCAACCAATGAAAAGGAAAACCAAAACCAATCGCAACTTGCACGCGCGATTTTTCCCACGCTTTGAGCAAGTTATACAGAACTTCTACGAAGCTGGATTGGTTCCTTGCTCTGTTTGCACCTGCTGTGATTGGTCAAAGTTATTACTTTGGTATTTGCTTTACGACACTCAATTGAAAACCGTTAACCATTAAAAACACTGGTCGCTGATAAGTCACTAATGCCCTACCTGTCTCCATCAGACACGCCTGCTTCTTTTGCATGTGGGAGAGTTCCATACAACACTCGTTTATACTTCTCTGCTTCGAATAAGAGTTTGGCACCTGACACATAATCCAAGCAAAATATATCACGCGACATCTCCACCATAGAGTTTTGATGGTGATGAACTTTATTTCAGAGTAAAGTCTTCTAGCACTGTGGCACCAGGAGAAAAACCTCTCGGTGCAGAGCAGACAACCAACAAACTCAACTTACATATGACGCTAAGCCTAGGAATCGACCCGGGCCAAATTGGCTGGAGGCGAGTGATTTCAGCACTGCGCCAACGCCGCCTTAATTCTTGTAAAAGTCCGAGGAATAATCAAAGCACGAAATTAAAAGATTGAACTCTCTCTATTGGAAACAGCCCTAATGATGATACTAAATATTTAACAATTATTCCTCAAGCCCGAATCAGGGCTCTGAGTCAATAGACCATGAGGCCGAAGGCCGAATGGGCTATTGACTCAGAGCCCATGAGGGCGAGAGGAATAATTGTTTTAGTAAAATCCAACTAGTTGGTCAAAAAAACATCGAGACAAAACATCTTTCGCTAGATAAAGCTAGACTTTAATTGTTGTTTTGGTTTTCAAAGCCGGCACTTTTCGCTACTAATGGGCTATAACAAATAGCCTACTAGTAGCTCAACCAATCAGAACGCAGCATTGATAATAGACCACTAGTTGGATTTTACTAAAACACAATAGACCACTTTCATAAATGGCGACAACCTTAACATCCTTTTGTATTTATGTTAATTAGACCTACTGCCCTCATTTTGAAACAAAAATTCTCTTGACATTTGCTTGTCGTAGCGAGGCCAGAAAAGCTTATTAGCATTAAAACAGAAAAACGCGGTTCCATTTAAAGGAAAAAGGGAGTCTGAAAAATGAAGATTGGTTTCCTTTCATAAAATAAAGCTTTTTCCCAAAATTATTATTTTTGGACTCGCATTTGAAAAGAATCGAAAGTCTATCCAGGAACGGCTTATTATTCATTTATCATTCGCGCAAGTGATGTACCGGTATTTCAGTTACGCAATCGTAACTCTGAATAAAACATCAAATTTTGTTTTTACTATAAGATCCACAATATCTACTATACTGTACCATACTACATACCATAGGAAAATTCACCACTTGACTAGCGAATTCCACGTCAAATAGCACGCGAAAAACCAATATCGCACTCACTGCGATGTCGGTTGTACAAGTGAAATTTAACGCGGAATTCACGACTCGGGTGGCGGCAGGTACAAAACACAGGTCACAGGTCATTGTTTTACCAATACAGAAACTGGAAGTATCCTAAACATTCATAAAAGCTAACCTTAGGCCTAGAAACTTTTGTTTAGGCCTAATTAGGCCTAAGGTTAGCTTTTGTGAATGTTTAGGATACTTTCTGTATTGGTAAAACAATGACCTGTGACCTGTGTTTTGTGCCTGCCCGTCGGGTGGTGAATTTTTTCTCGAATCGCATGGCTTTCTTCAAAGATGAAGGCATTTAAGTTACCTTTTGGCGAATGTTGCAGTATTAAATGCGTACCAAAAGAAGCCATTTCAAACAGCTGCCTAGACTGTCAGGAGCCAGGAAAATCTTCTTCCTCACTTCTTCCCTGTCTCCAGGTTTTTGCATCGTAAATGGAACTTGTTTCCACCTTTTGCCATGGTAGCCTAGTGGTCAGTGCACCGGACTCCCTTTCAAAGCCTAGCGTCGTCGTCGTGTTGTTTCCTTGGACAAGAAGCTTTACTCCACAATGTCTCCCTCCACCCAGGTGTATAAATGCGTACCAGGGGGGTAACCCTGCGATGGACTCTAGCATCCCACCCAGAGGGAATCAATGATACTCTCAGTTGCTTCATGCTACGGAATCCGGGATAAGCTCCGGCCGAGGGAGCCACTTGGCCTGAGAACGACTTTAACTTCCGTTTTTTTTTTGCCTCAGTTGCTACTGAAGGCCATGTGTTGCTACGGTGCAATATCAGTCACCCTCGTTTTAACGTCGTAATTCCACACTGAATACCTCGCCTTGATAGCCAATCAGATGGCGAGAATTCTCCTAGCTATATATGCGATTATATACTATACGACTACACACACTATACTATATACTATAGGAAAATTCACCACCTGAGGAAGGAATTCCACATTAAATTTCACGCGAAAAACCGGTGTATACGCCCACATTTTACAACACGAACGACATGGACTAATCTCGAAAACTTTGCAAAGTTAAATTTTGAGGTGACGTTTTCGTCAAAGTCGCCGTCGTAGATCGCAAAGTCCCTATCAGTGCGTCCTGTTGTTAAAGTCGTGCATTAATATTTTTCTTGTAATGCTTGTCATATTAATTTCAATATTTCGGATTACAGTCATGGCCTCAGTCAAGGTGATCACTGTTTTCAGTGCTCTTAAAGTGCCCCTAAACCCAAAATGTTTTTTTCGCTAAAATGAATCTTTGTACCCGTTCGAAACGCATCGCGGCAATTTTTTCCTTTTTCTAACAAATTCTGCCATTTTATATGCTTCGAAAGTTGCGAAAATCCAAGCATCTTTTGTTCACGACCGAGTCAGAAGGAGAGTGGGTCTATTCTTGTTGTGACGTCACAAACTGAATTAAATAGCAGTAACTCTTTCTAAACATGCAAGCAAAGTAGCTTGTGAAGTCACGTCAGGAATAGACCCATTCACCATCTGGCTCGATCGTGAACTAAAGATGATTGGAAATACGCAAATTTCGAAGCCTATAAAATGGCAGAATTTGTTAGAAAAAGGAAAAAATTGCCGCAATGCGTTTCGAACAGGTGCAAAGATTCATTTTAGCGAAATAAACATTTTGGGGTTAGGGGCACTTTAAGGGCGGTGCCTACTATTGTTATTATGCATCTTGAGATACTGGGGTTTCCTATCGGTGATGCTTACTAATACAGGGATATTTTTGCGCGGTTGAAAACTATCCGGAGAAAGTAGATCTTAGTAAGTACTCTTGGTATCCAAAAAGAAAATTGGGGGTAACCATGCATTTTTGAGAGAAAATTAAGCTCCAATTTGAGAAAGAACACCATACATTGCTTTGTATTTTAAAGCTGTTTACAAATATTATTCATGAATTATCTTTGAAAAATGCGTCGTGACTCCTAATTTTCTTTTTGGATTTCAACAACACTTGTCAAGATCTACATTTCCTGCATAATCATAAACAGGGGAAAAAATATCTTTGAATTAGTAGGCACCGTCCTTAAAATGAATAAAAAAACTGAGATGTCTCCGCTTTGGATTTTTATTATCTAAATGATATATCTCAGTCTCACTCGTGAGAGATGCAATCTGCACTTGAAGCATTCTCGTTCCCAGTGCCCGCTTTGCCCTTGGTAAGCGACAAGAACATGGACTCCGGCCACAGCCAAAAATACGGGCAGTCGTGGTAATGGTATAATGTTCTAACCGTTGACGACCATTTAACAATTCGACCCCAGTCAATAGCCTATGAGGCGAAGCTGAATGGGCTATTGACCCGTGGCCCTTGAGGGCGAAGGGTCTAATTGTTTTAGTATCACCCAACTGGTCGGACAGAAAAGGCAATAATAAAGTTAGCAAATGCAAGTTGAAGAAATATTTTTTTGGGGAATAAAACGAAAGAGAGCGTCACGCTTGTCGCTACTCAAGGACTATTACTAATAGTTCTCTAGTAGTGTAGCCAATCAAACTGCAGGATTTGCATTAGTCCACTAGTTGGGTGATACCAAAATTGTTTCAATTTCCTGAGAATGCGCAGAAGAGCCGAAGTCCGTTTTATGCAGGCTTCTTGCTTTTGCTTTGTGGTCAGAGTCCGTGTTCTGGGCGCTGACCAAAAGAAAAACGGACTCTGGGGACAAGACTGGTGCACTTGAAGATAAGTCTGCATCTCAAGCAATATTCTCTATAAATTAATGTGTAGGAAAAGCGCAATGGAAATGTCATCGATTTCAGTGTCTTGATTTTTTGACTGGCTTGGTTGATATGGCTAATTCTTTTCAATATATTGTGATAATCATTCTAACAATGTAATCAAATCGATTGCTTAGTGGCGAGTCGCTTTCCTGAAGCCCACTTCACCAGCCCAAAATGATTTCCCGCGACATTTCAGTTTCACTCAGCTGTGCTGTTGCCTCAAATCGCTGTTTCCTTCACCTGTTTCCCTCGTTTTTTCCTGGCCTCTCCTCTTTGAAGGGACCTCAGTAAGACGTAGTCCACATAAGTGGTGTATCGCGAAGATATGAAGGGAATATAAAACGCTCTGAAGATGCGGTGAGATCTACAAACGAAAGGATACCCTTTCTTAGCTTTTTTCAAGTGCAATGTGATCGACAGAGACTGGGGATGAGTGTTAAGGCCCTGGCACAGGACACCCATGCAAAGAAACCAATCACATGAATGCAACTGGCACCGGGCGAGAGCAAAAGCATTCGAGCCAACCTCGTTCCCAGGGGAAGAGTAGGAGAGAACCCTGGGAACGAGTTTGCATTCGAGCAAACTGAAGAGATGTATTAATTTTCAGTGAATGGGAATTCTGGAAAAAATCCTAGTTCCCCTTTGAAAATGTCGAACCTACGGCAGGGGTATAAACCTAACGCATGAACGGTAACTTCCTTTGAAGAGAAAAGCTCTATGTACAGCTCTATTAAACGTAACATCCTCACAGACATTACAGTTGCTCAAATATTCACAAAAGTAATTGTAAAGTAGTTTACGTACCTGTCCGCATCTAGAAAAGGCTTTTTAATGACAACTTCCCATTCTTTGAACCTTTTTACAAAGTTTGGCTCACGCTCTGTTTGTCTCTCTGTGGCTAAATCCACGAGAAAGTCGCACTTGGAAACAGAAATCTGCAAAAATACAATGGTTTCATGTAGCCACCGTGAAACTACCAAGAGACCACCAGGATCTTAAGATTTCGATACAGGGTCTGTCACAGCATTTTCTTAGTCGAAAATGCTCCACGAAGTTGAATGCTCACTATCGTAGGGAAGACCTAACGCCAGGAACAGATGAATGACCCACTCTGTCAACAAGACCTTTTTCGTGCAGTTCAGACGCATTGCGGTCGATTTGATCCAGAGTAAATCGGCCCCAAAGAAGCCACGTTCGACACCCCCCCCCCCCCTTCCCCTCCACTTGGGTTGATCCGCCCGCTCAACAGGCTCAATCGATGTTCAGACGAATCTTAAGTAACATTCGGATCACACAAGTGACAATTCCTAAACCGCGGGGTAATAATAATTATTAACGCTTCTGATAGGCTACAAAGGTCTGATTTGGCGCCAAAATTATACATAAAACAACTGCGGCCAGTGAAAACGCCGCGATTTAAATATATCACAGTTGAAAGCCCTGAGACTTTCTGGGCCTTTATTGGGTGTCACAATTCCCTTCCTATCTTGAGAAAGGAGGGGGGTTTTACGTCATCAAACTCCACAATCATGTTACTTTTTCTTGTCGTGACCAGCCCACCGAAACAGTGACAAAAAGAGTAGATGGCTTTCCGGACCTGAGACGAGATGCGACAAGATTGGTGCACAAATGAGAATAAATAATTGACATTTACAGAGTAAAATTTAAGGTACGTACATATCTTGAAGTCTCCTCTTTGTTCATATCGTTCATGTTGGTGGGAATTAGTTTGGTAGCATTTGTTGCATCACTATAAGGCTTTGGTAACTGACCTCGAAATTCAGAGCGAATGAATTGAAGGCGCCACCTGGGATACAAACAGACCGAAAAAACTCAATAACAAGATGCCCACCCAACAAGCGTGCTCACATCGGGATGGTGAGAGTTTGCGTGTCGGTCGTTACAAAAGGAAGATACAAAACGGGTTTACCATAATCTCAGTTGTAGGCGCGGACAAGCGTGTGGCCAATTGAGGCATCCCAAAGCCATGATCGTTGCGTAGCTGCGTGGGCCGCATAGCCACCTTAAAAGCGTACTCGCGCAGTCACTCTTTCATCCCAGGTATTCTGCAATTACTCCGCTAAATCTCTCTATCAAAAGCAACTAACTTCATAAAGAGCTTTACCGTTGCCTAAAATAACCTGGAGCAAAAATTATGTTAAGCAACTGGAAAAAATACGGTGACCTTTAACAAGACGATGCTGAAGATGCTCGCAGAAAATGTTCCAGAAGAGGATATTTTGTTTGAATTCATCCAAGCATGGTTGAAAATTCAAGAAAGCGATCAAAAGTCACAGCAAAACCGTCAGAAAAGGAACTCGAACAAGATATTTCCATAGCGACAGAAGTGACTAAGGATCTTAAGAAGAGACAGCAGATATCAAAGAAGGCAATGAAAAAGTTCAAGACGAAATCAGTCAAATAAAGAAAGCAGGTAATATATGTGGAAGTATATTCCAGAGGGTAGTGTCTGAAAAAGTTGAATGGCATGGTATCATATGAGAACGCAGAGAATACAACTAGGAAGTTGAATACAAAGTTTTGTAACAAAAGCTACAAGTACTTTGCAAAGATTGATCGACTTCCCAATACCATCATGATCAAGTTTCAAATAGTACATTGACTAAAATGGCAAATTGCTGCGGCCAATTATAGCTGCAAGATTTGTCCGCTAGACAGACCAGCAACTAGTCTGTAAGCACTTAGAGAAATACATACTGAATTGACCACTTCCCATAGAGGTTTTTCAGGGCCAAT
>NC_090895.1:25287060-25327060 GCF_036669925.1 Montipora capricornis | reverse complement strand
AGAAAAATTGGTGGTTGTTTGCACGGGTCAGAACAAATCTCTGGAGTGTTTCAGAACAGATCCTCTACATTACCAAGGTATTTGACACTGGTCAATGCAGACCAAGCTTTGTACAAACTTGCCTAGGGAGAGTTACTGAAGGAACGGTTAGCATCAACCACTGGTTTAAGGGGCTATGTCACGTTATTATTAATAGGGTGTTTAGAGCAAATCTTTAGACCACACTTCGACTCTCTCCTCACTTACTACTTTAGACTCAGTAAACCAATAATAATAATTATTATTAAACCACATCATAACAACAACACTCACGCAAACTGGGAGGGATAACAGAGCCAGAGGAAACACAACATTGAAATTAAGGAAACCATTTAGAAAGTAAAAAGTCCATGGCTCCACACCTGTGTAAAAGAAACAAAAAAGAAAAACAATCACAAAGAAAACTTGGCAGAGCCACACACATTACTAACAACAGAAGTGTCACATTTAGATATATGGTAAGGGTAAAGTCTGCTTATGAGCCCAGTGGCCCATTAGGCCCGTAGTTTATTCCGGTTTCTGTGGCATGAAGCGACTAGGAGTATTTCTACTCCCCCCTGGATGGGATGCTAGTCCATCGCAGGGTTACCCCCAGCATTAAATTTGCCGGTACCCATTTAAACACCTGGGTGGAGGGAAGCACCATGAGTGTAAAGTACTGTCTTATCCAAGCTAAAGAACAGTCAATGCAATGTCCCGTACCACTCGCTCCAGAGTCGAGTGCACCAACCATGAGGCCACCGCGCTTAAAAGTCATCACTGGGGATAGAGACCTGTAGAGAGGGAGGGAATTGGGCACTGTGGAGGGGTGGATTAAAGGAAAGAAGAGCTATTATGATGAAAACAATGTAAGCTGTACAGCCATGTTGTTCCCCACTTCTTACTTCTCTTAATCAAATTTAGTTCCTAAACAAACCCTTAAAAATCCAACAGACTTTTTTTTTGAATACATGAATGTGATTTTAACCCTTTGACATCCAAACCGGCCGAAACCGGCCAGACTTACTAGGTTTAGTGTAAAGATGGGACAAAGTACATAAGATGCATAATCTATCTGGAACAAACTTCGGCAAACATTTTTTCTGCATCTGGTTAAATTATTCGTCTAGTATATTAAAAGACCGGCACAAGATGCATAATGCATCTGGATGAATAATTATCTAGTTTAGTGTGTCTTTGTAGAGATGATACTAATTTAAAAGTAGTAGTTTGTCCATATGCATACGTCTTATGCCTATCTTTACACCAAATGAACTTGACAGATGCAGAAAAAATATTTGCCCAAGTTCGCCCAGACAAATTATGTGTCTCTAGCATAAAAACAGCCAATTGCAATAATCTCACCATAGAGAGTTGGACCTCCTTTCCCAAACACGTTGTACAACACTATACTCAATGGTGCTATCACAGTCTTGCCATAGTAAAAGGAGTCTATATACACTAAAGGTCCCTAAGAAAATCAAAATTAGTTAATATGATAACAAGCATTTTGGCACAACTAACCCTAACAGATGAACGCACACCATCAAAACCTTACTTAAAATTTTGGACAGAAAGCAGTTTGGTCTGATCATTATACAAGCTAGCCCACTTTTTCGAATTCAATCTTTACTCATCAGGGGCTCTAAAAAAGCCGACTAGCAGTTCAACTTTGGATGGTGGAAGAGAGGTGTTTGGGAAAACCATGTTGATCGATTTATTGATTATACAAACATTTTCATTGATATCTTCCATGTGTCCGTGTTGCGTTTTTTCAATACATTTTCTTTAACATTTTCCTGCCCAAGAGTGACATGCATGTAATTTTTGACTAACGAAATTATGGGGTGGGAATGCCTTGCTTACGCAGGCTCATCAATAAGCTCACCCAGCTCTTTTGGACTGCATGTCTTTGAAATCAGACCAGGTACTTTGTTCAAATTTCAGCTGGTGATAAGCTCTCCATGAGCCAGTGAAATTCAATGGCAGCGAGCTGTTAGCGACAAAAAAGTCCCTCGGGGTTGGGAGTTAGACGTAATAGATTTTGATTTGTCTAATGCCAGACAATTTTACTTATCAGTGAGGGGGGTGGGGAGGGAAGGTTCAGGAATAAATGCGTTAACAACCTCCCCTTTAACCCATTGACTCCTGGGAGTAAGAACAATAGATTTTACCCTGTCTAACGCCAGATGATTTTACTCGTCAACAGTGGCCCTCTCACGAAGGGAAGTGTTAATAATATCCCTTACCAGCCAAGGAAAGAGACTTACATGTCTAAGGATTTAAATCCATCTCTTTCGCCAGACAATTTTACTCTTCAATGGCCACCGGTTCAAGAGTACCTACAATCCGGGTCAAAACTGTTGGGACAATTCCTGCTTTCCCCACCCCCCCCCCTCCCCCCCCAAAAAAAATGTTGATTTTTCAGTCTCCAAAGTCAAGATCTGTTCATTGATCACTAGCATGTTCCAACATTGTCTACTTTTCTCCCAAAATTTGACAAGTGTCCCGAAGTCTTTTGACCCAGATTGTACAGCCACTGAGAAACTACCCATATATACCCTTTAATGGCTACACTTTTTGTTTCCAGGATATAACTCACCAAAAATACTATTGATGATATAAGGCACAATTCTAGAAAATATACTACTCTTCCTTGTCTCATTAAGATGTCCCAAGCAATAGGTACACTGAAACAAAAGACAAAGTGTTAATCGACATGTTTGATGTAATGTGCAACCACTTCCTTCCAAAGCGTAGATCAAAATGTTCATTCTCTGAGTAACCGTAGTAATTGGTAACTATAGATTTCTTTGTTGGGTAGACATGAGAATTTGGTGTTATATCAAGATCACACCTCTTAAGCTGATGATTATCTTCATTCTCAATACCTGTGTGACTGACATTTCATGTAATTGTGGGGAGAATTTACATGCTTATCACTCCTGAGAGTCAAGGGGTTAAAAAACGAGCAGCAGTGTTTTATCGAGTTTCAAAACATGTGGCCTAGCCTAGTATACGGCTTCAAAGACACTGCATTACATGTACATACAATGTACCAATAAAGAAAGAGGTTTTACCGAATAGGATAGAAAGTCACTTTGTGTGAATCATGTATTACCGGGTACTTAAACATTTGATAGGGAATGCACAAGCTAAGTCAAATTCAATGAGCACTGCACTCTACGTGAACCTCTTGAGCCTTGATTTCATGCAGGCTAGAGGTTGAAGGTCATTAAGTCAGGGTTCAGCCATAACACTGCAACTACATTGTAATTGACAAACTGATCTATTTAACGAGGGCAAGTTTAAGGCCATAAAACTTAAAAGTGACACCTGTAACAGGTGATAATATTGGGTTACAGCTTCAATTGAGAACCCTGATTAGTGATAATAATAAGAAGTGGGGTCTAATATCAATTAGTATCAACCAACTAATGGACTAATACAAATGCTGCATTTTAATTGGCTACGCTACTAGAGGACTATTAGTAATATTTACCAGTGGTCCTTGAGTAGCAAAAAGTGTGACGCTTTCTTTCGTTTTATTCCCAAATAAATATTTTCTTCAACTTGCATTTGCTAACTTTATTTATTGCCTTTTCTGTCAGACTAGTTGGGTGATACTAAAACAAAAATTATTATTAGACCCTTCGCCCTCAAGGGCCATGGGTCAATAGCCCATTCGGCTTCGCCTTATTGGCTCTTGACCCGTAGCCGTGGCCCTTGTGGGCTACGAGTCTATTTGTTAATGATCCTTGCACATATCCTGGAGAATACAAAGTGCAGTAACTGCTAGTATTATAGGACCGGTCCACATCTGAAAGCATTGCAAATTTTGTGTTACACAAGACTAAACAAGGCAACATTAAGAGCCAAGTAGATACAATGTACACTCACTGTACTGGTCATAACTAAGACAAAACAGCATCTCAAGAAAACACACATCCCCAATGCCGTTTTGGCAAATGTGGGCCTTGAAGACACTGAGTCAAATGAAAATGACCTTGCACTTCAATAGATGTTTGAACAGAGTGATCCTTTACTTAACCTACATACAGTAATATTGCCACAAAAAGCCACATGTACATTCATAGACTGGGCACTAGTCAATAAATGTTCTCAGGTTTCTGAACATTATAATCAGGATTGCCACAGGTCACAAAGTTCTGCAGCAATGCTGTTAGGTAGATCAAAACCTTTGAGTCTCACTTTTACGAGGGAAAGGTTTAAAGGGGCTACATCATGTTATTTTAGGGTGTTTAGGGGAAATCTTTAATAATCATGAGCTTACAACTTAAAAATGGTAATGTGGAATTCCTTTACTGATAAAATTATCGTAACAGTTACATCACCAACGATGATTCAGAGCAAAAATGACCTTTATCCAACCAATTTGCCATAAACTTGAAAAACACCAGCCTGACTTTTTCCAAGATTATCCAAATGTAATCCATTTTAATCTTGTCCATTTATGTCCATCCATGCATTTCTTTTATGTTGTTCAACAGATTTAAGTGGTTATTGCAATGTTTCATTCTAAATTTTGGGCATTTTCTGTGTCATGAACGTACATCATTTTACGTGACATAACCCCTTCAACCCTTTCGTAAGCACTTCACGTTGGTTGGGCTTCTGGTAAAGGTCATGGGTCACCTTGTGATCCCCACACAAGGAAACATGAACCGCGTATTACGCAGTGTACTTGTATTGGACAACTCTATGGTTCTTGATTCAAATCAACCAGAAATTAAAATTTGAAAAAAACCTTCAAAATATTTACCCAAGGACTGCACTGAAAGGCCAGCCAATCAGCGAACCAGCCGCAGTTGCTAATACTGCAACCTGCAACGACAAAAAAATTGACATGTTACTTGACTCTGAGGATGACTTTCACTCATAAGGTAAAAATGTCAGTCGATGTCCCGAACCAACAACAGTCCTGCACAGGAACATTTTAACCTGGATGATCTTATTTCACCAACTTTTGATAAGATGCCTGAGTTCAAAGCATTTTGCTTTCAATAAATTTTCTCAAAACACGTAATCCACTCAAGCATGATAGAGCGGTTTTCAATTGAGTGTCGTAAAACAAAGTAATAGTACTTCGGCCAATCAAAAGAAGGTACAAACAGCGCAATGAGCTAATCCAAATTTGTAGCAACTCCATGTAACTTGCTCAAAGTGCAGGAAAAATTGCAACATGCAAGTCGCAATTGGTTGATAAACTGGAGCGAGATTTTAACCAATCACCAAGCTCAGCAATAATTCAATTGCATAATTACTTCAACAGTCATTTGAAAACTGCGTTATTATAATTATAATTTATTATCATGTTCCTTGTAAAATAACTACAATGCAGTACTTAACTCTATTGGTAGGCCTCAAGCATGTATATCTCGTCCAATAAAACTTATGTTTTGAACTACTAACATTATCCTTTGTTGAAAAGATGCTGAACAAATGGCTTTTAAGAATCCCCTGATTGGCAATCTTACCACATAATTTCCAGAAAACCAACCACCATATGATAAGTATGCCATGTACATTGCAAATGTGCTGGGAAGAAATGCTGAAAAAAGACAACAACAGCAACTTTATTATTTCGTACTCAACAGTTACAAGTTAATTTAAAAAAGAAAAATATATACAAGTCCTGTAGCAGTACAGAAAAAGTAAGCTACACATTCAACTTCTTTAACAACGGATTACAGTTACCAAACAGCAAAAAGCTGGACATAGACATAATCAATGGATGCGCCTACCAGCGGCAGAAATGAACATTCCTGTGCTAAAAAGCATGAAAACAATGGCAATCCGGGCAACGTGATTACCAAACTGTTTCATTATGCCCCTAAAGGAGATAATATGGATAACAGTATTACTTACATGTCCCAATTCCTTACTATTAAATAAATGATACTACCACTACCACTACCACTACCACCACCATCACTATAGCTGTACTACAACCACCACCACTGGTGCTTCTCAGGCTAATTCAAATAGTTTCCCATTCTTTTTCCCATAGAAGTATGAACTAAATCTATAGGGCAAGGTTAACATTGATTTATTGTGGGGAAGGGGGGGGGGGGGTGCAAATGCTTGATTGCCTGTATATTACAGCCACCATCACCATCACCACCACTACCACTGGCACCACCACAACCACTGCCACCACCACCACCTCTCCCACTGCCACCACCACCACTACTGCCACCACCACCACCACTGCCCCCACCACTATCACTACCACTGCCACCACCACCACTACTGCCACCACCACCACCACTGCCACCACCACCACCACTGCTACCACCACCACCACTGCCACCACCACCACCACTGCTACCACCACCACCACTGCTACCACCACCACCACTGCTACCACCACCACCACCACTACCACTGCCACCACCACTACCACTACCACTGCCACCACTACCACCACCACAACTACCACTTCCACTGCACACCACTAATATAACCACCGCCACCACCACTACAACTACTACCACTGCCACTACCACAACCACTATCCCAACTATTATGAACACCACCACTGCTACTATGTCTACCACTCCTCCTATCACAATAATATAATTATAATCATCAACATCATACTTATAATCTAATGGATCTCTCAGATACAGCTATAGTAGTAGTATTGATAGCGGTGGTGGTGGTGGTGGTTGTAAGTGAACATTGATTGGCCAATTCAGCAAGCCACATTTGACAGTACAGCACTATTTTACATGTAGAGTAACTTAAACTTCTATTGTGTTGCTTGATTCACACATTCTTCCACCCAACAAGCATAGCTCTGTTACTTTCAGGTGAGAACTGTTCGTCAAAGTTTTTGTATACATAGAGGATATCGAGTGTTGAAAAATATTAATTACGTATCTCCAACCGGCCATGTCATATTCTATTTATTATTATAAACACTAATGAAATATATATCAAATACAAGATGTTACAATTGAAACCACTGGGAACTCGGAAAAATCCGAGCCCCAGATGGAATTCGAACCCACGACCCTCCGTGATCTAGTACGGATGCTCTACCACTCGGATTTTTCCGAGTTCCCAGTGGGTTCATTTGTAACACCTTGTATTTGAATAATTTGATATAATGTTAACCATTGTCTCACATACTACATAATAATAATAATTGTTATTATTATTATTATTATTATTATTATTATTATTATTAATTATTATTATTATACCTCTTAGCATTCTTTAAATATTATTCATGTAGAGTAACAAGAAAATCAGAGGTTGAATGACATACCTATAAAAATATGTCTCACAGGCTGCGCATATTATTGACAGAACAAAGCGAAGAAAATAAAACACCAGTACCTGCCAAAACGACAAATTGAATTATTACCACGTGTTACTTCAAATATACAGTGATTTCGTTTCACTCATTACTAAGTATTAAAAGTCGGCGATAAGCTCTCCATGAGCCAGTGAAATTCACTGGCAGCCGGCCGTTAGCAACATCCCTAGGAGTTAAACTTAATAGACTTTGGAATGTCTAACGCCACTAGACGATTTACTCACCAGTAAGGGGTGGCTCAGGCCTAAAAGGGTTAAATGACAGCTTGATTATTAAGAAAAAAGTCACTGTTTCTAAAATTACCTTATTGGCTTCAAATAACTGAATTTGCAGTTTTCCGGGGATAGCATGTAGAAGAAGATATGCATAAGACCTGATGGCATACTTTGGTGAATACTCCCAAGTTTGAAAACCAGTACCAAACGTCAAGTAATGCATCTAAGGTTTTGAAAGAATGTAAATAAAAAGAGAACAACATCAGAAAGCTGGTGGATGAGTACTTTGGCTTTTAAATGTATAGTTGGCGTAAAGGGACCTGAATCTCTGTACAACGTCGGGGGTTTGGGATACATTGTAAATGTAAAAGATGCAAACAAGTTAATGCTTTTACAGTAAATGTGCACTTAACAGCTATCAAGCTAGTTTACTTAATAATCTGAAAGTAACAACAATTTTATTATCATTATTATTATTATTATTATTATTCATACTCACAGAACATGATTAAGAACCCCAATAGGCCTTTTTCGATATATTAAATTCAGCTTGAAAGAGAGGTTTAGAGGGCAAAGACAAAGGAAAGTGGATGATATGCTAATATCTTTCACATTCATTGCAACTTGTTTCTATTGTTTTTTCCTCTCTGCCTTCACTATCGAGCTGAATATTGATATTTCGAAAATGGTCAATTGTCAGGAGGCAACCAGTTGGCTATTTACAAAGTGTGGAAGAGTTAAAGCCCGGGGCAACTGGAAACAAATCCAAACCAGAGATTAGAGTGGGATTTGAACCTGGGACAACTGCATGCAAAAACCCAACGCCCTAACCACTGTACCATGCCGGCAAATGAAAGGGACTATGTCAGTTGGGGCACATGCATAGTAGGGGCCAGTTGGGATTAATTTGATCGGAGGTTTCCTGGTCAGACATAACCACAGTCGAGCCATTGTCACACATTCTCTCCACAATGACAGAAGCTTTCGTGCACCTGTGTTTTTCGAACCTATAGAACTTTCTGAAGATAGAAACAATTCAAGTAGATGAAATAAGCCGTTTAACAGGAAGGAAAAATTTCAGGCTGACATTCAAAAACAAAAATCAAAACTTAAAATTCAAAGATCCAGCCGACATTCAAAAGCAACACACAAACTATCTACATGATATTTAAAATGTTAAGTTAACAAAAAAAAATTTCTTCTTACTGGTTCCCAATAGTTGAATGTTTCATCACAGTCAGAAATATTACTGAGAAAAGCAGAACAAAATCTGGCGGACAACAGCAGTTTGAATATCGTATATGGTCTTGGACTCCACACAGACTGATCATCACAGGAAGCCAACTTCTTTTCCCTGAAACAAAACCACAACATCCAATATTATCTTTATAACTGGGAGGGACTCTGAATAAGTGCAGCCATGAAAACCTAGAGGTGTGCATGCATGCGACCCTTCTCTGGGTGTAACTTCCATACCAGGAAGTATACACACGTACCTTGTAGGTCTTTAGCAATGGCCACGGAATACACTGTACGTTTGAATGTGGGGTGAGGGGGGTGGGGTGATGTGATAGGTTTTGGTATGGATCAGAGAAGTATTAGGGGAGAGGACAGGTTTAGGAGAAAACAACAATGTTGTCATTGTATTGAGTTTCGCTTGTCAGTGGGCTCAAATAAGCTTCTACCCTTGGGTAGAAAACTGGGCTTAACCTGGGTTCAAGACAGAACCAAATCGATATATTTTTCTTTGTTTTCTTTGTTTGTTTGTTATTTGTTCAAGCAGGTTGAAGTATTGGCAGCTATTCAGCTGATGTGGACTTGCTATACCCACCCACCCATATACTGACGAAGGACAGCCACAACACCGGGAACTTCATCCCCTACTCTTCACGAATAGTGTGTAGGTTCTTTAACGTCCCATAGGGAACTTATAAACGTGAACGATCTGTGTGAGACGAGGCCTACGGTTTATAGTCCTTATCCTTTTGTTTCCTTCAATGTAATGTTTTGGTTCTTCTTTTATTTTACACACAGGCTCTTCGTCCTCCATGGATGAGCCCAAATTTTCACATTTTAACAAGGCCACGTGCGTAAATCTGTTAAATGGAAGTAGTCAAAAGATCGCGAAGTGGAACCCAAAGGACAACGGGTTTGTCGAAAAGGTTAGGGAGGGATAACGAGTAAGCCCCCAATTGAAATTCACTTACAAATCAATATCCGTTGACCTTGCAGAGCCGAGAATAGATTTTGAACCAGTTGTACTCGATGATGATTTCTGTCTGCGAGCGGCCATGTTGTTTACACGCCCACGATTCAAGCACATGTATGTACAGCGTTTTTATTAAGCGAGGTATATATTTTTTTCAAATATGGTGAATCTAATGTACCCTATCAATTGTGAATGACCCAATCACCTGATTATACTCATTAGTTGTTTTTTTTTTTTTTTGACAGACTATTTTAAATGATACCACTTTTATCATGCTATCAATGTCAATTTCGTTTAATGATTGAGATTGTTTATTTACTTGGGGCGCTTTGCTTGTCAAGCTTGAGCTTGAGCTCGTCAATGTGCAAATTTGTACCACTCAATTATACTTGAGCTCTCCTTTTCTTTTTGTCAATAATTCTTTCTTTTTCCTTCCAGCTATTCTCGGCGGGTTCTAGTCTCCTTGGCAGCCGCTCGGGCTGATGGAGGATTCATTATAAGTAAAATATATGAAAGTGTACACGTTTCTATGGAGCATTTCAATTGGACAGTTTGTTGTGAACACACAGAAGCCAATCAAAGATGGTTTTATGTTATGTTTTTCGTTATATCAAAGATGGCGGATATAAACAGAGAATTGGAAGAAAAATTGCGCGAAATGTGCTGTATTGGAGACGAGAAGAATGCTAGACTACTTGTAGAAAGAGGAGTGAATCTTAATGCAGCAAACGCCGTTAACGGGTGGACTCCTTTGCACTGGGCAGCGAAGAGAGGCCATAGAAATATAGTGAAATACCTTCTACAACAGTGTGTTGATACGAAGGCTCTTACAGGGAAAGGCGAAACTGCAGGACAGGTAGCCACTGATGAAGAAATCAGAAAGATGCTAGGAGAAGAAGACAACGTCAAACTGAACACAGAGGTCGAAACTTTGCCGATCGTGCCAAATTATCTTCGAAATCCAGAGTTTTTCTATGCACGGGAAACGTCGGAGAACTTTATAGACACTGGAAAAATGGGATTTGAGAAGGGTGGCCTTATGGCAAGGAACCAAGATCCCTCTGTTACGTGTTCATCTATGTTTAACAGACATAAGAGCAATAATGCAGAAACGTATACAGGACACGTACAATCACTAGAAGAGCTGGTCTTAAAATTACGAATTGCAGATTCGAAGGACGAGGACTTCCTCGAAGTTGATTTGGACAGAAGCAATTTGACATTTGAAAATCTCGTGTCTGTTTGCTGTGATGAGTTATGTATTGAAGCGAACAATATAAAAAGGATCAGAAAATTGCCAAATACTATTGTTAGGAATGACAAGGACGTAAAAAGACTATTATCTTTGCAGGAATTAGAGGTTGTCCTAAAAAGGCAGACAATTGAATAGTCAAAACAATAGCGAAGGCCTTTTACTGTGAAAATCGGAAAACCATGAAAATAAGAAATATTTATGAAACGTTTTTGGGTTTCAAGGAAGAAGCCAATCACGCACGAGAAAGCTAAACCGCAACCACTAATGGTAATTAATTTTGTTTTTGGTTTCATGTTGCTTCTGACTGGTTGGTGCCCAGAGGGAAATGTCAAAATCAAATCAAAGTGTTCACGGCTTTTGGATTTGCCCAGTAACAGGCCATTCTTGAGTTTGATGTAGAGATTAAATTAATTAAAATTATTAATTTATGTGGTTTAACATACAGCATTCCTTAAGTTGTGGAGGGACAGCAGTGCAGTAGTTTAAAGCACCAGATTCCCACCGCCAGGATCAATGGTCACAGGCATAGATTGTTTTCTTCGACAAGAAGCTTTGCTCCAAACTGCTTATCTTCGACTAGGTGTATGAATGGGTTATAATAATAGACCTTATCACAGTTTTGGAAGCCATCTTGACGGGTAGGCAAATGTGATCGAAATAACAGTGGCTCTATGGGAATCTGCAGTAAAATAACTTGAGCAAACCTTGAATGTAGAAAAAATTGAGAATAGTAAACTTTAGTTGCCAACCAAAGGATTTTCCTGACAAAATTTGTGGATCCCACCTGCACTAGAATTTGGCCAGCTAAATTTTCAATTTTGCCATACAATTGCTTGAAATATTTACGCTCAGTCGGACATGCGTCTTTGGAAAAAAAATACGGGCAATTGTACGAGAAATTTAAAATTTCCTGATTGTCAGTCCTGGAAACTGATCAACATCCCTTTGTTAAACTGAGTACATGGCAGAATTGCCACATACACAAACTCAATGTATGCAATGTCCTGCTAACTGGGTTAATTTGGGTGTTACAAGTGGCATGCAGAATAACACATGGTTTGGGGCTGAGCAAGAAAAATGCTTACCACAGGCGTAGTAATTCTAGCAAATTACCGGTACTAGCCTTGTGTGAAGGCCACAAGACACCTTAAAAATGACATCCATTCAAATCACAAGCCATTGCTGCCTTGTTTTTGAGCTTCAAATTAAAAAGATAATTTACTTTGAAATTTTTAAAAGTAATTGTCATTTAGGAACAATGTACATTATGACTCGAAATATTGAATGATTCTGTTGTGTTATGCAATAAAAAGACATTATCACCACTAAAGACAGGGCGTGGTCTCCTAGATCAAGGACATCAAGTTTCTTTTCTGGGCGTAGAAAACTGGGATGAATTTTTCTCTTCTGTTTATATGAAAAATTTCAGGCCAGTTATCAAGATAAAAGAAGCAGGACACACTCTGAACCAACCTCATTCCCAGGGTGTCTTTGTCGATATGGAGACCCTGAGAACGAGGTTGTACACAGAACTATAAATGATTAATATGTGCAGGCACACTCTATTTTGGTAATTGGACTAAATGACGTCAAGACATAAATAAGTTGAAAAACCAAGGGAGATCATGCCAGGCTTCACTACATCAACACATGAAAATATAGGAATAATAATAACAATAAGTGTCATGCTAATTGCCATCACAAGTATAGCAATGTGACAGCTCAACAAGGTCAAACCTACAGCATACTATGGCACCTCCGGTTCCTGCTATACGGTTCATGTATGACGTTGGAGCAAAGCTTACAGCCAGTTGGAATCAGCTGTATGCTGGTTTTTGTTGATGGGGGAAAACCAGAGAACCCAGAAAAAAACCCTCAGAGCAGAATAAAGAGCCCAAAATGCGTAATGCGTATGCTTTATGATGGTAGCCACCTTCTTATGGCTATGCCACCATGAAAAATTTGTTCCATCTGTGTGTACATAAGGCAAATAAAAAATAATGAACTGCAAATTTCTGGTAGAGGGCAAAGGATCATATTTGCTGGGTAAATTTGCAATTATATATTTTTTTTGTCAAAGACTTCTGGAAATGTTTTGGAGAAAATCAGACCAAAGAATGTGAAAAACTGAAACCAATACCAGAAAACTTCTAGACTTCGTATGTTTTTGACAAATTTTCTTTTCAGATAAGGACAACAAACCTCAGACCCTGTCTAACAAATACAGGTCAGTGCAACAATGTTCGTAACTATGTCGTGGGACGTAAAAGAACCCACACCTTGTTTGCTCAGAGCAGGTCATGGAATTCCCAGTGTTGTGGTCTATCCACTGTGGTATTACGGTTAGGAGAATAAACCCTTGGAGATACTAGCTACACCAAACTACTCTAAAACCCGAGGATAAAAAAAGGTATGATGATGATATCATATGACCACACCTCGGGTCACAAGTCCCCAATGTGACCCTACCAGCCTAATGGCAGGTCCCTCCAGATATAACTCACCCAAAACCGAGCTTAGAATTTTGAGTTATTAACACTAATTCTTGCGATCATATCGATAAATGAGCTTAATCCAATTCATTTTTAATTTAAAACGAACTGAAATCGTCAATAAATTATTCATGACAGTGCTAACAAATTAAACAAACAACGGTGTAAAACTGAAAACAAATTCTTTCAGCCTTCTCTAGTCTCCGCACACTTTTTCAAAGGACTTGAGCATCTCGAAATAATCTGCTGGCAAAATATCTTTCCCACACAAACAGTGGTTTAAATAATCTCTCTGAGGCACCAGCCCCTGCAGATAAAATTGTTCCGTGACTATGTACGTTGTTGCTTCAATTTTCTCCCCACCCGAAGCTTCCACTGTAACTTGTTCTCGCCGATAGCAGCCCATCTTCACCTTTTCAAACACATCTAATTTATCCAAACCTCCGTCGTCGAGTCTGTACAAAGCTCCAAACACTACCGAATTCTTTTCCGGTGTGATGTTCCCAGAGCCGTAACCATCAGGTCTCTTAAACGAAAAACTAAACTTATAGTCGAGCAGCTTGGCTCCCACTCGTGAGGTAAAGAAGGCTTTCCGTTCCCTCATTCTATCCGGATTCATGTTGGATCCATAAGCGAAATAAACCTCCTTGGCTGCCATGCTAAGACGTCTTCGGTCTGTGGACTTCTTTGTCAGTAGCACTTCCGTTTTGTGAGACCCATCCCCAGGATCCTCGCTTTATACCAGCAGTGAGGCGTGGTTACCTACAGCAACCACACGGTTGGTACTTTAAGTAGTGTTATTAAAGTGTATCATAATAGTATGTAATTATATCATGGATGTATTAAAGCCTTAAATTGTTATATATAAAGGTATATACCAGTGAATTTCCATGTATACCCATATATATTCATGTATACCCATGTATATCCATGTATACCCATGTATGTCCATGTACACCTATGTATAACCATGTATACCCATATATATTCATGTATACCCATGTATATCCATGTATGCCCATGTATGTCCATGTATACCCATATATATTCATGTATACCCATGTATGCCCATGTATGTTCATGTATACCCATATATATTCATGTATACCCATGTCTATCCATGTATGCCCATGTATGTTCATGTATACCCATATATATTCATGTATACCCATGTATATCCATGTATGCCCATGTATGTCCATGTATACCCATATATATTCATGTATACCCATGTATATCCATGTATGCCCATGTATGTCCATGTATACCCATGTATATCCATGTATAACCATGTATGTCCACGTATACCCATGTACATCCATGTATAACCATGTATTTTCATGAATACCCATATATATTCATGTATACCCATGTATGCCCATGTATACCCATGTATATCCATGTATGTCCATGTATACCCATATATATTCATGTATACCCATGTATATCCATGTATGCCCATGTATGTCCATGTATACCCATGTATATCCATGCATAACCATGTATGTCCATGTATACCCATGTATATCCATGTATAACCATGCATTTCCATGTATACCCATATATAATCATGTATACCCATGTATATCCATGTATACCTATGTATGTCCATGTATACCGATATCTATTCATGTATACCCAGGTATATCCATGTATGTCCATGTATACCCATATATATTCATGTATACCCATGTATATCCATGCATACCCATATATATTCATGTATACCCATGTAAATTCAATGTATACCAATATATATTCATGTATACCCATGTATATCCATGTAAGGCCATATATGTCCATGTATACCCATGTATATATGTCCATATATGTACATATGTCCATGTATACCCATGTATACCCATGTATAACCATGTATGTCCATGTATATCCATGTATACCCATATATATTCATGTATACCCATGTATATCCATGTATAACCATGTATGTCCATGTATACCCATGTATATCCATGTATAACCATGTATGTCTATGTATACCCATATATATTCATGTATACCAATGTATATCCATGTATACCCATGTACGTCCATGTATACCCATGTGTATCCATGTATAACCATGTATGTTCATGTATACCCATGTATGTCCATGTATACCCATCTACATCCATGTATAACCATGTATAGCCATGTATATGCATGTATATCCATGTATGCCCATGTATATCCATGTATAACCACGTATGTCCGTGTATACCAATATATATTCATGTTTACCCATGTATAACCATTTGTAGCTGTGTATATCTATGTTTACCCATGTATCTCTATGTATACCCATGTAAATCTATGTATAACCTTGTATATCCATGTATACCCATGTATATCCATGTATAACCATGTATTTCCATGTATACCCATGTATATTCATGTATACCCATGTATGCCCATGTATACCCATGTATATCCATGTATAACCATGTATGTCCATGTATACCCATGTATATCCATGTATAACCATGTATGTCCATGTATACCAATATATATTCATGTATACCCATGTATAACCATGTATAGATATGTATATCTAGGTATACCCATGTATCTCTATGTGTACCCATGTTAATCTATGTATAACCTTGTATATCCATGTATACCCATGTATGTCCATGTATAACCATGTATACCGATGTATGTCCATGTATAACCATGTATACCCATGTATGTCCATGTATACCCATGTATATCCATGTATAGCTATGTATATCCATGTATATCCATGTATATCCATGTACAGCCATGTATTTCCATGTATACATATGTTCAGCCATGTATATCCATGTATATCCATGTACAGCCATGTATATTCATGTCTGTCCATGTATACCCATGTATATCCATGTATAACCATGTTCAGCCATGTATATCCATGTATATCCATGTACCGCCATGTATATCCATGTATACCCATATATCTCTATGTATACCCATGTATATCCATGTATAACCGTGTATATCCATGTATACCCATGCATATCCATGTATATCCATGTATATCCATGTATACCCATGTATACCCAAGTATACCCATGTATATTCATGTATAGCCATCTATTGCCATGTTTTTCCATGTATAGCCATGTATATCCCTGTAGAGCCATGTATATCCATGTAAAGCGATGCAGTTCCATGTATACCCATCTATATCAATGTATACCCATGTATGTCGATGTATACCCATGTGTACCCATGTATATTCATTTATATCCATGTATATCCATGTATACACATGTATATATATGTATACCCTTTTACAGTCATGTATTTCCATGTATATCCATGTACCGCAATGTATGCCCATGTATATCCATGTATACCCATGTATATACATGTATACCCATGTAGTATCATGTATATCCATGTATATCCATGTATACCCATGTATATCCATGTATACCCATCTATATCCTTGTTTAGCCACGTATTTCCATGTACACCCATGTATATCCATGTATAACCATGTATTTCCATGTATATCGATGTAGAGCCTTGTATATCCATGTATATCCGTGTACGGCCACGTATTTTCACGTATACTCATGTATATCCATGGATACCCATGTATGTCCATGTATACCCTTTCATATCCATGTTTTGCCATGTATATCCATGTATACCCATGTACAGCCATGTATCTCCATGTATATTCATGTTTATCCATGCATACCCACGTATATCCATGTATACCCATGCATATCCATGTTTACCCATGTATATCTAAGTACAGCCGTGTATAGCCGTGTGCAACAGTGTGTATCCATGTATAGCCATGTATCACATGGATATGTATTCATGGATAACCATGTACAACCATGTTTATCCATGTATAGCTGTGTAGTATCATATATGTCCATATATTTCCATTTAAAACCATGTATTTTCATGCTGTCCTTGTATATCTATTTATAACCATATATATCTATGTATAGCCTCTTATTATCATATATATCATATATATGCATGTACACCCAAGTACATCTATGTATAGACGTGTATTACCCTGCATATAACCATAATTTCCTTTCTACAGGGACGACCATTTGGAATGCGCTGCTAGACCAGCTAAATCAATTGCCTTCTATAAATGGTTTAAGAAAGCAAATAAAATCTTTCACGTTTGCATCGGCAAAAACTGATAAAATTAAGCAATTTTTGTAAAAAGTATGTTAAGGTCATTGATTTTTAAACTTAGGTATCTTTGTATATTATACACGGCTTTTAGGTAAAACAGATTTTCTATGTAAAATACGTATGAATTTGGTGAAATTACCGCGTTTAACTAACGTTCTCCTATCCTATCTATCTATCTATCTATCTATCTATCTATCTATCTATCTATCTATCTATATCTGATATACTTAACCATGAGATCTTGATAAAGAAATTAGAATACTTTGGCTTTGATCACTCAGCAGTTGCCATTTTCCATTCGTATTTGTCAAATCGCAAGCAACAGTTTAGTGTGAATGGAACATCTTCTAAGCTTCTAGATATTTCGTGTGGCGTATCACAAGGCTCAATATTACGACCCCTTTTATTTTTAATGTATATAAATATTTCTTCGGCGAAATGTGACGCGTGAGTATTTTTCCAAAATAAGCAATAAACACAAGCACAAAGTTAACAAGTAAATAAAAGTTTGGGAATGACTGTATTTTCTCCTGTAAACTTTATAGGGAGCTTCAAACTTTACCAACATTTGTCCAAGGACAACAACTAATAACGTCTTATTAAGCACGTCGAAAGCATTTATAATGTCGGAAACGGGATAATTGGTATTGATTAAGGTAATGTGTATGTAATGACAATGATATAGCGGCCCGGAAATCGAGCGTATCTATCTGTCTGCTTCAATTATTAAGTTTGTTCATCTTTTGTCCTGAAGATCTTTATAGCCAATAGCCAATCAGTTTACGTTTGATCAATGTATGTCTATAAGATAAGAGAACAATGGGTTGTAGTTTAGTCAGTCAGAGACATGAACTTATGGTGTACGCCATCGGAGAAATTGTAAAACAATCGAGGAAAGCGACAGTGTGGGTTCCTTACTTATTCCCCATAACAAAAACCTAAGTTTTCGGGTGCTTAGTATAATTGCTTTTAAACCAAAACGGTTATCGACACTGGGCATCAGCTTTGACCATAGATCGTGGGCATTTAAGCCCTTGCTTACCCCCACCCCCCTCCTCCTCAACAAGAGTCAAGATTCAAGAGTTGAAGCCAGATCGCGAGCCCAAAAAAATATTCCAAGAAGAAATTTATTATGTTCACCTCCACCCACACACGCAGAGACGGATTTCTAAGTTTTGCCACTACTTAAAATTTTATTGACATCATTCATTCAACAGAAAATATGGCCATTACCGAAGGAACTACGCCCGTAAAATAACACCTTTTTTGTAGTGGGATAATAAATCTCTTATTCGATGGTCTAACATATAAGGCCATTCTCTCCGTTGAGCATTGTCCGACCGACCCCAATTTTTGGAATTTTCAAAAAAAAAAAAAAAAAGGGTAACGGTGTTTTAAAACCATTTTAATGTTGCATAGGAGTTTCAGGGGTTGATCCTTTTTCCCACGCTGTCTTAAGTTTGCAACAACATCCACCAACTTTTCAGCCATATTCATTTTGGGTTCACGTTTTGTTTGTTTTCCGGGCTCCACAGCTATGATGCTGGGGTAGCGGGACTCCGATTCCGAGACTGCCCAGGAAACGCATTTGACGCTAAACGAAAAAAAAAAGGAGGATGGGCTAATACTCGCGGACATTTTGCTCACTGCTCGCAAAATGCTTTGCAACTCTCAAAATATCCGCGCGTATTATATGTTAAACCATCGAATAAGATGTATTTATCACGCCGTCTGAAAAACAACAAAATATACCAGCAAAAGCTCGAGAATGAGCAAGAGTAGAATCTTCTCTCAATGCAGCAAAGCACAAGGAATAAATCTGGAAACAAACAAAAATAAGATACGAGAATGCGTTGATCGAGCCTTGTCTCCAAAGCTGCGATTGCTAATTCTGCTGTCGTACTTAGCATCATCAGCAGAATAGCGCACGATTGCAAATTTGTTTGGTGTATCTCCACCTTTTGTTTGCACTTGTGTTAAAGTGTGTGCTGCAATTGTCAACAAACTGAAGTCGCGGTTTATCACGTTACCTAAAGGAGAATATTCCAATGTGTGCTGATACGATGGACGGTACTCATATTCTTGTAATTGCCCCACCGACCGACCATGACGACTTCGTGGATCTCAAAGGCTACCACATCATTCTTATGCAAACAGTTGTTGACTATGAAATGATATATGAAATATGGTGAACTGCGGATGTGAAATCAAGTTAAACTATGATCCTCGCAGTTATGAACGCAATTTTAGCAATTGCGTAGGGATGAGCGCGCATGGGTGTGTATGAATATAAATGGGTATCCATGGGTATAAATGGCTTAAGGCTTTACATGAATATACATGGTATACATAAGCATGCATAGATATACATGGCTGTACAAGGATATACGTGGCTGTACATGGACAGAAAAGAATATACATGGGTATACATCGGTATACATGGATATACATAGGCATATATGGGTGTACATGGCTGTACATGGATATACATGGATGTACACGGATACAAATGCCTGTACATGGATATACAGAGCTGTACATGGTTATACATGGATGTACATCGATAGACATGGGTATACATGGATATACATGGCTGTACATGGATATACATGCCTTTACATGGAAATACATGGATATACATGGCTGTACATGGATATATATGATAATACATGAATATACACGGGTATACATGAATATCCATGGGCATATATGGATATACATGGTTGTACATGGATATACATGCCTGTATGTGGATATACACGGGTATACATGGATATACATGGCTGTACATGGATATACACGATAATATATGGGTATCCATAGGTATACATGGACATACATGGCTGTATATGGATATTCATGGATATACAAAGGTGTACATGGATATACATGGATGTACATGGCTGTACATGGATATACATGGCTGTACATGGGCATACATGGATATAAATTCGTATACATGGAAATACATGGCTGTACATGGGCATACATGGTTATACATGAGTATACATAGAAATGCATGGGTATACATGGATATACATGGCTGTACATGGATATACACGATAATATATGGGTATACATAGCTATACATGGACATACATGGCTGTATATGGATATTCATGGATATACACGGGTGTGCATGGATATACATGGATATACATGGCTGTACATGGATATACATGGATATACATGGCTGAACATGGGTATACATGGATATACATGGCTGTACTTGGATATCCATTATAATACATGGGTATACATGGACATACATGTCTGTATATGGATATTCATGGATATACACGGGTGTACATGGATATACATAGCTGTACATGGATACACATGGACATACATGGCTGTAGATGGGCATACATGGGTATACATTCGTATACATGGATACACATAGGCACACATGGATATACATGGCTGTGCATTGATATGCATAGGTATACATGGAGATACATGCCTTTACATCGAAATACATGGATATACATGGCTGTACATGGATATACATGATAATACATGAATATACACGGGTATACATGGATATGCATGGGCATACATGAATATACATGGTTGTACATGGATATACATGCCTGTATGTAGATATGCACGGGTATACATGGATATACATGGCTGTACACGATAATACATGGGTTTACATAGATATACATCGATATACACTGGTGTACATGTATATACATGGCTGTACATGGATATACATGGATATAAATGGCTGTACATGGATATACATGATAATACATGAATATACACGGGTATACATGAGTATACATGGGTACACATGGATATACACGATTATACATGGGTACACATGGATATACACGATTATACATGGATATACATGGGTATACATAGAGATATAGAGGATATTACATGGCCGCGCGGGGATACGAATTTTATCTTCGAGTGCTGAAAGTATCTCTCACGAGTGAGCGAAGCGAACGAGTGAGAGATACTTTCAGCACGAGAAGATAAAATTCGTATCCCCAAGCGGCCATGTAATGTTCTGTTTATTATATAGATATTGATGAAATGTCTAGATTTAAAACAACTTGTTTTATTCATTTTCGAAATGATAAAAAAGTGTTCACCAACCACTAAAACGCGCATGTTGTGTAACATGAAACAAGATATGAAAGTTATGAAAAACAAATCATGATAATGTAAAATTTGCAATAAAAATGTTAATGTAGTAGAGAAGAATTATATTAAAGCACAAAAGTATCGTACAATGAAGAGGAAGCTCGCGTTATATTGGCTAATCGTGTTCGTTACCATGACGACAGCAATATCCTCACATGTGAAAGATAAAAATGATACGTTCACTGCGCGCGGTGAAGATATGATTTTTTAGTAATAGGAGAAATCCTGGTATTTCATCAATATCTATATAATAAATATGGGTATACATGGATATACATGGCTGTACATGGATATACATGGATATACATGGCTGAACATGGATATACATGGAAATACATTGCTGTACATGGATATACATGGATATACATGGCTATACATGGATTTATATGGGTATACATGGACAGACATGGGTATACATGGACATTAATGGGTATACATGGACATACATGGGTATACATGGGTATACATGAACATACATGGGTATACATGGATATACAAGGTTATACATAGATTTACATGGGTACACATAGAGATACATGGGTATACATGGATATACATGGCTATACATGGTTATACATGGATATATATGGGTATACATGAACATACATAGATATACATGGATATACATGGCTATACATGGTTATACATGGATGTAGATGGGTATACATGGACATACATGGTTATACATGGATACACATGGGTATACATGGACATACATGGGTATACATGGATATACATGGGTATACATGAATATATATAGCTATACAGGGACATACATGGGTATACATGGACATACATGGGTATACATGGATATACATGGGTATACATGAATATATATGTGTATACATGGACATACATGGGTATACATGGACATACATGGTTATACATGGATATACATGGGTATACGTGAATATATATGGGTATGCATGGATATACATGGGTATACATGAATATATATGGGTATACATGGACATACATGGTTATACATGGATATACATGGGTATACATGGGCATAAATGGTTATACATGAATATATATGGGTATACATGGAAATACATGGTTATACACGGATATACATTGGTATACATGGACATACATGGTTATACATGGACATACATGGTTATACATGGACATACATGGGCATACATGGATATACATGGGTATACATGAATATATATGGTTATACATGGATTTACATGGGTATTCATGAATATATATGAGTATGCATGGATATACATGGTTATACATGGATATACATGGTTATACATGGATATACATGGACATACATGGTTATATATGGACATACATGGTTATACATGGATATACATGGGTATACATGGGCATACATGGGTATACATGAATATATATCGGTATACATGGAACATGAATACATGGTTATACATGGGTATACATGGACATACATGGTTATACATGGATATACATGGGTATACATGGACATACATGGTTATACATGGATACACATGGGTATACATGAATATATATGGGTATACATGGATTTACATGGGTATTCATGAATATATATGGGTATGCATGAATATATATGGGTATACATGGACATACATGGTTATACATGGATATACATGGGCATAAATGGGTATACATGGATATATATGGGTATACATGGAAATACATGGTTGTACAAGGATATACATGGGTATACATGGACATACATGGTTATACATGGATATACATGGGTATACATGGACATACATGGGCATACATGGATATACATGGGTATACATGAATATATATGGGTATACATGGATTTACATGGGTATTCATGAATATATATGGGTATGCATGGATATACATGGTTATACATGGATATACATGGTTATACATGGATATACATGGGTATACATGGACATACATGGTTATATATGGACATACATGGTTATACATGGATATACATGGGTATACATGGGCATACATGGGTATACATGAATATATATGGGTATACATGGAAATACATGGTTATACATGGATATACATGGGTATACATGGACATACATGGTTATACATGGATACACATGGGTATACATGGACATACATGGGTATACATGGATATACATGGGTATACATGAATATATATGGGTATACATGGAAATACATGGTTATACATGGATATACATGGGTATACATGAACATACATGGTTATACATGGATATACATGGGTATACATGGACATACATGGTTATACATGGATATACATGGGTATACATGGACATACATGGGCATACATGGATATACATGCCTGTATGTGGGTATACATGGGTATATATGGCTGTACATGGATACAGATGGACAAACATGGGTATACATGTGTATACATGGACATACATGAGAATACATGGATATACATGGAAATACACGGGTATACAGAGAGATATATGGGCATAGATGGATATACATGTATATACTTTGCTATAGCTACCTATATATGCTGATATACCTCTTTTATATAATTTATGCGCTTTATGATACACTTTAATAACCCTACTTAAAGTACATACCAACCGCACGCTCTTGATTGCATCATGGGTAATCAGAGCAACATGGCGGAAAATTCAAAGGTTTTGTATGGAAATTCAAAACAAAATATACTCTACACGACTCTACTTTTATAGACTTTGGACTTCATAAACCAAAGAAAGAAGTTCATGTTCACATCTGATATGAAGTATCAAAAATGATGAGTCTTGTAGCAGCTCTTGTAATGTATAATGTGATTGCCCTCGATACCCTAGCCAAAAACAAAAGACTTAACCATTGAAACAATGACTTAGACTCAAAAACAATAGAAGCTGATTACAATACCAAACAATAGCAGGTCATCAGAGTTGCTACGTCACTGAAAGTCATATTATGGCTTCTTTTCAATAATGTATGTACCTCCCCTCTTTGTGAAAATTTGTGCACAGGAGACCTACTAAAAATTGGAAAACTGACCTATCAAGGGGCAAGAAGGGACTGTATTAAGACAGACTTTCAGCCTTTTTTCCAATATATAATAACAATAACAGTTACTATTATTATTGAAAGCTTAAGGTTATAAATTATACAAAAGACAAATTATGAGAATGTCTAGTTTTCCATTGAGCTGGTAATATTTACTAAAATGTAACATTACAAATGTCAAGCTGTAGGAGGTGAAACTGAAAATAGTTTTTGGCGATGGTAAATAAATGTGAATGAGGAGAAGGTGGTAGGTGAAACTTTGTGAAGTAAATTTTCTGTATTCCTATAGCGATGGGTGATGCTGACGTTTGGGAGATTTGTGGACGAACACTTCGGATGCTCTCATAACTTTGTGACAAAAATAAGCATTCATAATTATAATGATTATTATTACATGCTTTTCTGGACACTGGACATTCATTGGGTGATATATTATACCAATTTACCACAAAACTAACATTTTAAATTGTCTTACATTTGCCCCCGAAACCATTGCCATTGCATAATTTATGTAAAGAATGACCAACTTGGACATAATTATATAATTATTGTGCAGTGCCAGCTCAATCTAACAATGCCACAACATTGAAGAAATAGTCTTACATTATTACTATAATATTACATATTGTTACATTAATATTAATTTTCATAGTATTTTGTCAGCTGATCCAAAGGTGGGTTGCCAGTCATCAAATCCAGCCCCTTGAATCTTCCTTTGCCTTGATTCTGCTTCTGTTGTGTTTTTGTTATTTACTGGAAAGCGATCACAACTACAGATGAAGACCTTGCAAGAGCTGCTTTCCCTAAATCTTTTATTCATCAAAAAATGGCATAGGATCATTAATGTCTCTCCAACAGGCAACTTGAGGTGACGAAGACACAATCAATGGGTCCACTCTGCCATCATACAAACCAAATACTCCTCCTGTTAGCAAACAAATAAATAAATACATTTTATAATAATGATTATTAATAATAAATAATAAAGACTTAATTATATAATTAATGATTAATTAATTAAGCAAATCCAATGAAACAGACAGTAGACGATTAGTTTAAGTGCTGATGTTGAAGTGTAACAAATCATAAGTAGGATTCTTGAAAAATTAATACTTGCAAGCAACTTAAAAACTGGTTTTGGTTCCATTAGATTCTAGAAACATGTACAGAATATTTTCAAGATGAGCCACCCACATTGACAGCAGGTAATAAGAAAGCAAATAAGTTATTTAATAAGCAACAATGACTAAAATAAAATTTGTTCGAAAAATGACATAGTTAAGAGGACATTAAAGCATACCCGTGTGAATGTACAGTATCCTTTGTCCCTTGAATCTTCTTGGATTATTTTTCATTTCTGTAAGCATTCCTCTCACAGCTTTGATGTTGTAAACTGGGTCCACCATAATACCAGTTGTTGTAGAAATTTGAATGATATCCTCTGCAATAGAATACAATAAAAGTGTGACTATTGAATGTTAATGATTGACAGGCTGAATGATTGATGTTTGGACTAGCTGGGTAGCACATTTGAGTAACAAATATGTCCAGAAATGCCCATAATTTTTTTTGGCTGGTTTCCTAGAATTAACATGTGCAAAAAATATAATGTAAATTGATTGTTCGTCCCTACATGCAGAGTTGCTAATTCAATCACTGCCGAAGTTCACACCACAACATTTATCCTTTGACGAAAAATTAAAAATGGACACATTTTCCTCCAGCTAACAAACCACCTGTAAAACAGACAAAGGCGCACCTAATTTGAGGAAAACACTTTGTATTGTTAGTAAGTGACACACCTAGTTCATCTTGAGTGGAGACACCATAACCAAGGCCCTTGTATCCATCAATAATATCTATTATATCCTCTGCTTGAACATCAAGCCCTCCTGTTTGTAGGTCTTCATTTATTTTGTTGTAAAAGTAGGCAGCATTATCAGACACATTAATGGCATGGCATCTTACAAAATGAGAAACAAAAACAAGTTACGGTAGCTTACTGATTTCTCCAAATACTAATTAATAAGCGGATACACAATGCCTCAACTCTGGCTTCTCTTCTTGTACATAGGTTTCCACTTCAAAGATCGCGAACTCAGATTTCCCTTCTGATTCATATTTCACAACATGCTGTTGTGTTACCACACACAGATTACACAATGTGTGTTTTTCTTGGGCTTTCACCTAGTTAATGGAGCTTGCTCTGTTGCGATTGGCCCTCATTGAGTCATTGTATTTTCATTAAGTTTTCCCTTTTTGCTGTATTATTCTGATTTGTCAATTTTTATTATCTGTTTTGACTTATCTCGCTTTTATCATTTGTTTTGACTTTAATCAAAATCAAATGTTGATCAAATCAACTCATATCAAATCATCTAGGTAATAGACCATATTTGTATTCTCAGTATTAGAGTGGAACTAGCTTGCAAGAGTGTACACTATTTATGAGTCAATGAGTCATGAGTCAATGAGTTTAAGTGCAGTTAACCAAACCATAAAATGAAAGCTAAAATTTCAGAGAGTGCTTAGGCCTCATCACTGAAACGAGGGCTTAGGCTTAATCAATAAAATAATTATTGCTATATTGACTGTGAGTCTCATTGACTCATGACTCATTGATTTATTGTCACAAAAAACATGGGACCTCAGCTTGCAATGGAGGCTAATGCAGGGGAATATATTAAAAAGTATTTGCATTTGAAAAGATTTCCCCACAATAGTCTTCATTGCAAGCTAGTTCAAGTCCAATACTGAGAATATGAATACAGTGTATGGTCTATTGGTTTACTGGTCCAGGAGTACCTAGAGAAAAGTCTCTCGTAGCAAAGTAGAGAACCAACAAGCTCGAACCCGCTTATGATACCTGGTAATTGAACCCAGGCCACATTGGTATAAGGCAGGTGCTCTCACCATTGTGCCACCACTGCTCCCAGGATGCAGAAGACTGGGGCATTTTGAGCAAGAACCATGTGGAAAGTAGGGGAACATGATTGTGTAAGTGTCATCTTCCCATGGCAGTCTGACCTGCAGGCCAAAATGCTTATGATTGACTCGCATGCACCTTGGGGTACCACAAAGTTGATAACTCATGAATAATTATTCATACAAACAAGTTATTGAGATGTAAATGGAAACTTGCCGGATAAAAAGAAATGATACGAAAAAAGTTTTAAAATTGACCAAAAAATAAAATTAACCTTCTGCGTGCACAAATGAAAATTAGATTCAGAGGCAAATCCTTAACGCATTCTTGGCTCATATAGCTAAAACTCACTTAAGCTTCGATCCTGTTAGGTAATTACCAATAGCAATTCCAGAGGCTGTCCCTCCACTGCCAACTGTCACCACAATGTCATCAAAATTCTCCAAAACGTTCTGAAAAATTCATCCAAAAAACTTTCCATTCAAGTCTTTCAGAGGGCCATGGCAATAATTTAATTGGTCATAAACAAACATGCCACTGTTACTAAATTTATTCTTAAATGCTTCCATTGCTTGAAGCTTGGATGCAACACATGTCTTGAGGCTCTTGACTGGAGTAATAGATGCAACACATGTCTTGAGGCTCTTGACTGGGGTTGTGTAGAAAAAGGGACCAGGGGGGGGGGGGGGGAATAGGCCCCCCTTTCCCCACTAATTTTTCCTACCGTGTCGTTTTCTCCCCAGCCTCTCCCCCCTCCCGCACACTTCCATGATCCATACCAAAATCTACCCCCAGGACCCCCGCACTTTCAAACGTACTCTGCAGCCCCTGCTGGATAAAATGGTTCACGTAAATGGTTCATGCTTCTGCCTGACCTTGTAGGTTATAAAATTAATTGGTAGAGGCATTTCTAGGGAAACAAGGTAAACAAACCCAGCACCCAAACCACGAATCAGTGTTTCCTCTTGCAATGCAATGTATGCTATGCTGTGTGCATAGAACAAGCTTACAACAACTGTCACAAATATCACCTGCTCTATCATTTCCTGAAATGCTGTCAAATAACCAAACATTCCAGTGTATGAAGATCCCCCGATCTCAATTAGATATGCTGAAGAGTGTTGTTGTTTTCTGAAAAAATAATGAAAAAATAATGAAAACCAATTCAATTTTAAAGACCCACCTTCAACCGACAGGCTTTCCGATCATTTGCTTTTGTTATGGAAATTCGCATTGCTAATCATAACTAGATCTAATTGGATGAATTTCAGCTTTGGTGGAATTTTCATATAATTTATGAAAATTGTTCCATGGCACACAATACCTTTAACATTTTCCCGTACTTAATTTTACATTATAATAATATGAAGTTTTGTACAGTTTTGTAATTTTTGCAATTAAGAAGTTAAAAACAAATTAAAGATAACTTAGAGGCCATTGGGAAATTTGAAAGCTGAGCTTGTATAAGAAGTAAATGTAAATCCATACCACCTAATCCTATTAGAATGCCAAAAGACAAAAAGAACAAAATTGAATTGCTAACTGACTGTAAGAAGTGAAACAACAAAAAAAACCTGTAGACTGAAAAACAATGAATTTTAATGATAACACTAACGCTTTCGGTACTGATTTCTCTTATTACAACACTAATAGTAAATATAATTTTATTATAAAATACCTCCAATTACTAGTTGCCACTTACAACTTTTCCGCCATCTTCTCCATCATTTGTTTTAGGCCATGTTTATACTGAAGCCGAGGAATAACAACAATATGGCTTCCCACCATTTTGTTTAACAGAAGATTGCCCCTACATCCAATATCTGTATTCTGAAAGCCACAACAAAGTTAGATTAAAATGGATAAGATGGTACAATGTACCTAATGGTTATATCTCACATATCACATACAGTCTAATGGCAGTTTACAATTCTCTGAGAGATATACCACCAACACATCGGGTCTCCCCCATATTCTTCACGAACAGTGTGTGTGAAGCGAGACACTAGGGCCCTTATCGAAGAAAACTTGAAAGTCTACCCATTTGCTGTTGAAATTACAATGACAGCACATTCTCCTCAGTTACATGTATTTTTAAGACCCTGAGTGATGGTCTTGAACCTGCAATAGGCCTTCGATATATTAAAATTCAGCTTGAAAGGGAGGTTTAGAGGACAAAGACAAAGGAAAGTGAATGATATGTAAAATATTTTTCACATTTCATTACAACGCTTTTCTATTGTTTTTGTCCTCACTGCCTCACTCTCAAGCTGAATACTTGATATTTCGAAAATGGCCAATTTCCAGGTTGCACAAAAGTCTGATCAAAACTCATGCAACCAACTAAGCCACCGGTCGTTGGACATGAATCTTCACGGCGAGGACAAACATTAAGAAACCGTAACAAGTGTCACACTTTGTTTTCTTTCAATTTTACCTCATAAGAAACCACAATAATGTTTAGGTAATTGTAAATTAAATGACTGGAAATCTTCTTTGTTTTTCTGTAGATGACTGTCACAAATTATAGTAAAGGAGTTCACTTCTACCTGTGACCCCAACGTTTTAGGCTTAGCTGGCCGAGTGTCTCGTGTCAACTTGTCGTGATTTTTTCCAAGTTTCCAATGAACACAAAATTTTTCAGAAACATAATTTACATGTATATATAATTCTCAAAATAATATTAATCCACAAATCTATGTTCAGCTATTTGTGGGGATATTAAAGTATAAATCAAAATTGCAAAGTAAAGAATACACATACCAGCTCCTGGCTTCTGAGAAACAAGTAGCAATTTAAACCAAGCTGTCTTGCAGCCACAGCAGTGGTTCTACAGTGATTAGACTGAAGGCCACCACATGTAAAAATGGTGTCATGATTCTTGAACAAAGCGTCAGCCAGAAGAAAATCCAGTTTACGAACCTAGAAAGAAATTTTGGATCTAATTTGAAGACCACTGAAGTCAGAATGCAAAAACGTTTACAGTTTATTACCGGTATTTTGATTCGCTGACACCCAACACAGGTGGCTACAAATTGTACAGAAATGTTAAGCTTTTCATTTAAATACTGATGAAACATCTGAGTGTATACCTTGTTTCCAGAGAGTGTACTTCCAGTTAGGTCATCCCTCTTGAAAAACAAGGAGAATCCAGTGGGAATCTGAGGGAGGTACCACTGATGAATTGGAGTATTCCTTTGTGCAAGCTACATGTATAAAACAGCAATACCTACATTTAGAATAGAATAGTTAGTTGCTGGACTAACGGAGGAAAATCGGACACATGACATCCTTGAAAAATGCTTTTCAATTCCCTTCTCACTATAAATTACTAATTTATCGTTTACAACTGGTTTGTCAACCCAGGGGCCTGTTTCTCAAAAGTGCCGAAACTTTACAGGCCATTTTCAGGTGTGACAAATTCCTTTTACTATCTCAAGAACAGAGAGGATTTCAGTTGTCAAACTTCACAGTCATTTTGCTTTTAGTTACCTTGAAAAAGCATTAAGAGATCAGCTTTCCAAAACAAGCAGATAGCAGTTTCACAAATGGCTTTTCAGGCCCGGAAAGTTCTCGGGACTTTCGAGAAACGGGCCCAAGGAGTCATATCATAATAATTTATTAAGTAACACACCATCATCGTCAGACTGGGTAACTGTAGTCCTGAGAAGTACAATGCACTGTTTTAAAGTATGGCATTGACTGATGTTTTGACAACCTGTGCGGAAACTTGTCATCTTCAGAATCAAGTGCTTTGTGTTATGTCAGTAGCTGGTAATAAATACTCTGGCCACTGCAGATATGATTGGTCAACTAAGTCGTGATGCTTTTGGTCGACTGTGAGCTAAACCTAGATGTCATACTCTGTCTAACGCCAGACGATTTTAATCGTCAATGGGGAATCCCTGGGAGTCAATGGAAGGAAAGGAAAGGAAGGAAAGAAGTCGAAACAAGAATGTGAGATCTGGGGATCGAACTCAGGACCTCTTGCACCAAGGCTGTGCACTAACTGAGCATGCCATCCTTGCTCATAATTTAACGAAAAAGCTGGTTTACTACTTTAGAGCAGAGATCACTAAAATGATGCCTACAATCTGCACCCTATCCTCGCAGTTATGAACACAATTTTAGCAATTGCGTAGAGAAGCCTGAAAAATTCAGGACTTCAAGGGGAAACTGAACCGGCAGCTACAAAACACAGGTCACAGGGCACAGGTCACAGGTCATTGTTTTACTAATACAGAAAGTATCCTAAACATTCATAAAAGCTAACCTTAGGCCTAAACAAAAGTTTTTAGGCCTAAGGTTAGCTTTTATGAATGTTAAGGATACTTTCTGTATTGGTAAAACAATGACCTGTGCCCTGAACCCGTGACCTTGTGATGCCAGTGTGACGCTCTATACCAACCGAGCTATGAAGCCAAGTGCTGATGTTGGGAGGTTCAACTTGAGCTTAAACCACAGAATACAGGGACACTTATTTCCACATCATTGAATGACAAAAGCTCCCAATGTTGTGTGTCTCGCTCTACAAAAGCTGCTGACTAATTTGCATGTGCTGGCCCTGTGTGGCCCTGAATTCTGTAGTTGCTTCAACTTATTACAAGATACAAGGCTCGTGATGACATTGTTGTCGATTCATGAAAAAATTCTGAAAATTAAATCATGAATTTGACCAGTGTCTTTGTCTTTGTTTTGGGGCAGGGTGATTGCCTAGGGAAAGGGTATACCCGCCTATGTTTAACCCCTCCCCCCTTCCCCCTTATGCCGGCCTATAACGGCCTATCCCAGACCTTTACAGATACTTAACGTTATCGGTGCATCACACGTACCTGAACAAAGTATGGAGGTATATCCTTGAGCGAGGTGGCCCACTTCGGAGGTTTGTAGCGGTGAAGCTCAGAAAGCCTGTTTGCGCCTCGAATAATGTTTCTACTCATTTCTGATGCTAGCTGATTTTGTAGGAGCTGCGGTGTATTTACAGTGTACTTCGTTCATTGCGAAACGAAACAGTTTCCCTAAACATGGCTTCAAACACTTTCATCGTCATGTAAGTTTCACACAAAAACAACACAAGAGAGGTCCTGGAAACAGACCAAAAACTCCACAGGCCACCCAGATTCGGGGCGAGAATTAAATTTTTTTATAACGCCACGAGAAAGAAGGAACTGATGCGTAAACGATACCAATGCCGACCGAGTAGATGTTTTCTCCCAAAATTCGGTTGTATTCACCTTGCTCCCAGCCCCTCCATTTTCCCATTCGAGTAACAGCTCGGTACAGAAATCGATGTAAATCGTGCTAAATCAGAACAAAACAAAACACCAATCCACCCGCGTGACCTTCGAACCCAGAACGGCTGTACTGTTCCCAACCCAGCTTAAACATTTGTTGTATGTGGAACTGCCAACTAAAGGGGTACGCAATGCTGATCCGGCTAATTGACCGGGTGAAATGATTGTGCGCATGCGTGATGTGTTAGTGTTATGGTGTGTCAGTCACCTTGCTTTTTTTGTTCTGATTTAAGTTGTCACCTTGCTTTTTTTGTTCTGATTTTCACTTAAATCAGAACAATACCTACATAAAAAGTAAGCAATACACCATGACAATAAAGTAATGCATTTTCAAGACTTTTTTAATAAACCCTTATAATCTGAACATGTGGAAGCACTAGACACGTTGAAGTAACCTCCGATCAAGTGCACTTTTCTTTAGACAGGGCGTGAAAAGGTACTTTTTAGCGCCCTGTTCAAATAAAAGTACGCCTGATCGCAGGTTAACGTTGAAACAAATCACTTGATCTAGTTCCTGTTTATCTCAGAGTTTATTGACGCGCGGTGAGATAAAAAGACGCCTCTTGCGCGATTTTCCCAGTTCACATGGTGCTTCGATTATTCCCCCTCTAAAAAGACAGTGACAATGCGATTAGAGACGTTTTCTTCACTGAGTATGAACAGGCTTACAAGGCGTTCAAATTCATTTTATTGCACCAATTTTTCATATTTTCGTAACATGTGAGAGGTATATAGTTTGAACAAAATGTATGTCTGTATACAATAAAAAATAAAAATGCAGGCATTTGATAATAATCTGATTTACTTTCTTATGGAGGCGTCTAATAGAATACATAGTTTAGCCGACGATTAACAAGACCACGTCCCAAATTTCATTCCGGTTAATCCAAGTATGGAAAGGCTGTTCATTCTCGTAAAAAGCGTCGAGAAGGCAAGAGAAATTAAGAAAAGCACTTATCTACTTAATTACATAGTCTGAAGTGTCAGCCGGCTCTTCGCCCAAACCCGCCAAAGGGGCGAAGCGGGCGAGAGAGACCCACCTCGCCCCTTTCGCGGGTTTGGGCTAGGAGAAGGCTGACACTTCAGACCATGTAATTAAATTGACTCACGTCTTGGAAATTCTGGATGAAAATGATCGTTGAAAACCGCGGGCTAAATTAAAATTAGTTTGAATAACCGACTCTTAAAGTTATAAGATAGATTTCGTTTTGGTATATTAATAAGCAGCAAACATGATGAAAAACATCCACTGCATATCTCAAGGTAGAGACCTGGGGTCCGTTTCTGGAAAGTCGCGAAGCTCTCCGGAGCTTTTTCGGGTGTCACAATTCGCTATGTGAGGCTCCTCTGTATTCAAGAACGGAGAGGTTTTGAGTCGTCAAACGTCTCACTTTTTCTCCTTTTTGTTATTGTGAAAACATGTTTAAAGAACAGCTTTCCCAAATAAAGAGGATGGCAGTTTCGCAAATGGCTTTTCGGGACCTAGAAGTTTTCGGGACTTTGGAGAAACGGGCCCCTGTCACGGAGGAAAGTGTGACTGAAATCGGTGTTACATACTGCCAAAAAGCGGAAGTTTTTCTACTGTTTCCAGGGATTAGATTTGACCACTTTCATAAATGGCGACCACTTTTACATTAGTTTGTATTTATGTCAATTAGACCTACTGCCCTCATTTTGAAACAAATATTATTTTGAGATTTTCTCGTCGTAGCGAGGCTAGATAGGCTTTCTAGCATTAAAACAAAAGAATATTTTATTTGGCCGCCACTACGAAAGAGGTCTATTATATAGCTTGGAAACCATTGATGGCGACACCCATACGAGCGAAAAGAAGGTAAGGCCAGCTATTTTTCTACGGAAAAAAGTGTAGTGTAATATATTTTTTTTCATAGAAAAAAACACTCTTAAATTGACAATTTACAGAAACGATAACAAACGCATAATCATAATTCATTTATTTACAGAAATTAAAAATAGTCCACGAATGAAACTTGTAATATGACTGTATAATGTTGGCGATAGAATGATGTTGAATTTAGTAATATTTTGTGGTGATTGATTCGGAGTATGTACTCTAAACGAATGATCTGGGCACGACTGGCAGCCAGATGGCGCCGAAAGTAATTCATATTATTAATTCCGTTTTCTGTGTTATAGGGAGCGAAATAGACCGGATGCTATTCCATTGACTTCGAACACGGAATGAGTTCTAGTATAGAGTGTTTTCACTATGTGACCAGCCATGTCTGCATACTAAAAGAAAAGGAAGAATTTTCATAAAAATAGAGTTCAATTCCCAAAAGAATAGAGCGAGTTTCAATCAAGTGTCGTAAAACCAAAACCAAAGTAATTACTTTGGCCAATCAAAAAGGACGGAAACAATCCGGTAAACCAGTCAAAACTCGAAGTAATTACGCGTAGCCGACACAAAGCGCGGGAAAATGTGCACGCGCGAGCCACGATTGGTTTTGGTTTAGTTCTGATTGGTTGAAAAAGTTACGCGAAAACTTTGAACCAATCACTGAGTGAAGTAATCATTTGGCAAAGCAATTCGCTAATTACTTTCGACATTCATTGAAAACTGCTCTATTCCCTGCCTCCAATGAGGCCGACGTGACGTCATGTGAAAACACTCTATTAGAATTACACTCAATAATAGCGCTAAGACTTCGTAGAACTTACCTTTGGACGAACTATTTTCTTTCGAGAAAAACTAACCTTATGGTTATAGAAGTCTCCGGACAATGTTTCGCGAAGGACGAAAATACGGAAAGCCATGCCTCATGACACGTACTTGAGCCTATCCCTCGAAACAAATTCTCGTCAACAAAGTAAATTCTTTTGAAACCAATTTTATGCTAAGATCGATCAAAATGTTGTTTCATTGTTCGATCGCACCCTCGCTAGAATAAAAAGACATAGCTAAATAATATCTTCACGGCAGTTGATCACTTCCAGCATGGTTCAAGGAAGTTCGAAATTAAGCATTATTTCGATATAGCACATAAACTTAAGGACCGCAGAAGCTATGCTATACTACAACAAACTTTTTCAAAAGCTTTGTCCCGCAGTGTTCCCTTGCCCGGAATAATACCCGTAACCCTCGGGATATCTCCACTGGTTACCAGCAATGTTACCGCTTTCTCGAGGGTGATTTGTGTATACGTTCGCATTTAGCGACGTGTTCGCTGAGTATGGAGGCGGCGGTTGTCGTGGTGTACCAGGAAAATACTGACTTGGATTTGTAAAGTTTCCGCTCTGTTGCGATGCCATGAAATTTGGCATGTTAGAACTTGCTTGGGGCTGTGGATTGAAACCTCCAAATTGGGATCCTGAGGGGTAGGGTGATGGCAGTGCCTGATTGATCGTAGGACTATTGACAGGAGGCTGTGTTGCCCCAGGCGATTGGCCAAATGCTTGATAACCGTAAACGCTATTTAACTCATTTTGACCTCCCCAAAACGAGGCAGGCGAGTCAGGCACATTTCGCGCTGGATTCTTCAAAGCGCCAAAGTCAGCTAAGTTACTTCCAGAAGGACTTGAGTCGACAAAATTCGTCGGGGCCCCAAAATTCCTTGCTACTCCCGGGTTGACTTCGTTTGCAACTCCACTGAAAGACCCTGCAAAATTGGGTCCACTTGACCCACCTAAATTTGTACCGGGAAAACCAAGATCTGCAGAAGAATAATTAGCCACTCCTTGACCGAGAGCCGATTGACCGGGTTCCGCAAAAGATGTTCTCGTACCAGGCAAACCCATGCCTTGAGCCGCAGGGAAGGAAGAGCCACCTTGAAGCATACCTTGTGCACCAATGAGATGTAGATTTGGAGTTCCCGTAAAGTTATTGCCCGCGCTATTTGTTCCAGTCATGTTAACTCCTACAAAGTTAGCTCCGAGGTGACCAGGTTCGTGCTTCGCAGGGAATTGCGGCTTGAGAATGTCGTAACTTGGGGGGTTAGGGAACACCCCCTCGGGTGGATACCCCGAGGGAGACCGAAAGTTGTTCATGTCAGGTGACGGTTGATCTCGTGCTAATGGAGCAACAGATGCTATCCGAGAATGGGGATGAATCTTGTTTACGGGCCGCGCCGCGTTTTGAGATTGGGGTGTTATAAATACAGTGGCTACACCAACTTGGGATTCGTTTCCTGAAGTCGCAATTTTTTCATCCTTGTCTTCCTTGCTCTCGCTTTCAGGATTTGCTTTTGCATTTGCGGGTTTTCCTGCTATTGCGTCACTACTCTCACTTTTTACTTCTTTTCCAAATTTGCTCGACGCACTGGACTCCTCATCTTTTACGCTTCCTTCCTTCTCGTCCTTAACGTCCTCACCTTGTTCAGATTCTAGAATACATGGTTCTTCTGCGTTGTCACTCTTAACCTCGTTGTTACAAGCGCCATTTGAACCATCACCGACATCGTTATCATCATCATCATCATCATCCTCTTCGATAACTCGCCTTGCTTTCCGAAGTTTTCCCTGCCAAGTCGAAACCCGCTGACCTACTTCGCTCTGGGTATCTTCGTCGGAGTTCCCCTCGTATTCGTAACCACTCGTCCTCGACTCCGAGTCACTTTCGTAATCGAGGTCCATCAGCCGGCGGGAACGGCGGGTGTTTAGACGTGCTTTATCTAGTAGTCCACCTGTTTCGTAAGCGGGTTTAGAATACATCAACCCTTGTTCCTCTTCATGTACCTCATCTGCCTTAAACCTCTTCTTGTCATTCTCCACAGCTGTTGTGATGTCTTCCTCAAATTCCCTGAATGTGTAGTCCACATTTTTCCTTGAGCGTCCAGAACGTCTGATGCCTTGGTCTTCTTCATCATCTGAAGCTTTCTGGAAGAAAGGACACTACAGTAAACACCCACAACCTGTTAGCTCCGTCGGAAGATCTAACGCTCGAAAACCTCAACTCGAAAATCTTTCTTACGCATTTATTTACCTTTATTTACCTTTATCAACTAGTTTGATAGAACGAAATTTTCGTGACCCGCGTGTATTTGTTGGATTTACGGCCCGGGAAGTAATGTTGACATCTGGGGTGGGAAAACGCTTTCATCTCATCATCAACATGTTTAACGAGAGGCTCCGTATTCAGTCCCAGGCTGCAGCCGTGCTTGTTACTATGGATATGGCTTGTTGAAGAACGGAACTGCTGTCCGTATAATTTGAGTTGATAGGGTGCTTAAGATTTTACGACGGCGACGGCAACAACAACGCAGCAAAACAATGAATCAGTGATGTCATTGGTTAAAACAGCATAAATAATCGTGCTGCGTGCAGCACGGATTTTAGGACGGATTCTTGCGGTACTCTGTATAAAGACGACGTGAAATCACCAAATTTGAGGTTTTAATCACAAAGTAACTCATGCAACGTACAGAGAATCTTTCATTCTCTATTTTCACTTTCTAACTGCTCGTATCAATTAATTTTTAGGATACTTCGCAAAAATTGTAAGAAGTGAACTAGGTAAAATAACCGCGAAAGACTTACGATAAAGCAAAGCGTTATTTTGAGGTGAAGTTTTCTTCGACGTCGCCTTCGCCGTCGTAGATCTTAAGGTCCCTAATATTAGGGAGTTTAAGCAAAGACGACGGCTACGGCAACGAAAACGTCACTCCAAAATATACCTTAACGCTATCTCAAGTATTTCGCGATTATTCCGTCTTGTTCACATTGTACCATACGAGTGAACTATCCTGTAACTGGATGGGGACGAACGGTTTTAGAGCAAAAATAGAAAATGAGTGCTTTCGTTGTAATATGCTCACGTTGTCGTCAAAACCTAAAAAGAAATGCACGGAAATTCGTGTTGCACGTGCAGCACGAGCATTTTTCCTTTTTTAACCAATAACATTCTTGCTTCGTGGCGTTGCCGTAGCCCTAGCCGTCGTCTTTGCTTAAACTCTCTAGGAAGCTTAGGCAATGACAACGGCGACGGCAACGGCAACGAGAACGAGAACGTCAGAAATTTGCATATTTAGTGGGTAAAAACAATAGCTGTGCACGCCCTACACGTGCGTTTTTCACTTTTGTCCATTTCGCTGCCGTCGTCAGCAAAACAACAACGTGAAATAGCCAAGTTTTTGGTTTTATGAAGAACGTCAGCACTTAAGGATAAAGTTTCATTTTCTCTCCTAAAATGGAGTGCCGTTCCGACTGGTGTCATCTTTGAGGAATTACCACACCCTTGTCATAATAAAAACGTTGAAATAGTCACGAAGCGATTAAAATAACGTAAATTTATATTTTGAGATGACGTTCTCGTTGAGGTCGCCGTTCTCGTAGCTTAAGCTCCCTAATTAAGCAACGACAACGGCGACGGCAACGAGAATGTCATCTTAAAATATAAATTTGCGTTATTTTAATCGCTTCGTGACTATTTCAACCTTTTAATACGACAGGGGTGTGGTAGTCCCTCAAAAATGACACTGGGTAGGACCGGCGCTTAATTTAAGGGAGAAAATGAAAATTTATCCTCAAGTGCTGACGTTGTTCATAAAACCTCAAAATTGGTCATTCACGTTGACGTTTTGCTGACGACGGCGAGGAATTGAAAAAAGTGAAAACCGCACGTGCAGGGCGTGCAAAGCTATTGTTTTTGCTCACTAAATATGCAAATTTGTGACGTTGTCGTTGCTTAAGCTCCCTTATACGGAGTTTAAGATCTACGACGCGACGGTGACGAAAACGTCATTTAAAATTGCAAGTTCAGCTTTACTTATCTTTTTCGTCATAATGTCGGTTTGTCTAACTTCTAAAAGCTAGTGGAACTTTCCAGGAACTGAATTAGGAGGTGCGGTGTTGAAGCTACGACAGACAATTCAGATTCGCCACTTGTGTTCACGTTCTCCGTAAAACTTGATAATTGGTCATTTCACGTAGCAGATTTACCGAAAACGTGAAAGAAATGTACAAAAGTGGAAAATGCACGTGAAGAGCGTG
>NC_090895.1:25262060-25282060 GCF_036669925.1 Montipora capricornis | reverse complement strand
TCTTTAATCAACCTCGCCTTGCAAAACGTCCGACTGACAAAAGGGGGATTGCTTACAGTTTGTTGGTGCAAAAATTTGGTATCCTTTGGCATGAGAAAAATAATATCCTTGATCGCACGGATCCCCGTTAATAGGTCCACCTTGAATAATAAGAAATACCAGACCGTGAGCGCAAACTCCGTGCGCTATTGGGGACTAGAGACTTTAAGATCTACGACAGCGACCGCGACGGCGACCGCGACGAAAACGTCACCTCAAAATATAACCTTGCACTATCGTGAGTTCGGGATTAGTCCATCTCGTTCGCGTTGTACAAAGTGGACGAAGTATCCTAAAACCAAATTGGTACGAGCGGTTTCAGAGTAAAAATAAAGAATGAAAGATTCACATTTGTACGTTCGCGTTTTCGTTAAAACCTCAAATTTGGTGATTTCGCGTCGTTCTTACGCAGTGTACCGCACGAGGATGTGCTCAAAAGCGTGCCGCACGTGCAGCACGATTTCCTCCTTTATAAAATGACATGAATGTTGACGTAACTGTCGTAGGTCTCAAAGTCCCTATTCTCTCCGAACAACGTTCCTTAAAGGACTGCGCTGCTTTTTTGAAACAATATTATTGACTTGAAAAAGGCCAAACGGTTTACCATCATTTTTTGCAGACTTCTTAAGCCATTTTCGAGATCATGCCTTCCTCCTCTTCACAGCGAGTCTACGTGCGAAGTTCTTGCTATGGTAAATACTTCTACTAATGAGAACTAATTTTCATCGCAAAATTTCCCCCTTAGACTCGCTTTGAAGAGGAGGCAGACATGAACTCGGAAAGCAACAGTTTCAACTCAATTAAAATACCCCAGAGTTCCGACCGGCCGGGAAGTCAGCTTTAAGCTTTAGATAGGAAATCACCTTTTGGCTTGTCTTTGTCTTAACTTCATCCGAGCCGCTAAGCGTGTTTTCTTTTCTCTGAGGTTCTCCAACAAAACCAGCTAAAGAAGAAAATGAAAAACAGACATAACGTTGAAACAAGGTTATCTAAATAGTGTCGTTTGATTGTCATACTTTGACATCCGTTAACTTGAAGAGGTTTTTATTTTCCAGTAAAGCTATGATCCTCACACTCATGAACGCAATTTTGGAATTGAGAAGCCTGAAAATTTCAGGACTTCAAAGGGGTTTGAACCCGTGATCTCACGATGCCGGTGCGACGCTCTAACCAACTGAGCTATGAAGCCACTGATGTTGGGAACTGTTCATTTGTGGGTTCTAATTTTCCCGTGATGAATTAATCAACGAACGAAATGATATATGAAATTAATCCTATATTGAACTGCGGATGCACTGTATGTAATCAAGTGAAGCTATGATCCTCGCAGTTATGAACACAATTTTAGCACTTGCGTAGAGAAGCCTGAAAAATTCAGGACTTCAACGGGGCTTGAAATCGTGACCTCGCGATGCCGGTGGAACGCTCTAACGTTGATTTCATATCCGCAGTTCAATGTATGATTCATTTCATATATCATTTCGTTCGTTTTCACTTTCCGTTGGTGACTTGGGGAGACTCGGAAAAAAATCCGAATAGCTCACGAGTCTCTTATAGCTCAGTGGAACAGAATGCGAACCAGTAATCGAATGGTCGTAGGTTCGATTCCTACAAAGGAACATTCAGATTTTTTCCGTTTATCGTTACCATCGAAAAATAAATACCTGTATGTACAGATTAGCTAGATTTGTTGGCATTGTATTTATGAATCTAGCTCGTCGATTCAGTCTTTTATAACTCTCAGAGAGTCCTCAATTTTAAAACTAGACTCGACTTGAGGATCTTATTTAAATGTCACATTACTATGATTGACAACTGAATACAAGCACAACAAGTTATTTGAAGATACCTGTTGACAGAAAGGGCAGAACCAGTCTCCCTGTGGCACAGTCAGAAGAGGAGGACGAAGGCAAGCCGTGTGGTAGGCTGCGTCACACTTGTCACAAAGCAGTATCTACAACAGCGTAAGGTTTGGTTTGGTCAACGATAATATGGAGAGACCATCAAAAGCTTTGATTCAAGATCAGAGATCTATGTGTTCCGGCAACGACATTTAAGATCCATAAGCCTTCAGGTTGTGTTTTGAAGTTGATGTAACCTGAAGTCAAGCCAGGCTGAAGCACAGATTGTAGTCATGAGTAGAGTGAAATGTAAACTGAAAGTACAATCCATGTGATGCGAACACAGTTTTCCACACTTCAATTCTGGAAGTTTGCAAGATATTTCCACAGAGAGCAGGGGGATACAATTGTACTTCCCCCTCCCCCACCATGGACATACAGTACTGGTGGTTTTTGAGTGGACAAAGTTGTTGTTAATTTTAATTGTTACCAAACTTTGTTTAAATGAAAAACAAAATCCGTTTGAAAAGTATATAGGGGATGCAGTTCATGTTGTTGTTGTGTGGTCAACATGTACACAAGGAACATTCAAATGTATGTATTTTGCGCTTAGTATTGTTATCATAAACTCACCTTTTCAGGGCTGGCATTGGAAAAACACCTCGCACAAGGATTATCATCGTCAAAGTCATCATCATCTCCATTGGATTCCTTTCTTTTGGCTGCGAAAAAAAGAATCAACCGTTCATTCAGTTTTTAATGTCGAAACAGAAGGCACTTCTTTCTTAGACTTTCACTAAAATTCAAGTTGCCAGGTGAATTGATTAACTGCCAGCCTGAGGGCAGAGAACCGAGTGGTGAAGATGAAGCAGCTCAAAAAAAGTCTTTCCAAAAGCATCTGTGAGGCATGCACACACACACAGTACATGTAGGAGCAGGGAATTGCAATCAGAGACCCTGTTTTTTTTTTCTTCAAAAAAAAAAAAAAAAAAAAAAAAGAAAGGGTGTTTGCATTCAAGAATAAATTTCAATACCAAAAGGGTTGGTTTGCAAGAACATAGACCAAAAATTTAATTAATGCATAAATAGCAGCCAAAAAAATATTATTTCGTTTATGAGTTAATAATTAGACTCACTAACCTAGTTTGCATGAACAAAATACAAAGAAATACTATACTGCTTAGTTTGGCACATCAAAATGGCTACCTTGGCTCTATGTAAAAACTGATCTAATACTTGCTTACCTTTTTTTCCTTTCTTTTTCCCTGGGCTTTTGATCTTTCCCTTCTTTTTCATTTCCTCTCTCTTTGCAAGAGCAATTTCCTTGGGGTTGACTTCAGACTTGGACTCAAGAAATTCAACAACTGCAGAAAGTTCCTCAGTTTCGCTTTGTGGAAAATACAGAGAAAATTAAATTATCCAACTTTGAATAATAATAATAATAATAACAATTTTTAATTAATAACAATTAACCCTTAATACTATAATAATTATTATAATACAATGATGGAATGATTGTTCATCGATATTCACCTCGCTTTAGGTGAATAAAAGTAAGCATGGTTGTCACGTCATGGTGTCTGCTTTCCCAGAGGAAGGTACTGATTCAGAATAAAATCATTACAAGACTTTTCCCATGACTGTTTGCATGGTCTGATCTAAACACGAGGGGGGTGGGGGGGGGGGAAGAATTCTTGAAAGTTATGCAAACCCTTGACTGTGTCTTAGGTTTGCAGAACTGTCTCTCATATTCTCTCAGCCCCCTTGTGTTTAGATCAGGCAAACATGGAAAAAGTCTTCTACTACAGTTGTACTGGCATTTAAATGCAAAAACACCAAAGAGATTCCATTACCCAGCCAGCAGTCTCCAAGATTCACAGTTCACCTCATCCTCTTCAGTGGTATAGAGTCGCACACTATTAGACTTGTCCTAAAGATGAATGATGGAACTTTCACTTGCATTTAAGAGAAATAACCACATACTTTATCTGAAAGAAATTAAAATCTAGACACAAAAAATTTTCAAGTTATGACTTTGTACCTCATGATACCAGTAAATAAACCCATCAAGATCTCGTCCAATAGGCTGCATGCGAAGACCTTCAGCTTCAAAACCCTTATTTACAGAGCTCTTGAGTTTGTCGTTCTGGTCAAACTGGGATTCTAGCAATAGCTACAGATTAAAGATTGGAAATAGCAACAGTGTTACTATCCTGTAATCATGCATACCAGTGTTGTAGTTTTAATAATAATTAATAATAATAATAATAATGATAATAAAAATTGTTATTATTATTTATTATTATTATTATTATTATTATTAGAGCGGTTTTCAAATGAGTGTCGTAAAACCAAAACCAAAGTAATTACTACGGCCAATCAAAAAGGACGGAGACAATCCAGTAAACCAATCAAAACTCGAAGCAATTACACGTAGCCGACACAAAGCGCGGGAAAATGTGCACGCGCAAGCCACGATTGGTTTTGGTTTCACTTCTGATTGGTTGAAAAAATGGCGCGAGAACTTTGAACCAATCACTGAGTGAAGTACATAAACCAAAGTAATTCACTAATTACTTTCGACACTCAATTGAAAACCACTCTATTATTATTGTTATTATAATTATTATTAATTAAAATAATAACAACACTAGTAATTTTAAAAATTACTGCCATCAATGTAGGCCCAGTTGGAATAGTAAACAAATTAATAATTGAAACTAACAACGATTGAAGATTACAAAACAGCAGAATATTAAAATGTCCTCTTTTGTAAAACTTCACAACTAGAATAAAATGAGCACAGTGATTCTGATCCAAATATAATAATTATTATTATCTATCAGAAATTATTGAAACCTTAAAAAGCTCCAGCTTGGATGAAACTTTAAGTTTTTCATAACCAAAATGCTCCAAATCCCAAGTACAGAATAAGCGTTGTCCTTTAACAACCTGAAACAAAGAGGCAATATCTGTAGGAAACCTTTGTCCTCAGGGGGATCTGTTTGGAATAAGATGTACTTATCAAAGATGACTGCAGAATATTTAACACAGCCAACTGCTCCTTGCAGGAATCAAACCTATGGCCTAGTTCTACCAAGTTCATTCATTCATTTATAACCTTTACTGTATTTGTTCATGATAAGGTTAAAATGAATAACAACTGTCATTATTCATTTCTACAAGCTATGTACAGGTTGATTCTTATCAACAAATGTAGGCTATTTAACAATAATTATTATTATTCCACAAGCGTGTGTAGTGCAGAGTTGGCTATAACCAGCCTCATATTCAACAGGTGCGAAAGTAATAATTTATTTTGTTGAAAACTAGATCATTGGACAACGCAATTCTAGAGTTTTGATTGGCTTAGCCATCATGGTTTATTATACATTTAGGGCACTTTCCTTTTGTCAGAACTGGCCGGCCAGACTCGTCCGTTTGCAAAGAAAATACAACAATTTAAAGAAACAATTGCACGATAATCCCTCCCCAAAAAGATTTTCCAGAGGTTAATTCTGACAACCTACCTTCAACAATGACTTTTCCCATTTCTCTGGGTTTACAGAGAATCCTAATCTTCTTAAAAGCTTCTTGTATAATTCTTCTATCAACTCAACATTACCTAAAAAAGTTAAAGTTATCCATGTAATAATGAATCGGCCATTTCTGAGTTCATGTCTGCCTCCTCTAATCAAACCGAGTCTAAGTGCGAAGTTTTTCTCATGAAGGTTACTTGTCATTCATATTTAAAGTAGAAATAATTACCAGACATCAACTCGCAAATGGTCTATTATTATTATTGTAAGCTGATGAATAAAAGCAAAAAAGAATTTTGTACTCTAAATTTTAGACCTTTTTTCTTTCAACGAAAAAGTTATTAATAACCTCTACATTGTACATCTACTCAAAATGTCCCCTTTATTCATTAACTGAGACTTTACGGCCTGAGGAGCGCCCCATTCATGAGTAAACTTGTCTGGCGTTAGACAGAATAAAGTCTATTTATAAGCGGCTACTGGGAGGTAAAGGCTTAATGGGGATGTAGTCTTTGAGTGAACCTGGATGGTGTTAATAGAGGCCCTGCCAGGAGGGGGCAGGGGGGGGGGGGGGTCCCTGTGTCACTTGTCTGAACTTTAAAAGCTCTTGTGTCGGTGATTTGTCAATGTCAATGTTTCACATTGATGTGACTGTTGCTGTCAGAAATTTAAAGAAAGGATGTCGTTTGTCACGATTTCACTTTAAGTGCTGTCGCTACTTTTTAGGCCATAGTGTCTGTCAGAATTTACCTTGGCAGAGCCTCTTGCCAGGCGTTAATGGGTTTAAACACCCTCTACATCTACTAAATAACTATATCCCCTTTAACCTATTGATTCCTAGGGGTGAAAATTAATAGATTTTACTCTGTCTAACGCCAGACGATTTTACACCTCAGTGGGTTAACAACCTCTACATCCAGGCCAGCCCACGTGAGATAATCATAAGGGCTAGAAAGATAGAGGAATAAATGGATCCTTTTGTAGATAAAATGGATAGCTGCTTTACTGTTGGACATAAAAAACTATCAGGCAAAAAAAACTGTTTAACTTGAACTTAAAGCAACAATGAGCCTAATGAGCATGCCAAGTCATGAGTATATTAAGCCAGTGGGGTTGTGACAGCAGCATTTGACTGCTTAACCTGTGACAAAAAAAAGCTGAATATATGAGACACCAACCAAAGAAAAAATCACCCAAAACAATGTTGATACACGGCTTGGTTACAGGATTCAAATTTTCATATTTGTGTCAGTGGTCAGATCATTCCATGGTCAATAATATTAGTTACATGTACTTTATTCCACAAAAACAGTCAGATCATTCCACAATGTATTGTAGTTAGACCATTCCATTTATTTGATGGAAAACTAAAGAAAGATTTCCTGCTCGGTGTTCACATGTAGTTGCCAGAACAAGTTAAAATGGAACGAACTGACTATACAATGTACAGGGGTATGATATGACCATGGAATGATCAGACCTGGTACCGTGTCAGTTGCTGTTAGGCATCACTGCGATAATATGCTGTCTTTGATCAGCTTGATTAGAGTAGATATCCAAATTTTACATTAATTTAGGATTTGAAAGGAAGGTTAGCATGAGGTAGATAGATCAATGGATAGCTCTATACCTGAACTTTATTGTCTAAAACTTTGCAACTAAAACCTGAATTACGCTTAGATTAACAAATAAAATAACAATAAGACTAATAAAAGATCTTTCATAAGAATAAAAAAATGTGCTTAGAGATGGACCATCCTCGCGGCAATTTTGCGTTGTTCTGCAGGTCATACACTTGAATTTCAAGTGTAAAATTCTTGTGAGCACAAGCAATTGTAAGTTAAATCATAATATGGTGTAAGCTCAGAGCACATGGTACAAAGCTCTGAACCATAAATGCGCAAGTTAAATTAAACATCAACTAGTTAAGACTAAATTTTTCAAAACGACGAAAAAAGGGACGATCTCAACTCTCTGTGGGTCGGAAAATAGATCACTGCACCGCCGCACCAAATCGTACCTTTATCCAAGCTACTGTATGGTCAGATCGCGCCACAAAAGACAGCAGATCTGACACGTTCAAACATTGCTACTCAAATGGCAAAGATTCCGCAAAACGCGTTTTTTATCGTGAAAAATTCATATAATACAGCGACTTTTAACAATTTCCTACACTGAAAGCGCTAGCGTCTGAGACAAACTGGGCGGAAAAAGCGAGATGAAAGCGCGCAGCTGTTTCGCATGGCATAATAACCTTTGTTCGTGCGCTGAAAACATAGAGACCTGTATGATCGCGTATACATCATTCGCCGATCACATCATTCCGTGAAAACCTACAAGCCTGAAAACTGCATGAAAAGGCCAACCGTAGGAAGGTTACATAGGCATTTGCCATTTTTTTGCTCAAATGACTGGCGATCGTCGCAGGTAACTAAAATACTTATTGCTCGCCATGCGATCAATTACGATATTTACCGTTTTCAGACGAATGGCTGTTGAATCCATCCTCCAGATCGTCTAACGAAAGGTCAGGAAAATGCAAAAGGTGCTTAAAGTTCTGCAAAAATGACCAAATGATTGCAAAGTCCGGATATTCGGCAGCCCTTCCTGTCTTTTCTACATCAAATCGCATTGTCCCCGTGTCTTCTTCTGGGTCGACCTCGCTAGTTGCCGGAGTGGACGCCATTTTGATTGACAATAATATTGTCCTGGCACCCAGGCTTCCTCGGGATTTGCGAGACGGCGCGCAAGGTCTCGTGACATCTAATACAAGTCACGCAATAAAAACAACACAGCTTCACGTGACGTAAAAAAAAAAATCAAAATTTAAAATTTTGAGTTTTTACCTTCATCAAGTAAAAGACATTTTAAAGATATATCTGCTGGCCTGTTTTCAGCTCGGTAGCATGCTTTGTTTTGAAAATAGAGCAGTCTAATTTTTTACAATGCGTGACATCTGGAAAAATGTCACGTACACGAAAATATCGATTCGCCTTCTGTTTTCGAGTTCTCAATACTAAACCAACATGTTAAGAGAAGTGGCTATGCGAATGTTTTCAAGTTTAACTGAGAGAAAAAATGTTTTGAGAGAGTTGAAGAAAACTCCAGATGTTCCCATTTGTTTCCGGCCGCCATATTGATTTCCCTCTGAGGGATACCAACATTGAGTCTCCACCAAGAGTGGATTATCTAATCCACTAAGCACTATAATTTTGAGTGGTACTCTTTGCCGAATATTTCGAATTTGGAATATCCCACAAACTTTGACACGCTTTTTATTTATCACCCTTCTACAACATCTCATTTTTCTTGACTGGTAAGCGATTTTACTTTTTTCTTTGGGTGATACTTGCGTGACGTGAAAACCAAGAATTTGAGGGTTTGGGAAATGATTGTTATGGCTTGCATTGAAAAATAAAAGAAACCTTGACCAACACTAAAATAGGACGTTGGCAGTAGAAACCTCTCCACAGACATCACTGTTCATACATTAGTTACTGTTAATGGCTTTCTATCAGGGATGGATCTACGATTTTCCTTAGGGGGGGGGGGGTGCATCACAAAGGAATGGCGTAGCTGACAGGTGACGTTTTTTTTTTGCAGAATACCAGTTGTATTAGAAAGCAGCAGGTCAGGGGGGGGGGGGGCAAATTAAACTTCCTTCTGTTATTTAATATCCCCTTGCAATTCGATTATGCAGAGCAATGGCCTGGAACCATTCAAGTCGTCATCTCATGTCCTACCTTTGGCGCAGATAAAGGCAACGCTTATGCTGGAACAAGCGTTAAATTTCACGCGAAAAATCGATATCCCTCGAATCGACAAAGGAATCTTTTCTGAGGTCATTGTTTGCATTTTATTTTATTCACATAAGAGCTTGCTCAAAGAAATCATGCATCATGCTACTTCAAAAGGTAAAAGAACTTGTTTCCAGAGTGGAAAGTATTGAATACGCAAAGAATTTGGAATTATGTGGACGGTCGAATCCGGATATTTTCAAATCCGATGACATCACAAATTCAGATCCAGTCTTTACCACGTAAATATTCAATGGCCGCTGAACGAAATGCTATCGCTTTTAATCAAAAACATAAAACAAACAGCGGTTACAAACATAATGATAAAGCGCATTTTACTTTTGACTTAACGTTTCGTATGCTACAACATACATCGTCAGAATTGACGGTTGAACAAATTCAAATATGGTATATATAAGATTAAGAAGACTGGAACTAAAGAGAATAAGATAAAAATAGTAAGACAAATAGATAGCAGTGAAAACTGACCATTTGATAAAGCCAGATTTTTTGACTGCCAACGTCAAGTCAAAAGTAAAATGCGCTTTATCATTATGTTTGTAACCGCTGTTTGTTTTATGTTTTTGATTAAGTTGAAATGGCCAAAGAACAAATGCTATTTCTGACAGTTGTAGCCTGCAAAATATTTTGCCGGCACGGACAAGAGGACTGGGTCCGGTTGTCTGGTGGGGATTATGGGTAATTTGTCGTACGAGTAGTGAACCGTTAGGAATTTGAATCAGTCTAGGTTAAGATTTCTTCGCCTATTTTTTTGTTCACTTTTTCCCTTAGCCTCCATAGGGTAGTGGCACTTCCATAGGGTTTGGAGAATACGTTCCCTTATTCCTGAAGGGTTTGGGGTTTTCGTATCCGGCAGTGCCCAGTGCACTTTTCCTGTAACAAGTTTTTAGTAGATCAGTACCACCAAGTATGCTAACATATTGCTATGTGGGAGCGGACCTTGTATTCATATGGCAAACAAAATAAACCGGCTTGTGGCGCTTGCTGTCCTACATGAACAAGTATCTACGCAGTTGTGATGTGATTGAGTTAGTTGTGTTGTGTCTGATTGGGTAGTAAAGTCAAAATTAGGTAGTCTTAGCCTTCACAGGACATTTCGTGTTAGATATAAAAATTGGGCATGCATCTAAGTTCGTGGATAGATCGTTACACAGCATTGCAGATAATAAGTTAGTGTTTATATCGGTAAGTTTAATAATTCTGGACGTAATTTTATTTGTAAGTTGCTATCTAATTGCCTACTTTCACAGATTTAAACTGTTACGTGGGCTCTCTTACGTATCAGATAGTTTGAAAATCAACGTTTTGTGTAGAGGGGGCCTACGTATCCTCCTTAATTTATCTCGGAATACAAGATATTCTAACCATTAGATGGCTCAGTCAAGAGTGGCACTTTCTCGTTAGTCTCGAGTATTGCCAGACGAATTCTTCGGTCACCATAGAAAAAAAACTACGTCCTTTCGTTCACGAAATAATGAGGTGAACATTTGCCATGGCCTTCATAACTGAATGAGATGTTGCACAATCTCCACAATGTTATTCCTCGCAATATTCTTGCACTCCCGTGATAAGACGGCCATGTTGGTACCAAAACAAATAAAAATAATGTAGCTCAATTGTGCATAATAATATAATGAAATTTAAATTTCCAAAAGAATTATTCGCTGTTGTTCCTTCCATCAACAAGGCCGGCCACCGTGACGTCGGGTGAACTTCGCTCCCAGTCTCCTATAGCTCAGCAGTGGAGCTCCCGAACAAATTATTGGAAGGTCGAGAGTTCACCGTCGACTCTTGCAAAGGAGCACTCGGATGTTTTCCGAGTGTCCCCGAGTCACCATATCGACGAAAATTACATCCTTTCAACTCTCCTCGTTGATGATTCAGAATGATACTCGGATAATCGAACATGAGTGGAACCTCTGACCTTCCGATTACGAGCACTGTGCTAGAGGAAGCTTGTATCATTACATTTTATAGTCGGACTTTTATATATATGTAGTTATAGTTTTTAGATACTTGTATTTTTGTAATTTATTCCTACTATTCATTTGAGGGCCACAAGTTTATAAGCTATTAGCTATTTCGTGTTACCCTCACTAAACAATCGAAAATAAAGTGCTTATACTTACTTACTAAGAAATCGAAAATCGTCCTGTTATCTTCGCACAACGAGACGACTGGCGCCTAACGGACGTATAAGTCACTGAAATATAGCTTTAAAATCTTTGAATAGATGTACAGTTGTATTGAACTAGAAGTGATTTATCTTTGAATTCCTTTTGGGTGACCTCCATTCTCTTTAGCCAGAGTTCACTTTTCCTTCTTCACCATGCCAAACCGACGCCAGCACCGCCATATATGGATATTAATTCACGGCGAGTTTTGCCGCGTTACAGTCTTGGATATTTTCCTCAGCTTATCGTTATTCTTCCCCTTTTTTGAGCCGTTTTTCTTGGCAACATAAATTTTTGGAAAGTATGAATAGGTAAACGGTCGGGTCATCTCCAAATCTGAAAAGAAAATGAGATAAGACAACAGAGAAATGACAAAATCTTTATAAAGACAAAAAAATCTCCATGACCAATGCAAGCCACAAAAAGACAAAATAATAATAATAATAAATTGCCTTTCATGACTGCCTTGAGAGAATAAGATACGTTTAAGATATGGTTTGTCTAGAGAGGCTGCCATATCAATCAATCAATTGCAATCAATCAATCAATCAATCAATCAATCAATCAATCACTCACTCACTCACTCACTCACTCACTCTCTCACTCTCTCACTCACTCACTCAATCAATCAATCAATCAATCAATCAATTAATCAAAGATCCTTGCTTTGGTGCCAAATTCTTGTTCTTGCCTTTCGTGACTGCCTTGAGGGATACGTTTAAGATATGGTTTGTCTAGAGAGGCTGCCTTATCAATCAATCAATTGCAATCAATCAATCAATCACTCACTCACTCACTCACTCACTCACTCAATCAATCAATCAATTGCAATCAATCAATCAATCACTCACTCACTCACTCACTCAATCAATCAATCAAAGATCCTTGCTTTGACGCCAAATTCTGTTCTTAGGAAAAAAAACAACAACTTTTGGCAGATTTAACTGAATCTTCTTCATGAACTTACTGAATCGATGCCTTGGGTCCAACCCATATCTATTATAATAATCTTCATCGTTTTCGCCTGGGGAAGACTGGTCTGTTGATGATGATTCGAGCTGATTATTTTTCAGTTCCTTTTCACTTTCATTGTCTTGGTCATCTTTCATCTTCTTTCGTTTCTTTCCTTTTCCTTTTTTCTTGGGTCTTAGAATTTTCGGAAGTTTATTTCTGTCCCCCAGAGTATAAAGATCAAACCCAGTATCACTCAATTTTTCAGCATCACTTTTGTTTCTTGAATTTGACTCCAGGTATCCGGTTTCCCCAATAACGTGCAGTCCAGTCTCCATTCCATAGCCCTCTTCGTTCCTGCTCTGTGGCGTATTTGGGTGATACCCTTCTGTCCCGCTGGACGAAGAACTTTTTTTTGACGAAGCCGAACTTCTTGCGGACGGAATTGGTGGCATGAGAGATTGTCGTCTTGGTCTTGGCGTCTGGGAAATAAAGTCAAGGTAAAGAAAATTGGCGAATCGCATGAGTTTTCCGCCAGATCGAGGCAGGTATTCCGGAACGCGATAGAAGGGAGCTTGGAGATACAGCAATATAGCGATGCCTCGTTAAGTCTGCGTCAGCAGCGTATGGGTCTTCATTGAAAAACGCAAATTTAGAGTTACATCCATACAATGTGAGTTGGGGAGGGGAGTGCAATTACTGTATCATGCGTTTTGATTGTGGATTAGAAATTGGGCAAACGCTCTCGTTCAATATTGTTACTGAGTCTGCAAAAAATATACTCTTGCTTATTTATACCAAATTGCACTTGACAAGATCAACACCAGCCCCCCTGTTCTACGCACAGGCCAGGTAACTCAGTACACAACTATGAACCTCGGTCCGAAGCTATTAACGACGCAACTCATTCTCGACACTGCTATTACGATAATCATATAGTATCAACCGGCTTTGAATGTACGATTATCATTATTTCATGACACTGACAGTTGGAAAGGAATTCTGGGAATTAAACAATTTTCTTTTAAAATTCAACCTAGATATCCGGACTCGGGACTCGGGACTCGGGACTCGAACCTACGATTAATAGCTTACCTGTCACCGCCCCTAATCACTAAAGGACCGAGTCGCCGCTTGCTTCGATAGAATTTTTAAACACAATAATCTAATTTATTTGTCATAAGACGGGGACGTAAACGTGCGCTAACACTCGCTAAATACTAACGAGAAAGGTCAGGCCACACTTAAAACAAAGCTCACCATTTTGATTTTGAAATCAGTGCTTAGGCTTAAACATTGAATTATAGTGAGCCTATTCTAGATGTCAGGCAACAAGTAACAAACATTGAAGAAACTTTGTAACTTGTTCATCGTGGTGTAGTGAATAGAAGCTGTTCTTATAAGTCGAAGCTCCGTGTTCAAATCCTGTCCAGGGACTACTTTTACCTTTTTTTTCTTTTTATCTGCTACCACAAGTCTTGGGACTTAGACCAGCGTATATGGCATGTAATTATGGTTATTATATATATTTAAAATACAACCACAAGATAAAAATAATACCAATAATACAATAAGAACAACCAAATAACATTACAAGACCCATATTGTACCAAATGAAATCAGCAATTCAATTAACAAATGAAAGAATGAAATACGTAATCAAATAGGCTGTAAATAGGTTTTTCTCTGGCTTTCGCTATTTTAGCTTCTCTTTAAAATGTCAACGTTACACTGTATTTTCACTTAGTTTAGCTTTTTTAAAAGTGCTCGTCAAACCTAAATTTGCTTCAGACAAGTGGAGGATCAACTTTTTTCCTTTCAAGCCCTTGTAAATATCACTTCAATACACTGAAGCGTTCATGATGTTGTCAACCTCAACCTCATTTTAACGAGGATTTAATTAAACCGGATACCTGTATACAGTATATCGGGAGGAACCGATAACTTTCCTTCGTTTCTGCAATTTCGCTTTCACTTTCCAATAAATGATTCTCTGTACTGCAAATACAAACAAGATGAACTTTTGCCTAGGAATTGAAACAACAAATTGAACTGGGAACTATTTGTTTCCATTACATGAGGAATCCTAAATCTCTGCCTGGATTGGTCAAAAAGAAATTTTTGTTTAAACATACGGTGCAAAGCTGATTACATCAACTAAGGTTCGCATTTCTAGAATTAAAGTTTTTCAGTTTGAAAAATCACAGGAAAAACTGACAAAACAGACTTTAGTTCACAAAAGAAACTGTGACTACAAGTACCAGTGTGGGTAAGACAGCAGTCCATCCTTAAAGCTTCCCAAGCACCAGTTCTGACTACCACATCTACACCTAAGTCTACAACATGTAGTTTGCGAGCCCCGGCACCTTCATTCCCTCCAGGAGCTGTAACACAGACTGTATATGCCGGTCATTACCTTGAACCTGAGCTTGGTTACCCTACTCAAGGAGAATTACCTAACGTTTAAACTATCCCTCCAGCAAGAAATTATTCCGTCATTGGTCCCTCACCAATCATGTCAGCTGTCACTACACCTGTTTACCAGTCGGTTCATCCCAGAGTCAAGGACACTCCGTCGGTGAAGGTTAGGAAAGGGTAGCTTCCTCATTGGAAAGGTGCATGGGCAAACTAACCGAGCAAATTTGAAACAACGTCCTGTGAGAAAACAGCTGTTTGTCTCGGGACTCTTGCCTAAGCATTCAATCTCTGTATTCAGTGGTGACCCTCTACAATATTCTGTATGGGAAAGTGCCTTTAATGCCCTAGTGAATTCCAGGCCTATTGAACATGATATCTAGTTAAACCTTTTTAATCAGCATGTAGCAGGAAAACCAAAGCAAGTTGTGGAACATTATCTTCTGATGGAACAGAAGATGCATACCAGAAGGCCAGATCTGTGTTAGAGGAGAGGTATGGAAATTGCAATGTTGTCCGTACAGCTTTTATTAATTTAACCAGCTTTAGAAATGGATCAAGATAATTCCAAGGGATACTTCTGGCCTGAGAGAGTTTTCAGACCTACTGGATAAGGTTTTAGCAGCAAGCGAAACTATTCCAAGACTTTCCATTTTAGAGTATCCAAAGAAAAAGGTGAAATTGTTAGCCAAACTAACCTACTATCTGGAAGTCAAGTGGAGAAAGGTATTTAAACTATGGAGGCACGCTAATGGTGAAGCCAGTTATCCTTCCTTTCTCAAGTTTGCTGGATTTGTCAGGGAGGCAGTAAAAAGAGGAAATATTCCGGAACTTGAAGGCATGATCACATCAACCACACAAACGCCTGTAAGGAATCAGAAACCAAAGTATGAGAAGAACATGGCTAGTTCCCTGTCTACATCTGGCAAGAGTGGCATCAACCATGAACCGAACCCCGAGGAGCCAAACAAGCAAAAGCGTTCTTGTCCAACTGACTCAAGCAAATGTCTGTTCTGTGGTCAAGGACATAAGTTAGATGACTGTCAATATTTCTGCAAGAAGCCATTCAGCGAAAGGAGAGACCTTTTCTTTCATGAACGTTTGTGCATGGGCTGTGCAATCAGTAAGAGTCATCAAGTGAAAGATTGCAAAGAAAGGTCCAAGTGTAAAACGTGCTCAGGGATGCACCCCACCTGCCTTCAAAAGGGACAATCACAAGTCGATGTCGTCGTTTCCAATTGTGTGAGAGCATGTATGCTTCCTGACCAAGGTGGTCGATCTTATCGTACCTTGCTTGTACCAGTATCAATCAGGCCAGTGGGCCAGTCAGTAAAAGAAATCTTGCAGTATGCAGTCCTTGACGACAATTCAAATGTCGGCTTTGTGTCCCAGACTTTGAGCAAATGGTTCAATCTGGAGGGTCCATCAACTGCACTCCTGTTGACGACAATGCAAGAGCAGAACGCAAGAGTGAAAATCAGTAAGATCCGCGGATTGGAAGTCCTGGATTACCGCAGAGAGTGTTGTAAAGAAGGCAGTGGCCTTCAGCCGAGGAGATGTTTCAGCCAATCGGTCAAAAATTCCAAAGCTTGAAGTTGCGAGAGAATGGGAACATCTGAATAGTGTTGCTAACAGATTAGCACCATACCATCCAGACGCAGAGATCTTTATCTTGATTGGTAACAATTGTCCAAAGGCTATCCGGCCGAGAGAAATAGTATGCTCTGAGAACCGCACTTGGCTGGTGTGTGATCGGAAGAGTCTGCAAGTCAAGTAACAGAGAGGATAGAGAAGACGGTGTGTGCAATAGAATCGAAGTGTCAGAAATTCCAAGCGGATTTGCATTCTCTACAAAGGCTAAAGAGATCATTGACCCAGAGAAAATGTCCGTGTGTTGGAGACTGACTTTGCTGAGACAAGTGACAAGAAGAAACCATATTCCGTGGTAGATGAGAGATTTCTGAGGATCCTGGAGAATGGTGTGAAGAAGCAATCTGATGGACGGTACGAAATACCACTTCCCTTGAAGTCTGACAATGTGTGTCTTGCCAACAACCGTCAGCTTGCTGTAAAAGGATGGAACCAACGGAATGCAAGATTCAAAAAGAATCCGAAGTTCTTCACAGACTACCAGACCTTTATAAATAATCTAACTTCTCACTGTGCAGAAAGAGTCCCTGCTGATCGTCTTGAGGTACAAGATAGCAAAGTTAACTATGATCCTTATACAGGAGTCTACCATCCCAAGAAACCAGGACAGATACGCGCAGTATTTGAATGTTCAGCGCAGTACAATGGTGTCAGCTTCAATGACTACCTGCTGCAAAGTCCTCAATTTATGAATGATCTGTTGGGGATCCTGTGTCGTTTTCGCCAAGAAACTGTTGCCCTCAGGACGGACGTAAGGGGCATGTTCCATCCGTTTGTGGTCTGGGAAGAACAAAGAGACCTATTGCGTTTCTTTTGGTGGCTGAACAGAGACCCGTCAAAGGAGGTAGCTGAGTACCGCATGAAAGCTCACCTGTTCGGCGCCAGCAGCTCCCCAGGTTGTGCGCTCTTTGGGATCAGACGAGCAGCAGATAATGGTGAAGAAGAATTCGGTGCCGATGCACCTACATTCATACGCAAGAATTTCTATGTAAATGATGGGCTTAAATCTGTGCCAACCGTTACTGAACGCCACATCTGCAGAGACAAGCAGAGATCAGTCAAGAAAGAAAAGACAAGTGCTACGTAAAGCCGGTTCGCTCTACAAATTGGATCCTTTTCTGGACCAAGATGGTCTAATTCGTGTAGGTGATCGTATCAGAAGAGCAAATGTGTCAGTAGATACGAAGCATCCAGTTATTATTCCGGGAACGGGACATTTGACTGAACTATTAATTCGTCACCACCACTTGAAAGTAAACCACATGGGTCGAGGGATGACGCAAAACGAGCTTCGCCAAAATGGCTATTGGATACTTAAAGGTTCGTCAAGAGTGGCCAGGTCAATATTCAATTGTGTGACGTGTAGCCGACTACGTAAATCCGAAGAAGAAGAGAAAATGGCTTGTCTTCCAAAAGACCGACTCAACCCAGCACCCACATTTTCTTATAGTGCTGTTGACTTTGTTGGCCCTTTCATTGTCAGGGAAAGGAGGAGTATAATATCAAATGTTATGGAGTACTGTTTAGGTGTATGGGATCGAGGAGTGTTCATTTGGAGACTGCCAATTCACTGGACAAGTCGTTTTATGAATCGCAGAGGCGCAGTGAGACAACTGAGGAGCGACCAAGGAGCCAACTTCATTGGTTCTCGAAACGAGCTCAAAACAACCTTATCCGACATGAATCAAGACCAGTTCCAAGAGAACGTGTTGAGAAATAAATGTGAGTGGATCCAATTCAAGTTCAATGCACCACATTGTGGTCACAAGGGAGGTCCGTAGGAACGTTTCATTCGCACGGTGCGCCATGCTCTTGAACCTCTGCTGATGAAAGTTGGAAACCAACTCGATGATGAAACTGCGCGAACATTTGTTACGGTGGAGTGTATCGTCAACTCAAGACCTCTCAGTGTTGACTACCTGTCTGACGCAAAAGCACCCGAGCCGTTAACGCCTAACCACCTTCCCACTATGAAACCGAAACGAGTGGTACCGCCTCCAGGAGAGTTTCAAAGACCTGACGTTTATTGTCATAGAAGATGGAGAAGAATGCAATTTTGTGCAAATGAATTCTGGCTGAGATGGCGTGAAGAATATCTACAAATGTTACAAGTTATACACAAATGGGTTCGTCCAAGGAAAAACCTCACCGTTGGTGTTTAATGTTGGAACAGATATTTACAGTATCTTTTGAGTCTATATGGGCTCGAACTTAGTATATTTTTTTGTTCTAAAGCCCTATTTACATGCAAGTTAAAGTTTTCATACTTTGCAACTGTAAACCCAGTTGGGGAGCCATGTTACTGCAGTACCGCAATAATCATGACGGGCTCCTGCAGTAATAGATTAAGTGTCTGCGATTTTCGCCAATTAGCTAGGTAACCGAGTCGGGAGTAGTGCTTCCCGCCATGTTGTTTTGCACTTCACATGTGTGATGTGTTCTATGTAGTGTTCGAGCCGCCGTTAAGCGGTACTAAGTTGTCATCTCAAGCTCTAAATATATAATTTGATTTATTTTGCGAATAACAACGACGTCTGGATTTGTTGAAACTCCTCGGGACGCCAGGTGTGCGTACGGGGAAGCCACAATTTGCGTTAATTTGTTTAGTTGAGTTTACAGTGTCCCCAATTAGTACTCTAGCACTACAAGATTTGACACTTAAATGAAGTTACTTTCTTTCTTTTCTTTTTATTTCATAAAAAAATAATTACTATAAATACAAGGCTCCAAATTAAAGTAAAAGAAAGACACGGTCGAACAAATGAGTAGTAATCGTTTGTCCTGATTTCAAGTCTTCCTGAATACAGAGAGATGAAGGACAGACAGTGTGTGGTGGATTTTTTCGATCATCTTTAACTTTGATGGTCGGATGTAAACTTAATTAAAAGGGCAAAAAAACAGTAGACTAACTTATTTGTAAAAGAAAAGTGGTTGTCGTTTTATGCAAATTTTTAATGACATTGTCTTTAAAAAAAGGGTAAGAATGAAGGAGGCTTTTCACGGTGCAAATTTGCAGTCAAGAAAACGACCAGTAAGTTGATTGTATATTTCGTCCGTATATCCTGGATAAAATAATTTTTTGTTTGAGATAAAGGGCCTGTGACTTTAGCTTGTTATGCCGGTGCATCCAAAGTTTAGGGACAATTTGGCTTAAAATTCCGGCCACCGAAAAAAAAAAGAAGGAAAGATAAACATGGAGTGTCAACGTTTCGATAAAAGACATAACCTTATCGGACATAAGAGTTTCCAAACGGGTATCAAGATGTTCATATTTTATATGCTATAACATTGGATTCTACATTTGAGTTCTGATCTGGGGAAAAGACAGAGAGTTGTTGTTCAGCACGAGGCAGGTGGAAAGAGCCAGCTCTAATCGAAAGCCTTAAAACGCGCTCAACAAAAAAGATTTTAATTTACTTGGTCATAACTTTTATCGCTCTCAGCTTTTAACTTTACTAGACAAAGTGTTACCGATTTCGGAAATGAAATGGATATTCTTAGCGAAATACTCCAAGACAAATGTCGCATCCAGCGTCATAGCGTTAATTAATCATCGCGTCACAAGTGCATGGT
>NC_090895.1:25254560-25257060 GCF_036669925.1 Montipora capricornis | reverse complement strand
TCATCACGGAACTATGGAATCACGACAATTCAAGTATACGAACACCGGCTTTTACTCTCTTCAATTCACAGAAAAAAATTCAAAACCCGAAGTTATCACGAGGGTGATAAACAGCCTTGAAGACTTCATGTGCTAAGAAAACCGCAATATTAAGAAGGAATTCGAAAACTTCAGTTCTAGACCTTTCCATCATAGTGTAGTTTCACAATGACATCTTCACGACTGCACATTATTCAAAGAGCTCAAATCTTGAAGGACATTCATATACTAGCGCTAGCAGTTGAACATTTATCTACCTACTTTTTCTCGTCTTTGAATTTGTCAATTTTCTAAAGGTTTGTCTTCTCAAGTAGACGAAACAAATTACTTACCAGTCTTTCATCATCAAAGACTCCAGAACGCGCATGAAGTTTAGCCGTTGTCCCTTGGCAGCAGACAACCTCATCTTCTTGTTTCCTGGTTAGATTCATAAAAATGGGTGGCCCTCTTGCAGCAGAAAACCTCCTCATGTCGTCAACTAAGAATTAACACACAAGAATACGAAATAAACTTGCGGTAGAACGATCTCAGTCACTCAAACTGTCGAATAAAACCTCTTAAGAAGTAAAAGAATGTAGACGAACAAATTTCTCTTTCTGCTTTCACAGCTGGTGTTGAATTTGTATGCGGTCAATGACCAATATAATTACTTCATGAAATAATTGATATGTTTGCTCTCTCTCTCTCAAGGAACTATTTGCTTTTAATAATTTTTAGCAGTTTTCGATTAAAACTGAAATAACACATACCTTGCCAACGAGCGCTAGCTCACATAAATCTTGATCCGCAAGTGTGTTCAAGTTGCATCGCATTCAACCACTCCACGGAAACGGTTTTGTGGATGTTCGACTGACCGCAGCAAGAAATTTAAATCAATTTGCGCTATGAAGCAAAACATGAAAAACAAGAATGACATCAATGGAGAAACAATTAGCAGGCTATTCATTTTTGAAAAGTCTGTTTCTCGAACAATTGGAGGAAGGCGGTTAAGAAAACAAAGGGTTATAAGAAAACTCTGATTTACATAATGATTACATTATGGGCAAAAACTTAACCCCGGCGGCGACGGATTCAAAAAAGGAGACATGTGCGTTTTGTTTGGGTTGCTGAAACAGAAAAAGCGATGAAAAGCCTTTAAATGTGTGTTATAATCAAATTAAGTATGAGGGGGGGGGGGGGGGGGGGGGGACACTTAACAACAACAGAAAGACAATGGTTGCTAAGGGAGCTTTTTATTCAAGATCCCTGCAAAAAAATTGCATGGAATGGTATTTTGAAGTAACTTTTTCAATGGCAATCTGACATCACTTCCACCAGAAGGCGCATGAGCAACTGGTGCCAGTCCTCTGCCGTGCATTTCAGTGAAAAACATGCAAAAACTCTCAGGAACCGAAAGGAACAGCTACTCAGGCCCAGCCTCCAACAGATGGACTCGTTCTGAAAATTGACAAAGGGAAAACTTTGCCGCATCGTTTTCTAATCAGTCAGCGGATGGTAAAGTTTTCATTCCATCCGATGTAGCAGATAAGCATAGAGTAATGATGCTTTGAAAACTCGAAATTGTTCAAATTGTCCGACACGGAAATTCATAGTAGAGCGAGTCGCAGCCACGTGTTACAGCGCAAGAGGATGTATCGCCGAGGAGCCATGAGGTGTTCTCAGATTCAACCAAGCAACCTCGTTCCGAGGGTCTCTCGAGACCCTGGGAACGAGATTGTCAACTAAGTTCTCCGCCAAGCCAATGCTTCGAAGTTTTGAACGCACTCGGCGGCCACTGAAGCATTTAAGACTGTTTTGTCAAAGTCGCGAAGTCCTTTTGTGGCTTGTAACCGTTTCTATATACCGTACAGAGTTAATAGAGCTTCTTTGTTGACATGTTTTCGCGCAATTTCAAGTAGCCTATTATCACGAATTAAGAGGAAGAAAATAAAATACTACTTCCTTTTTTTCATCAAAAGGAAGGTTGTCATGATAGCATTTCTCATATGACAAGCTCCGAGAGCGGGCAAGACGAACCAAATCCGGCGCTGTGATTGGCTACTCGAGCGGGCAAGATGAAGCTATCTTGCCCGCTCGGGATTTCTCGCTTGGTCCCGCAAGATCAAAGATCATTTTTTGGTGTTTTATCCCACATAATAAATCCTTTATTGACCAAGCTTGTTCAGTCAAGATGGCTGGATATTGGCCTCGTTGTTTTATCGTGTTTATATTCGTCTCGGTCCATAAACACGCAAAAAAAGAACTTGCCCAATATCCAGCCACCTTAACCGAACGAGGTTGGTCTGTATTCAGTGGTGACCCTCTACAATGTTCTGTATGGGAAAGTGCCTTTAATGCCCTAGTGGATTCCAGGAATTGAACATGATATCTAGTTAAACCTCTTTAATCAGCATGTAGCAGGAAAACCAAAGCAAGTTGTAGAACATTATCTTCTGATTGGAACAAAAGATGCATGCCAGAA
>NC_090895.1:25239560-25249560 GCF_036669925.1 Montipora capricornis | reverse complement strand
ACTACAAGATTTGACACTTAAATGAAGTTACTTTCTTTCTTTTCTTTTTATTTCATAAAAAAAATAATTATTATAAATACAAGACTCCAAATTAAAGTAAAAGGAAGACACGGTCGAACAAATGAGTAGTAATCGTTTGTCCTGATTTCAAGTCTTCCTGAATACAGAGAGATGAAGGACAGACAGTGTGTGGTGGATTTTTTCGATCATCTTTAACTTTGATGGTCGGATGTAAACTTAATTGAAAGGGCAAAAAAAAGTAGACGCGCCAACTAATTTGTAAAAGAAAAGTGGTTGTCGTTTTATGCAAATTTTTGATGACATTGTCGAAAAAAAAGGGTAAGAATGAAGGAGGCTTTTCACGGTGCAAATTTGCAGTCAAGAAAACGACCAGTAAGTTGATTATATATTTCGTCTGTATATCCTGGATAAATTAATTTTTTGTTTGAGATAAAGGGCCTGTGACTTTAGCTAGTTATGCCGGTGCATCCAAAGTTTAGAGACGATTTGGCTTAAAATTGCGGTCACCGAAAAAAAAGAAGAAGGAAAGATAAACATAGTGGAGTGTCAACGTTTCGATAAAATGCATAACCTTATCGGACATAAGAGTTTCCAAACGGGTATCAAGATGTTCATATTTTATATGCTATAACATTGGATTCTACATTTGAGTTCTGATCTGGGGAAAATACCGAGAGTTGTTGTTCAGCACGAGGCAGGTGGAAAAAGCCAGCTCTGATCGAAAGCCGTAAAGCGCGCTCAACAAAAAAGATTTTAATTTATTTGGTCATAACTTTTATCACTCTCAGCTTTTAACTTTACTAGACAAAGTGTTACCGATTACGGAAATGAAGTGGATATTCTTAGCGAAATACTCCAAGACATCTGTCGCATCCAGCCTCATAGCGTTAATCATCGCGTCACAAGTACATGGTCTCCATGGAAGAGAATCGAAAATCGTTATTTCTTTATATACAACACCTCAGTAGTACGTTTTACTCTGCTGACTCCGATCAAATGGATGCCAAACGTAGGCTCACTTGGTCGGAATCATTTTATTTCGTCAGTACGTAATGAACGGGATTTGCCTTTCACGTGTGAGACTAGACGCTCCGTGAGCGTACACTGGGTGGCCTGTGGTACGTGTTACACAAAAACAGAAGCCACTGAGTTCGGGTAGTATTGACCTGCAGCATTCCAGTTGATTTTTTCAAGTGGAGGGTCATTAAGACCATTTGAGGGGTCACCCAGACGTCGTCCCAGCAAAGGCTCTTTGCCTCACACGTTTATCCTTATTTGTCCTGTCCCATTTTGAGGTCTTTCATTTTTTTAAGCTTTGGTGTTAAATTCAGTTCAAAGATAAAAAGACACGCTCTTGATTGAAACTCACTTCGTTTCTTCTTTAAAGGGGCTATGTCACGCAAAATTATGTAATTCCATGATTCGCAAAATGCCCAAAAGGTAGAATGAAACATTGCAATAACCACTTAAAACTGTTGAACAACATAAAAGAAATACTGCAAAAGAACAGAGAAGCACGGATGAACATAAATGGACTCGGCCTTAAAATTGATAGGTGCATTACATTTGGGTAATCTTGAGAAAGGTCGGTACGACGTTTTTCAAGTTTATGAGAAATCGCCTGGATAAAGGCGAATCATTTAGTTTGTGATGTAACGATAATTTTATCGGTAAAGAAATTCCTCATTACCATTTTCGTGTTTTGAACTCGTGATTAAGTAAATATTTCCCTGCAGCACCCTAAAATAACGTGACATAGCCCCTTTAAATGAAATGGTCTGCAAAAAAAACTAACTGCAAATTGCTCTGACGGACGCTTTCCTGCATGTCATGCATGCATGTTTGCACTAAGGAGACGTTTATGCCACACACTAAGGAAGGACTGAAAATGTTGTTTCCGCTTCATAATTCCTCTTCTTTTCAGTCTAATCTGATGACAGGTCAAATTACTTTTTGGTTTACCGGGTTAGCACTTTTATTTTGCGGATTTTGCGGATGGTACTTGATCCGCAAAAAGAAGTTCCAGCAGAAAAAAAACACCAGCAATATTAAAAACGGCAAAAATTTACTCCCGTTAATGCAACTAAAAATGGCTTTTAATCCACATACGATGGGGTAAAAAAGATCGTTTATTTTGATATTTGCATTGACAATTGCATGGAGCTTGCTACAAACAAAACGAAACGATAAAAGGTTAAGTCAATACTCTTCCAGTATCTGAAGCATAAGAAACGAACTCAAGGCAGTCAATAAAAAGGTCATCATTTTCTAAGGAACGTTAAAACTTCTTCCATTTGCAGCACCTTTTTTAATATGCAGCAACTTTACTTTATTAGCCGCAACTCTTCAATTTGCAGCATGTCACTTGTGGGCCACCCTACAGTGTCTCTCGCTTTTGACAATTTTCTAGATAGATATCCGTAGAAAACACGCAAGAAATGAACTAATTATAAAATTAAAAACAAGTTTCGAAAAACGCAAATTTCCACCTGCCACGTCAACGGCAACGCCACAAAAAAGCGTGCTGCACGTGCAGCACGCATTTTAGCACATATTTTTGGGGTACACTACGTAACAACAAGAAATCACCAATTTCGAGGTTTTAACGACAACGTGAGCGTAAAACTGTGAACCCTATAGTCTGTATTTTTACTCTGAAACCGCTCGCACCAATTTATTTTAATTTCATCCACATTGTACGACGTAAAGGGGATGGAACGTTGCCGTCGCAGTAACTGTTCTTAAAAGATGCCAGTCACTCGTACCGATATAACCAATTGAAGTTTTCGGTCCCAGCTAAAAAAAGGAGACTCGGAGATTTCTTTATCAGCAAATTTAATCTTTTGATTTGTCAACTTATTAGAACAGACAAGAGACAACGCCAGACAATTTGAATCTGCCTTAGTTTGAGAATGCCGGATGGAACAGAAACACCTGATCCTTCGACAAGGTCGAATACCACGTGGCTTGCAGTTTACATTTCTGAATTTGTCATCATATTTCTAATAAACGGCTTTACTATAATCACCTTTGCAAGAAATCATCATCTACGCAAGCGCCCAACGTACCTGATCATAAACCTGGCTGTGACATACTTGCTGGTGGGAGCAGTGTCAGGACCCATGCATATTTACCGTAAACTAACCATTGAAACGGGAAGTGTATTCAGTTGGAAAAAGCTCACAGTCATTTACTTTGACACACTTTTTACAAGTTGCTCCCTGCTTAATCTTGCCTTGCTGTCGTTGGAACGCCTTCATGCAACTTTATTTCCTTTTAGACACTCTCGAATGATGAAATGGGTTTATTTAAAGACCGTTGTTTGCATTTGGCTATTAGCTCTCTTCTTGGCGTCTGCACAGACTGCGCTAGTTCTTACTGACTCAAAAGCCGCCATAATCTTTTGGGCTTCACTTATTATAATTGCCCTTTCGACCGTCATAGTATCCTATACGATTATTATCTTTAATGTGAAGAGGAATGCCCCTCCACAGCTATCTGGGGCAGGGGCCTCCGACAGGAAATTGACGGCCACGTTATTCGTTGTCACTGCTCTGAGCACATTCTTCATTTTCCCCATTCTTCCCGCTGCCCTCGGTGCACTAAGAGAATCATTTAATATTCTCCAGTCCGTAAGTGTCTTGTTCTACGCCAATTCCTTTGTAAATCCTATAGTTTATACCTTAAGAATGCAAGAGTTTCGGAATGCCGCGCTAATCAGGTGTCATAAGATTACAGAACCACAACGCCAGTCTCTCCAGATGAATTGCGTAAAACGCACAACAGCATCTCTGGATCCTCAAGCCCTGGGTAATAGTAGTACAAGTGACCACTTTGGAAATAGCAAAAAGTAAAGTGACGCAAAGTGACACGTCGAGAACTCGTATCAGTGATTCAAGTGACAAACCTGAGGTCGACGGTGCGCTCATTTTACTCCCCCCTCTCCATCAGTGGTCCATTTTACGAGTACTTTTAAACTTTTAACATTGTCAATTAAGGGCGATCAGAGCTTCTCCTGTCTGGTCCATTGTGCATATGTAAATAAACCAAAAAAAAAAAAAGAAAAATTTTCACTCTTGGCCTTTTGGCTAAGATCAAGTGTATATTGCACCCTGTACACTTTTTCTAGGGTCTGGATTTTAGACAATCGAACTTTAAATACCCTTTTGTTTACTTTATCGAACTGCGACTCGCTCGATCTTTCCCGCCCGATCGCCATTGGCTGGAATCACAAGTTTTTTACATCGTTTAACCTGTGTTTTTACCTTGTTCTACCGTACAAGCCTCGACCATAGTTAGTAACTATGCCTCGACTGAACTGACACGAAGTTTCTACTTCTGTTTTCATCACGATTTAACCGACGAACACTCGGGGGTGGGGGGGGGGGAACTCTCGTCTTCACCACCCCACGCTGTTGAAATGGTTTGGAACTAAATGAAAGACACTGGACTGGACTCAAGTTTAAATGGATCAGTGAACTTTGTTTATTTCTCGGATTGACTTTGTGAATCTTTACCGGATTCGTCTAGAAACATTGTAAATCATAGTAAACTATCGGAGTGGTCGACAGACCACGGCAAAAAAAAAATCCACTCTCGAGAACATGTTAAACGAAGAGACATTAGGACAATGGGGTCCAGTGTCAACCCTTTTGAATGCAACGCCAGAAAGACACTGGGAACGAGAATTAGCCAGATGACCGACGCCAATTCATCAGCAAGACTATAAAAAGATAAGACGCCTTAAGCCAAGACGCAAAAGCGGAATTTATCTGATAACATGACAAATATAATGCACAAAAAACTGCTTTTTCACTTTATTAGTCGTATTTAAATGCACAATACCAATTTACACGTAATTATCGAATTTGCTTCGAATCATCAAATTTCAATTTTTCTACAGAATGGAAAATTGACATGCATCAAAGAAATCAATAAATCATATCAAGACGGAAAGTTTTGCCAAAAAATTTCGTCATCACGGAACTATGGAATCACGACAATTCAACTGTACGAACACCGGCTTTTACTCTCTTCAATTCACAGAAAAAAATTCAAAACCCGAAGTTATCACAAGGGTGATAAACAGCCTTGAAGACTTCATGTGCTAAGGAAACCGCAACATTAAGAAGGAATTCGAAAACTTCAGTTCTAGACCTTTCCATCATAGTGTAGTTTCACAATGACATCTTCACGACTGCACATTATTCAAAGAGCTAAACTCTTGAAGGACATCCATATACCAGCGCTAGCAGTTGAACATTTATCTACCTACTTTTTCTCGTCTTTGAATTTGTCAATTTTCTAAAGGTTTGTCTTCTCAAGTAGACGAAACAAATTACTTACCAGTCTTTCATCATCAAAGACTCCAGAACGCGCATGAAGTTTAGCCGTTGTCCCTTGGCAGCAGACGACCTCATCTTCTTGTTTCCTGGTTAGATTCATAAAGATGGGTGGCACTCTTGCAGCAGAAAACCTCCTCATGTCGTCAACTAAGAATTAACACACAAGAATACGAAATAAACTTGCGGTAGAACGATCTCAGTCACTCAAACTGTCGAGTAAAACCTCTTAAGAAGTAAAAGAATGTAGCCGAACAAATTTCTCTTTCTACTTTCACAGCTGGTGTTGAATTTGTATGCGGTCAATGACCAATATAATTACTTCATGAAATAATTGTTATGTTTGCTCTCTCTCAAGGAACTATTTGCTTTTAATAATATTTAGCAGTTTTCGATTAAAACTGAAATAACACACACCTTGCCAACGAGCGCTAGCTCACATAAATCTTGATCCGCAAGTGTGTTTAAGTTGCATCGCATTCAACCACTCCACGGAAACGGTTTTATGGATGTTCGACTGACCACAGCAAGAAATTAAAATCAATTTGCGCTATGAAGCAAAACATGAAAAACAAGAATGACATCAATGGAGAAACAATTAGCAGGCTATTCATTTTTGAAAAGTCTGTTTCTCGAACAATTGGAGGAGGGCGGTTAAGAAAACAAAGGGTTATAAGAAAACTCTGATTTACATAATGATTACATTATGGGCATAAAATTAACCCCGGCGGCGACGGATTCAAAAAAGGAGACATGTGCGTTTTGTTTGGGTTGCTGAAACAGAGAAAGTGATGAAAAGCCTTTAAATGTGTGTTATAATCAAATTAAGTATGAGGGGGGGGGGGGGGGGGTTGACACTTAACAACAACAGAAAGACAATGGTTGCTAAGGGAGCTTTTTATTCAAGATCCCTGCAAAAAAATTGCATGGAATGGTATTTTGAAGTAACTTTTTCAATGGCAATCTGACATCACTTCCACCAGAAGGCGCATGAGCAACTAGTCCCAGTCCTCTGCCGTGCATTTCAGTGAAAAACACGTAAAAACTCTCAGGAACCGAAAGGCAGAGGTCGTTTTTCACCCCCCCACCCCCCCCCCCCTTTAGAACTCTTATTTCTCGCAGCGTACAGCTACTCGGGTCCAGCCTCCAACGGATGGACGCATTCTGAAAATTGACAAAGGGAAAACTTTGCGGCATCGTTTTCTAATCAGTCAGCGGATGATAAAGTTTTCATTGCACCCGATGTAGCAGATAATCATAGAGTAATGATGCTTTGAAAACTCGAAATTGTACAAATTGTCCGACACTGAGATTCATAGTACACTGTAGAGCGGGTCGCAGCCACGTGTTACAGCGCAAGAGGATGTATCGAAAAGGAGCCAAGAGGTGTTGTCAGATTCAACTAAGCAACCTCGTTCCCAGGGTCCCCCTTTTCTGCCTCCCTTGTCCTTGAAGAGTGACCCTGGGAGCGACGTTGTCAACTAAGTTCTCCGCGAAGCCAATGCTTCGAAGTCTTGAACGCACGCGGCGGCCACCGAAACATTTAAGACTGTTTTGTCAAAGTCGCGAACTCCTTTTGTGGCTTGTAACTGTTTCTAGATACCGTACAGAGTTAATAGAGCTTCTTTGTTGACATGTTTTCGCGCAATTTCAAGTAGCCTATTATCACGGATTAAGAGGAAGAAAATAAAATACTACTTCCTTTTTTTCATCAAAAGGAAGGGTGTCATGATAGCATTTCTCATATGACAAGCTCCGAGAGCGGGCAAGACGAACCAAATCCGGCGCTGTGATTGGCTACTCGAGCGGGCAAGATCGAGATATCTTGCCCGCTCGGGATTTCTCGCTTGGTCCCGCAAGATCAAAGATCATTTTTGGTTTTTATCCCACATAATAAATCCTTTATTGACCAAGCTTGTTCATTCAAGATGGCTGGATATTAGCCTCGTTCTTTTATCGTGTTTATATTCGTCTCGGTCCATAAACACGCAAAAAAAAGAACTTGCCCAATATCCAGCCACCTTAACCGAACGAGGTTGGTCTGTATTCAGTGGTGACCCTCTACAATATTCTGTATGGGAAAGTGCCTTTAATGCCCTAGTGGATTCCAGGAATTAAACATGATATCTAGTCAAACCTCTTTAATCAGCATGTATCAGGAAAATCAAAGCAAGTTGTAGAACATTATCTTCTGATTGGAACAGAAGATGCATACCAGAAGGCCAGATCTGTATTAGAGGAGAGGTATGGAAATTGCAATGTTGTCCGTACAGCTTTTATTAATTTAACCAGCTTTAGAAATGGATCAAGATAATTCCAAGGGATACTTCTGGCCTGAGAGAGTTTTCAGACCTACTGGATAAGGTTTTAGCAGCAAGCGAAACTATTCCAAGACTTTCCATTTTAGACTATCCAAAGAAAAAGGTGAAATTGTTAGCCAAACTAACCTACTATCTGGAAGTCAAGTGGAGAAATGTAATTAAACAATGGAGGCACGCTAATGGTGAAGCCAGTTATCCTTCCTTTGTCAAGTTTGCTGGATTTGTCAGGGAGGCAGTAAAAAGAGGAAATATTCCGGAACTTGAAGGCATGATCACATCAACCACACAAAAGCCTGTAAGGAATCAGAAACCAAAGTATGAGAAGAACATGGCTAGTTCCCTGTCTACATCTGGCAAGAGTGGCATCAACAATGAACCGAACCCCGAGGAGCCAAACAAGCAAAAGCGTTCTTGTCCAACTGACTCAAGCAAATGTCTGTTCTGTGGTCAAGGACATAAGTTAGATGACCGTCAAGATTTCTGCAAGAAGCCATTCAGCGAAAGGAGAGACCTTTTCTTTCATGAACGTTTGTGCATGGGCTGTGCAATCAGTAAGAGTTATCAAGTGAAAGATTGCAAAGAAAGGTCCAAGTGTAAAACGTGCTCAGAGATGCACCCCACCTGCCTTCATAAGGAACAATCACAAGTCGATGTCGTCGTTTCCAATTGTGTGAGAGCATGTATGCTTCCTGACCAAGGTGGTCGATTTTATCACACCTTGATTGTACCAGTATCAATCAGGCCAGTGGGCCAGTCAGAGAAAGAAATCTTGCAGTATGCAGTCCTTGACGACCATTCAAATGTCAGCTTTGTGTCCCAGACTTTGAGCAAACGGTTCAATCTGGAGGGTCCATCAACTGAACTCCTGTTGACGACAGTGCAAGAGCAGAACGCAGCAGTGAAAATCAGCAAGATCCCCGGATTGGAAGTCCTGGATTACCGAAGCCAGTGGCCTTCAGCCGAGGAGATGTTTCAGCCAATCGGTCAAAAATTCCCAAGCTTGAAGTTGCGAGAGAATGGGAACATCTGAACAGTGTTGCTGATAGATTAGCACCATACCATCCAGACGCAGAGATCTTTATCTTGAGTGGTAACAATTGTCCAACGGCTATCCGACCGAGAGAAATAGTATGCTCTGAGAACCCCTCTTGGTTGGTGTGTGATCGGAAGAGTCTGCAAGTCAAGTAACAGAGAGGATAGAGAATACGGTGTGTGCAATAGAATCGAAGTGTCAGAAATTCCAATTCTAAAGAGATCATTGACCCAGAGAAAATTTCCGTGTGTTGGAAACTGACTTTACTGAGACAAGTGACAAGAAGAAACCCTATTCCGTGGTAGATGAGAGATTTATGAGGATCCTGGAGAATGGTGTTAAGAAGCAATCTGATGGACGGTATAAAATTTCACTTCCCTTGAAGTCTGACAATGTTTGTCTTGCCAACAACCGTCAGCTTGCTGTAAAAAGATGGAACCAACAGAATGCCAGATTCAAAAAGAATCCGAAGTTCTTCACAGACTACCAGACCTTTATAAAGAATCTAACTTCTCACTGTGCAGAAAGAGTCCCTGCTGATCGTCTTGAAGTACAAGATAGCAAAGTTAACTATGATCCTCATACGGGAGTCTACCATCCCAAGAAACCAGGACAGATACGCGCAGTATTTGAATGTTCAGCGCAGTACAATGGTGTCAGCTTCAATGACTACCTGCTGCAAAGTCCTCAATTTATGAATGATCTGTTGGGGATCCTGTGTCGTTTTCGCCAAGAAACTGTTGCCCTCAGGACGGACGTAAGGGGCATGTTCCATCCGTTTGTGGTCTGGGAAGAACAAAGAGACCTATTGCGTTTCTTTTGGTGGCTGAACGGAGACCCGTCAAAGGAAGTAGCTGAGTACCGTATAAAAGCTCATCTGTTCGGCGCCAGCAGCTCCCCAGGTTGTTCGCACTTTGGGATCAGAAGAGCAGCAGATAATGGTGAAGAAGAATTCGGTGCCAATGCACCTACATTCATACGCAAGAATTCTATGTAGATGGTGGGGTTAAATCTGTGCCAATCGTTACTGAAGCCATACATCTCTGATTAAAGCTAGTCAAGGTATCTGTGACAAAGCCTATCTCACATTGCACAAGGTAGTCTAAAACAAGAAGGAAGTTCTTGAAGCTATTCCAGCGGAAGATTATGCGAAGGGTATCAAGGAACTGAACTTAGCAGTGGATCCGCTACCTATCGATAGAGCTTTATGCGTAATGTGGTGCGTCGAAAACGACAGCTTCCGGTTCCGTATCAAGCTTCGCGATCGCCCTTTAACCAGATTT
>NC_090895.1:25229560-25237060 GCF_036669925.1 Montipora capricornis | reverse complement strand
GTCCCCAAGTAGTACTCTAGCACTACAAGACTTGACACGTAAATGAAGTTACTCTTTCTTTTCTTTTTATTTCATAAAAAAAATAATTATTATAAATACAAGGCTCCAAATTAAAGTAAAAGGAAGACACGGTCGAACAAATGAGTAGTAATCGTTTGTCCTCATTTCAAGTCTTCCTGAATACAGAGAGATGAAGGACAGACAGTGTGTGGTGGATTTTTTCGATCATCTTTAACTTTGATGTTCCGATGTGAACTTAATTGAAAGGGCAAAAAAAAGTAGACGCGCCAACTAATTTGTAAAAGAAAAGTGGTTGTCGTTTTATGCAAATTTTTGATGACATTGTCGAAAAAAAAGGGTAAGAATGAAGGAGGCTTTTCACGGTGCAAATTTGCAGTCAAGAAAACGACCAGTAAGTTGATTATATATTTCGTCTGTATATCCTGGATAAATTAATTTTTTGTTTGAGATAAAGGGCCTGTGACTTTAGCTAGTTATGCCGGTGCATCCAAAGTTTAGAGACGATTTGGCTTAAAATTGCGGTCACCGAAAAAAAAGAAGAAGGAAAGATAAACATAGTGGAGTGTCAACGTTTCGATAAAATGCATAACCTTATCGGACATAAGAGTTTCCAAACGGGTATCAAGATGTTCATATTTTATATGCTATAACATTGGATTCTACATTTGAGTTCTGATCTGGGGAAAAGACAGTTGTTGTTCAGCACGAGGCAGGTGGAAAGAGCCAGCTCTGATCGAACACCTTTGCGGGGTTTAAATTTTGCGGATTTTGCGGATGGTACTTGATCCGCAAAAAGAAGTTCCAGCAGAAAAAAAAACATTTACTCCCGTTAATGCAACTAAAAATGGCTTTTAATCCACATACGATGGGGTAAAAAAGATCGTTTATTTTGATATTTGCATTGACAATTGCATGGAGCTTGCTACAAACAAAACGAAACGATAAAAGGTTAAGTCAATACTCTTCCAGTATCTGAAGCATAAGAAACGAACTCAAGACAGTCAATAAAAAGGTCACCATTTTCTAAGGGACGCTAAAATTTCTGCAGTCTCGTCTCTGACTTCTATGAATCAAGGGAAGGTAACGATGATATGTCAAAATGAAGAAATTGACCACGTGCTAGGCAACCACAAGGGTGCACGTGATCACATTGTGTCAAGGTTCTTGTTTACATTGAATGAACTACAGGGAAGAATGTTAATCGTTCATCGCTTTCAGAGTTTAACAACGTACTTTTTAGCTAAGACACTTCCGTCTTTCCTTTTTTAATTTTGTTGTAATATCTAACTGAATATTTACATTTCATCTGTTGGGTCGGGAAGCAATCGTGTCTGGAGCAATGTTGATCCATCCCTTCACTGAAGAACCATTTCTTTCAATAATGAGGCAAAAAATAGACAGCAAGCTTTCTTTCAAATAATTATTGACCAACAATAATTAGTCAAATTTCAAATTGCTTTTATTACCTGAAGAAAGTACGATGTTAACGAGAACTCGACGAAGAGGTAAATGCAACTAAATTTCTTGCGTGTGTTTATTTCAAGCTTATTACAAAAAATATTCCACTTCAAAAGGTCGTTAAAAAGCTTTAGTTTTGGCCGTTCATTTGGACGAAAAGTGTCACAAAAGCCTTTTCCAGCGTAAAATTTATTGAAACAAACAAAAAAAAAAACTTCCTATTTTAATTGCGTGCGTGCAAACAAGAAACACAATCCGCGATTAAATAAACTTCAGATCAAACCCTTTTCGGAAGAACCTTTTCCGTGAATAACAAAGCACAAAATAGACAACAAGCTTTCTTTCCAATAATTCTTCACTATCACATTTTCAATTATTTTTCTTTTTATCTGAAAACTGTGCAGAGAGGAGTACAAATTAAATGTAAATTGCCAGATAACTGAGATGCGACTTCAGTAAACACTGTGATGCTTTCAAGGCTTTCAATTCCTTTTACACCCATACAGAATTTGCCATTTGGTTTCGGTGTTGTACATAACAGCAAGGTTCGTAAAATAATATTAGAAATAAAGCTCACTTTGTGATATCCTACGACGAAAGATGCAATTGTTGTCGAAGACCATTACTCGTCACTTTTAAGATTCCAGGGAACAGTTGCTCAAAGCCTGGTTAGCGCTAACCGTGCTTTGAGCAACCCGGGCCAGATATTTATATTTCCCCGCCTGTCTTGTTTATCCAATTGAAGTTCCATTCTAGAGCTCCATAAGAGTACATGTTTATTTTCCTTAAAGATCCACTAAAAAGACATTCGAGTTACAATGACTTTCGACGCCATTGCAGGTCAATTAGATATTCTAATGTGTCCACCAGATAAAATCTACCCATTTCTACTACCCCCTGAAGCCTAGCAAAAATACGCGCAGATGTCTCTACCCACAAAGACACTACGTAAATAAAGTAATTAAAAATCGACGAAACAAAACGCAGATTCCGACTGGGTTTGGCAACCTAGTAAATATAGGTGGTGCCGGGGTAACGAACTCGGTTACCTCCATTAATTATTGCTGGAAAGTGAAATGGAGACGATTCAGAGCCTCCTTAAAATATTGCTTGTTATAAATCCATGCAATATCTCTCATTCCTACGGTGGCCAACAAGGGACAAGCCGCAAATAAAACAGTTGCTGCAAATAAAATAAAGTTGGCGCAAGCAAATTCACAATAGTTTCTGAAAATTTACAAAACGAGTTGCTGCAATTAAAAGAATGTTGCTGCAAATTAAAACATAAAAAGTATGCGCGCGCACTGAAGGAAGGGCAAGTACAAAACGCGGGTCACAGGTCATTGTTTGAACAATACAGAAAGTAGTTAAACATCCATTAAAGCTAACCTTAGGCCTAACGTTAGCATTTGTAAACAGTTAGGGTTGTTTTTGTATTGATAAAACAATGACCTGTGACTTGGGACCTGTGACCTGTGACCTTTGTTTTGTGCCTGTCCTTCCATAAGTGCGCGCGCATACTCTTGATGTTTTAATTTGCAACAACTATTTTAAATTTGCAGCAACTTTATTCCATTTGCAGCACCTTTCTTAATATGCAGCAACTTTACTTTATTAACGACAACTCTTCAATTTGCAGCATGTCACTTGTGGGCCACCGTACAGTGTCTCTCGCTTTTGACAATTTTCTAGATAGATATATCCGTCGAAAACACTCAAGAAATGAACTAATTATAAAATAAAACAAGTTTCCTGGATTTGTCGAAAAACGCAAATTTCCACCTGCCACGTCAACGGCAACGCCACAAAAAAAGTCGTGCTGCACGTGCAGCACGCATGTTAGCACATATTTTTGGGGTACCCTGCGTAACAACAAGAAATCACCAATTTCGAGGTTTTAACGACAACGTGATCGTAAAACTGTGAACCCTATAGTCTTTATTTTTACTCTGAAACCGCTCGCACCAATTTATTTTAATTTCATCCACATTGTACGACGTAAACGGGATGGAACGTTGCCGTCGCAGTAACTGTTCTTAAAAGACGCCAGTCACTCGTACCGATATAACCAATTGAAGTTTTCGGCCCCGGCTAAAAAAAGGAGGCTCGGAGATTTCTTTATCAGCAAATTTAATCTTTTGATTTGTCAACTTATTAGAACAGACAAGAGACAACGCCTGACAATTTGAATCCGCCTTAGTTTGAGAATGCCGAATGGAACAGAAACACCTGATCCTTCGACAAGGTTGAATACCAGGTGGCTTGCAGTTTACATCCCTGAATTTGTCATCATATTTCTAATAAACGGCATCACTCTCATCACCTTTGCAAGAAATCACCATCTACGCAAGTGCACAACGTACCTGATCATAAACCTGGCTGTGGCTGATTTGCTGGTGGGAGCTGTGTCAGGGCCCATGCATATTTACCGTAAACTAACCTTTGAAACTGGAAGTGTATTCAGTTGGAAAAAGCTCACAGTCAATTACTTTGAAAGTCTTTTTACAAGTTGCTCCCTGCTTAATCTTGCCTTGCTGTCGTTGGAACGCCTTCATGCAACTTTATTTCCTTTTAGACACTCTCGAATGATGAAATGGGTTTATTTAAAGACCGTTGTTTGCATTTGGCTATTAGCTCTCTTCTTGGCGTCTGCACAGACTGCGCTAGTTCTTACTGACTCAAAAGCCGCCATAATCTTTTGGGCTTCACTTATTATAATTGCCCTTTCGACCGTCATAGTATCCTATACGATTATTATCTTTAATGTGAAGAGGAATGCCCCTCCACAGCTATCTGGGGCAGGGGCCTCCGACAGGAAATTGACGGCCACGTTATTCGTTGTCACTGCTCTGAGCACATTGTTCATTCTTCCCATTCTTCCCGCTGTCCTCGGTGTACAAAGAGAATCATTTAATATTCTCGAGTCCGTGTCGAGTGTCTTGTTCTACGCCAATTCCTTTGTAAATCCTATAGTTTATACCTTAAGAATGCAAGAGTTTCGGAATGCCGCGCTAATCAGGTGTCATAAGATTACAGAACCACAACGCCAGTCTCTCCAGATGAATTGCGTAAAACGCACAACAGCATCTCTGGATCCTCAAGCCCTGGGTAATAGTAGTACTAGTGACCACTTTGGAAATAGCAAAAAGTAAAGTAACGCAGCTATATTTAACGTCGAGAACTCGTAAAAGGAATTCAACTGACAAACCTGAGGTCGACGGTGCGCTTATTTTACTCCCCCCTCTCCATCAGTGGTCCATTTTATGAGTACTTTTAAACTTTTAACATTGTCAATTAAGGGAGAGCAGAGGTCTCTCTGTCTGGTCCATTGTGCATATGTAAATAAACAAAAAAAAAAGAAAAATTTCCACTCTTGTCCTTTTTGCTAAGATCAAGTGTATATTGCACCCTGTACACTTTTTCTAGGGTCTTATGAGATTAGAGTAAAGCGGTTTCAGCCGCCTCTAGTTCTCTCGAGAGCGCTCTTGGCCAAATTATTCCCTTTTATTTTCGTTGATTTGTTTTGTTTTTACGGCTTATTTTCGCGATCGTTCCACCTGGTTATACACCTTAATCCAAAATGGCCGCCATTTAAATATTCTTTTGTTTTTATTCAAATTAGCCCTTGATACCCCGTTCTTAAGCTTAAAATTCAAAAGAATATTTTATCTTAAACGAGGCAACAAGGGCCAATTTGTATCGTTTTCATCACGATTTAACCGACTAACACTCGGGAGGGGGGGGGGGGGGGGGGTGGAACTCTCGTCTTCACCACCCCACGCTGTTGAAATGGTTTGGAACTAAATGAAAGACACTGGACTGGACTCAAGTTTAAATGGATCAGTGAACTTTGTTTATTTCTCGGATTGACTTTGTGAATCTTTACCGGATTCGTCTAGAAACATTGTAAATCATAGTAAACTATCGGAGTGGTCGACAGACCACGGCAAAAAAAAATCCACTCTCGAGAACATGTTGAACGAAGAGACATTAGGACAATGGGCTCCAGTGTCAACCCTTTTGAATGCAATGCCAGAAAGACACTGGGAACGAGAATTAGCCAGATGACCGACGCTAATTCATCAGCAAGACTATAAAAAGATAAGACGCCTTAAGCCAAGACACAAAAGCGGAATTTATCTGATAACACGACAAATATAATGCACAAAAAACTGCTTTTCACTTCATTAGTCCTATTTAAATGCACAATACCAATTTACACGTAATTATTGAATTTGCTTCGAATCATCAAATTTCAATTTTTCTACGGAATGGAAAATTGACATGCATCAAAGAAATCAATAAATCATATCAAGACGGAAAGTTTTGCCAATAAATTTCGTCATCACGGAACTATGGAATCACGACAATTCAAGTATACGAACACCGGCTTTTACTCTCTTCAATTCACAGAAAAAAATTCAAAACCCGAAGTTATCACGAGGGTGATAAACAGCCTTGAAGACTTCATGTGCTAAGAAAACCGCAATATTTAGTGTAGTTTCACAATGACATCTTCACGACTGCACATTATTCAAAGAGCTCAAATCTTGAAGGACATTCATATACTAGCGCTAGCAGTTGAACATTTATCTACCTACTTTTTCTCGTCTTTGAATTTGTCAATTTTCTAAAGGTTTGTCTTCTCAAGTAGACGAAACAAATTACTTACCAGTCTTTCATCATCAAAGACTCCAGAACGCGCATGAAGTTTAGCCGTTGTCCCTTGGCAGCAGACAACCTCATCTTCTTGTTTCCTGGTTAGATTCATAAAAATGGGTGGCACTCTTGAAGCAGAAAACCTCCTCATGTCGTCAACTAAGAATTAACACACAAGAATACGAAATAAACTTGCGGTAGAACGATCTCAGTCACTCAAACTGTCGAATAAAACCTCTTAAGAAGTAAAAGAATGTAGACGAACAAAATTCTCTTTCTGCTTTCACAGCTGGTGTTGAATTTGTATGCGGTCAATGACCAATATAATTACTTCATGAAATAATTGTTATGTTTGCTCTCTCTCTCAAGGAACTATTTGCTTTTAATAATTTTTAGCAGTTTTCGATTAAAACTGAAATAACACATACCTTGCCAACGAGCGCTAGCTCACATAAATCTTGATCCGCAAGTGTGTTTAAGTTGCATCGCATTCAACCACTCCACGGAAATGTTCGACTGACCGCAGCAAGAAATTAAAATCAATTTGCGCTATGAAGCAAAACATGAAAAACAAGAATGACATCAATGGAGAAACAATTAGCAGGCTATTCATTTTTGAAAAGTCTGTTTCTCGAACAATTGGAGGAAGGCGGTTATAGAAACAATAGGGTTATAAGAAAAGTCTGATTTACATAATGATTACATTATGAGCATAAAATTAACCCGGCGGCGACGGATTCAAAAGGAGACATTTGCGTTTTGTTTGGGTTGCTCAAAGAGAGAAAGCGATGAAGAGCCTTTAAATGTGTATTATAAACGAATTAAGTATGACTATTTGGACAAAAATGGAACTGACATTTTGAAAAGTGTATCAAAGGAGGGCCTTATGACGTCATCATTTTGTAAGGAAAAAACCTTTTTTTTTTTAAATCCATGCTACAGATTTTTTGTTAGACTGTTCTCGTACTGTTGTGTTTAAAATTTGTGAAGACATAGTCAAATCGCATTTTCTGTTTTGGTTACGTGATTTACCAAACATGGTTGTGAGTGGAATCAGACAAAGAAATGCTAAATAGAACACACTTGGCAAAAATGGTAACTGTTTAGTTGAAGGGACTCGAGAAATGATTACTTGAAGGGGTCCATAGCAACAGTTTGATAGTTAAGAGCCACCCCCTCCTTAAGAACTCTAATTTCTCGCAGCATACAGCTACTCGGGCCCAGCCTCCAACGGATGGACTCATTCTGAAAATTGACAAAGGGAAAACTTTGCCGCATCGTTTTCTAATCAGTCAGCGGATGGTAAAGTTTTCATTGCAGCCGATGTACCAGATAATCATAGAGTAATGATGCTTTGAAAAC
>NC_090895.1:25202060-25224560 GCF_036669925.1 Montipora capricornis | reverse complement strand
TTAGAAACTACCCCTTCATCTATAAATATTAACCTTTTCTATCTGTGTTATCACACACGACCCTGACAAAGGGCTTTGAGAGTCAAGTTCGGTTAAGCTGCTCTTAGCTAAAACCTTTGCCACAAAATCCAAAATTCTCTTCGTAGCTACTTGCCTCTGGCATTTTCGACATTACAATGAACACAGTTGCCACACGGTAAGTTATTGTTTCCCCTTCGACAACGGACCCGTGGCCACCCCCAGAGGGTACTATAGTAGATCCTCTTCAGGTCTACAAGAGAGGCGAACTGTTGAACGGCACAACTGACCAAGAGTTCGATCACCATCTAGAAGATTCCTTAGTAATACACATCATCATCTTCATCATCATCAAGATCATCATCGTCATCTTCGATGTCATCATCTATTCCTGTTACCATTGTCCAAGGCTTGCTTTCTTTGCCGCCTTCGTCGTTCGCAAGACCTTTCAAAGCTAAAATGTCTGTTTCAGGAAGGTCTTCGTCTTCATCAAAACCGTCTTCGTACAGCCTGGAAAAGTAGGCAAACAAGGGTCAGTGAGTGAAGTTTCTCTCAGAACAGGCGACGTCCACGACAAACATCACCTCAAAATATAACTATATATGTGACCTCATTTCGCGTCGTACACTTTAATTAGGAGCTTAAGCAACGACAACGGCGACGGCAACGAGAACGTCATCTCAAAATATAAATTTGCGTTATTTTAATCGCTTCGTGACTATTTCAACGTTTTTAATATGACAAGGGTGTGGTAATTCCTCAAAAATGACACCAGTCGGAACGGCACTCAATTTCGGGGAGAAAATGAAAATTTATCCTCAAGTGCTGACGTTCTTCATAAAACCATAAACTTCGCAATTTTAAGTTGTTGTTTTGCTGACAACGGCAAAGAAATGGACAAAAGTGAAAAACGCACGTGCAGGGCGTGCAAATATGCAAATTTGTGAGGTTCTCGTTGCCGTCGCCGTTGTCGTTGCTTAAGCTCCCTAATGTGGGCGAAGTACTCCGGGTAATCCAGTTTTCCACTCTCCTCAAAAACCAACATTTGATTTGATTGGCGTTAATTTGTTGATTTCGGAATACAGTGTCCCCAATAGACCATATTCGTATTCTCAGTATTGGACTGGAACTAACTTGCCATAAACCTTTTTGCAGATAAGGCGGCCATTTTGATTTCTATTGTTTCGAATAGCTATTATGGGATGCCCAGGAGGCAAATACATATTAATGTGCCCCCTGAGTATCCCATAATGTGTTTCGGAACAATAGAAATCAAAATGGCCGCAGTATCTGCAAAAAGGTCTATGGAGGCTAATACGGGGATATCTTTTCAAATGCAAATACTTCTTAATATATTCCCCCGCATTAGTCTCTATTGCAAGCTATGGTCTGTTAGTGCTCCAGCACCAGAAGGCTTGACACTTAAATAAAGTTCCTTTCCTTTCCTTTTTTCTTTCTTTGTGGGGTTGCCGTAGCCGTCGCCGCTACGTAAGCTCCCTTTTAAGCCAGGACAACGACAACGTCGATGAAAACGCCATTTCAGAATATAACTTAGCGCTATCATAAGCATTTCGCTATTAATTAGTCCAGCTTGTTCACGTTTGTACAAACCGGGCGAACTATCATATGCTAGAACGACTTTCATATGACCTTGAAAAATAAACGTAAAAACAGAACGTAAACATTTAATTTGCTTATCGAACAAAAGCAAACGAGCGCGAATTTTCATTGGCTTAGCGAACGCGATGCAAACAACGTCGTCTCTCCATGGAACTTTCTGGAAAGCGATCGGCATTTCGCTTTGACGTCATTTGAAATGCAGTATTGTGATTGGGCAATCGACGTACTTACTGCCCATATTAGGAGTTTCCCTGGCGGGAATAAGGAGAAGCTTTGTTTTAATCTTGCCAAACATTGGTCCGTGAAACAAATTGCGAACACTTTTTGCCAGGTCATACGAAAGTTGCTCTAGGATGAATACGAACGGTTTTAAAGTAAATAAAATCAACAGTTCATTGTTGCATGCTAATGTGTCGTCAAAACCTAAAATTTAGTCGCGTTGTTCTTTTGTAGAGTACGTCAAAGAAATGGACTCAAATGTGTGCCGCACGTGAAGCACGCCTAGTTTTCCCTCTTTTAACCAATGACCTTGTTTTGTGACCACAGACGCGTGGAAATCGAGAAAACTGCTGAAGTGCCACTTAAAAAGGAAGTCTACAAAGCTATCGAAGCTATTGAATGCGATGTTCGACCTCACTGCTGAATATCGCGCTTCTTTTTGGGGAGGCCAATACTCGATGAACTTAATCAACTGAAACACTTCCTTTCCAAATAGAACAAACACACACACACACAAAAAAAATATAGGCACTAGTTTAGCATGTGCAAATCACGTGAACTTACCCTTCTGCTTGCTCATTGGCTCCTTCTTCAGCCACTAGTAGGTCATATTCTTCTTGTGCGTATCTTTCCCAATCTGTCGGCTGAAGGCCATCCGTGTCTTGAAAATCCTTGGCAAGACAAAAATGATGATGTTTAAAAAGAGGAATATAAAAATAACAAGTAACAAATTGTCTGTCTCGAAAAAAAAAATTGGAAAACTCCATATGATAATTTTTCTAACTCTTTCATTCTGAACAAAACCTTTTATCCCAAATCGGCTAACTTTTTCAGTAAGTGATTAAATAACTAAATATCAATCATATTCTGCATACCCTTGCTGCAGCAAATGGATCCCTCTGTTCATGTTCCAGGTATTTATCAAGGTTAAAGAACGTGTTGAAGAAGATATAAGCCAGTTTGCAGTTCTTGAGGTCGCTTAATTGTATACAACCTAAAATCAAATAAAAGAAAACATGCTGATTTTTCTCACACCATAGGACGTGACGTCATCGTCGTCGTGTTGGTAGACGAGAACAAAAGATATCTCATTGGCTTCTGTTGTTCGTCCACCATAAATCGTACATTTCTCGATTGTTATTGGTCTCTAGAGGTTGGTCGAAAACGTCCTATTTCAGCACAAAAAGTACAATCCAACTTTTGTATTTAAAGGCTCAGATTCGCCCGAACACAATTACGCACTCTGACTGAATTTCGTGTAACACGAAATCAGTATCCAAATAGCTGATATGTTGTTTCTCGCGTGATTCGTCTGAGCGCATTCCGACAATCAGATCACGCAATTGGACAAACCGTCATTTGAAAGCAAAATCAAACGACTTTTGGGAGAAAATCTGTGGGCCTTTAATTGGGTTTTGATGATTTCTTTATTTTTCACTGGTCAAAAATGAATGGTGAGTTTCTTCCTAACCCTTCCACTCCTGTGACCAAAACGTTCATTCTCCTAAGTAGTGCCATAGATTTCTTTGTCGCCTAGTCATGAGAGAATTTGGTGTTATATCAAAATATTATCCCTTAACTGGTATTAGTACAATACTGGTTTACCGGACAGTGTTTGAAAATTGTGAGGAGAATTAACAAGATACTGATTACTCCTGGAAGTCAAAAGGGTTTTTAAAGGGGCACTGTCATGCTTAATTTTCTGTTGTCAGGTCAAAAATGGGTAAAAATCTAAATTAGTACTTTAGCTCAAGCTTACAACATTCCTCACAACCCACTGACAAGATATGAAATATATTTATGGCACAAAGAGCTACTCGTATATATTTAAGTTTTGGTACCTATCTTCTGAAGACAAAGTCTCCAAACTTGACAAAACTGGCAAATTTTTTCAAGTTTCAATCCATTTCCAAACAACAAAGAATAGCTTCAGTGCTTTTCAATGGTCATTGGCAACAAAACTTCAGCCTTATTTTCTGGTTTTCATCGATGTAAGGACGTCTTTACTGTTTTCTACTTCGACTAAAATAGCTTGACACTTCCCCTTAATAGCTGAACTCATACGATTCTCCTAAAGATTCTATTGTTGTTCTTGAAACTAATCATTGGAAGTTTCTAGGTCTCAGTTAAGAGAACTAGGATTGTCCCAAAACATCACTGTCTCTTCAAAGTATCTTTTTTTACATCGAAACATTGCTGTGCAGAGTTCACACAGAAAACCAACCTTCAACTTTTGGTTTCACCATGTCCAAAACCTGCAACAAAAAAACAAGAGGTACATTAAACAAGAGCCAGTGTGGGCCAACTAACATGTAGCACATATTGAAATTCTTTAGCTGAAATCACTGACAACTATTCGAGTTAAGAAGCCCTGTCGCCTCGGGGACTGCAATGGGCCTAGTTGTTCTAAGTCTGATGAACCTTATCCTTATAATAATATTGTAGTCTACTTGTGGATCATGAAAGACTTCCAACTAGATTTTGACAACCAAGTTTAAACTTATTTTTATTTTCCTTCAGCCTTACATCTACATCTACACGTTCCAGCACTCGGCAAAGTCCCTTTTTGACTTGTGGCTGTTTCTGCTTAGATGGCCTCAAACACCACAAGCCTTGTTAGAAACAGCAGAGCAAGCTGGCCACTTTTGCTGGAGAAAACAGGTCAGCCACAACACTGGCGACTCCAAACCCACTCACTTCTCAATAGGCTAGTTTCGAATTGTGCCGCAACAAAAGAACAGAGTCGAGGTTCAGGGGAATAATTAGCATTTTTTTTTGTTCAAAGCAAAGGAAAATGCAAATTATTCCCCTGAACCTCGACTCTGTTCTTTTGTTGCTGCACAATTCGAAACTAGCCTATTAGTCTGTGGGTTCTTTAACGTTCTGTATTGTGAATATGGAGGATATTTGTGAGACAGGGCCTACGGTTTATAGTCCTTATCCAAGAAGACTTGAGAGAAGACTTCCACTGATACCAGCCACATGGCTGAAGGAACTACAGATGCTAAATAAAGCGACTTTACCCTTTATTTCTGTTACATGTACAAGTCTCAAATAAAATGCTCTAATACTAGCCTTCCTCTCTGACGTGTAGTATCTATAATCTGAGTTTGATCATCTGGGTGAAAGTTAGTAGTTCTGAGGAGAACTATTCACTGTTGGTGTCTTCAGAGTCAATCGAAAGTTGGAAATTCAATAGAACATAGTGCTGCTCTGGCCTGTGTTGTGATTGGTGGTGGGAAGAGTAATGTGATTGGGTGTGAGGATAGTGAGTGATGATTGGTGCATTACAATCCTGTTTGTTACAGTAGGTGAAGGTCACCCTCTGAGTTTGCGAGTGGTTCAAATCTCCATTCTCATAATACTTGCCTGACAAAGGCAGTCTTCAAATACCATGGTCTCAATACCAAGAGCTTCCATTTTGGAGACCTGCTCGGTGTAAAAATACTCTAATTCGTACATGGACACGACGCCATCACCATCAAGATCCATACAGCGGAACCAGTATTCAATACTGTACAAGAAAAGAAAAATAACCAGAAAAACAGCAAAATTAGCTAAGAATGAGTATCCATAGCTCTAGAGAAAAAGTCTGCTTACGAGCCAGTGGCGCAACATGCCGGAGCATGTAATTAAAATGGTTTAAGAAAAATGATAAGGATATCATACCTTCTAGGATGTTTCTTGTCTTCTTCAGAGAGAAGAAACCAAACAAACTCAGGATACGTCATCTTTCCTTCAATGTAAGTTGGACCTCTGCAATGAATCCGGAAAACACAAATGTAACTTCAGCCGTGTTTTGGGTGAGAAGAGGAAAAACGTCACTCACATCGCCAGAGGCTTACATCTTTTAGTCAAGGCCAATCGTAAAATTTCCTCGCAGGTTTCAAATTTGGAAGTCTGCAAATCACGTTTGGCAACCATTGAAAAACGGAGGTCCTCATCCTTAGCGGTGACCAAAAGAATTACTACCTCTAGTTCCACAAGAAAAGTATTACATAAATTGTCATACCGAGTCACACATCCAGAAAACAGCTGCTTCACAATCCTTGATGACAAAGCTAACAAGAAAAATGTGAAGGGAAAAAAAGGTCTCGGTTAAGAAGAAGTACTGATGAACATAAATCATATAAAGATGTCTTACTGTACTTAGATGCAGGCCCAATTCTGATATCCAACAGAAAATGCCTAACACTAAGGGAAGTGTTTGGAAAAGTGACATATATTCTAAGGTTAGCAGTTGCTACCTGTGCTTAAATTAATAAAGAAGTGACAAAATTATTTTGTTTCTCGCCGTGAATTTTCTTTAAATCCAAAGATTGTGTAGTTGTAGCGTAATTTAGCTGCGATTTTACATGCACCACTCCATTCCTTCAATCATTCGCCATTTTCAGCCGTTTCTTTACAAACAAGTATTGCGGGCTCGTATTTTGCTTTACTAAATCACTGACAACACAATGCAGTGTGACAATTTTGCGACTAAAATTTGCAAAATTGCAACTAAATTTTTGTATCTTGTCGCAAAATTGCGCCTGGATTTTTTTAGTTAATTTCAAGTCCTGTGATAGTAATGATTATTAAATAATAATAAAATTTTAATAATTTAATTATTAAAATTAATAATAATAATAATAATCATCATCATCATCATCATCACCCTCATGATGGCACGGCTGTAGAGTCTGGGAATCTATCCATGATCAGATAAGTGGAAGGCAAATGCCCTTACCACTCCAACAACCCTGTTCCTCCTAGCACGTCTTGTGCATTTTTATTTCCATTCTAATGTACAAATAATTTTATTTACCATGGTTGTTGTGTCTCATTAAATCCTTCTCGTCAATCAACAAGTCATGGTCTGTGTCAAGCTCCCAGAATTTACAATATATTACATAAAAATGCTCGTAAGAAAAATAGTCCACAATCTAAAAGGAAAAAAGCGAAACACATGTCAACTTGAAGTATGGATTAGAATGCGACTTACTTCATTGACTTTTTGAAAAAGTCCTTAATGGATGGGAAAAACAATGATCATAAATGGTTGACTGAAGTTAATTTCAACAGGCAGCAACTTCAAAATGAGTGATGAGGCAGATTTTCAAGGATCTACGGACTTTTACCATGTATAAAGTGAATGAAAGAGTTAAAAGATGATCAAGTTTGCATGTCAGGAAAAGATAAAATGAAAATACCCATAATATGAAACAACAGCTACCTTTCTGTGGCCATAAAAGAACAGTGATAATAATGGCTTCTCTTTACCTCATTTATATCTTCCTCATCTTCAAGGCAAGCTAAAACCTGTAATAGAAATTTAAGACATAAACCACTGACAAATATTGATTTACTGTATACCTTACACATGTACACAGTGACTGTAACCAAAGTGAGGCACATAAATTAATTTGTGTTCTTGTTGACGGTTTATTAGAAATTCACACTCCTACGTTACGTCACAAAATGAACAGAAAATAGCAAACATGTATACAAAACGTACGAAATACAGAAGTACCTATACAAAGTGGAGAAGTTACATGATAGAAAAAAAAGGAATGTAAAACGAAAGAATAATTTGCTAACAAGGTTTATCTAAACAATGCCCTGACTTATGGTATTTTAAAAACTGCTTCAACATGTATGTGTAAACTTCACATAAAAAAAAAAGACCCCAAACACGGTGATTCCGAATTTATAAATTAGAAACTTGACAAATTACATGATTGTATGTAACATCGTGCAGTAACATAATCGTGCTAAAGACAAAGTCAACAATGGAACAAATAAAAGTTGCAATCAATGATAACTGTTAACTTATCAGCAAGTGGATGCAAATCTTTGCCAACAAGCCATAAGAAAAAAAAGAAAAGAAAAGCTATATTTAAGAAGTTTTGTGGTGACAGTGGCTCCAGGTGAAGGCCAGCCAAGCCCTAAAAAGTCAACAAGGATCTTTAAGGTTTATAGCTGGGATTGACTTACAGCACTTCCACACAAAAGAGTACATGTAAAAATTAATACCCTGCTAACATAGCTTTCTTTCTGGTATTCACATTGCTGTTTTTCTTTGGTACACAAATCAAACAATGTGAAAACCAAACCACAAAGAGATAACAGATGAAATAAACAAGAAATACTGATCTAATTGCTGTTGCTCTTAGACTACCAAATGAGCAATGAGCCCAGACAGAAGCAAGCTGTGGGTAGTTTAAAGGGTCACTGTCATGACCTGTGCATGCTCGAGTTTGTTTGTTCTCGAGCCCATGGAAAATTCTAGCCGCCATCATGGATTCACGTGTGAGTCACGTATATTCACCAGAGTGTCTCCTTTGTCCACCATATCCTTCCCCAGTGGACACCATTTTGAATTTGTCGATTCAACATTTGAAAAAAGTTAACCCTTTCACTCTCAATAGTGCCACTTATAGATTTTACTCTGTCTAACACCAGACGATTTTACTTGTCAATGGGGAACCCTACGAGGCTGAAAGGGTTAGATTCACTCAAAACCTCTGTCCCCATTAACCTAACACTTTTCAAGTTTTCACAAGACACTAGCGCATGCGCTTCTTGTGACAGTCTCCCTTTAAATGCTATAGTTAATGTCTGATGTTCAACTGTACTTACTTCTAAAAAATTACTATTTCTCAGTTCTGGGATGGTAATTCTTCCAGTCCATGAACTATTTACACAATAAAATATTCTTGCTATGACCTGAAAAACAAAGACAAAACTAGTCAACTCGTTAACAGAAATCACCAAGGATTTGCTGGATGTGACAATCACACGAAAAAATCACACGTGGTAACTGAATGTGCAATACTGAATTTCAGGTGGCGAAAAGAGAAAGTGACTTTGAAGAAAGCCAAACCGAAGGAAGTGCTACAGATTGTTGATAATATTAATAATATGAAAGCATAGCCAACGTACCGTATGAATGTACCTAGAGTGAAAATCTGAGGCCTCCCGAAGAAATTCCAATCCAGGATGTGTTTCTACAATATCCTTTCAAAAGTAAATAAATGGATAAATAGATATAACATTAATTGACCTTAAAACGAGTGCCAAAACTTGCACCACAATCTGTGATAAGCACACACAAGGTGTACCATAGCATGATCAAAAGAGTATTATTGAATTATTACATGTAAAAATAAGATTTCATGAAAATATACAAGAATAGAGCCACAGCGATGAGTTCTCAGCAATTTTGTTATATTTAGAGAATGAATAATTTTATTCATTGTGATCTTTCATGCTCTGGGGTTGAAGGGCAAAGTAGCATTAATTTTAGGCCACTTAGGAAGTTACCATAATACTCTTTGTTTGTAACCCCAAATTTTGCACAAGCAGTGTTTTTGTTTGTAAGTCCCAAGAGAAACTAGAAACAATGCTTAGGCAAAATTTGGGGGGACAAACAAAGAGTATTATCATGGTATTTTCCAAAGTGGTCTAAAATTCTTGCTGCTTTGCCCTTCAAACCTCCAATTATTGGAACATTAATTTTTTCTTCTGTAGAGTGTTCAGCAGTTTTTCCTTTTCCACCCTCCCTCCACTTTTTCAAAGACAATAATGCCTAAATTTCATACTATATTAGTGGAAGAAGCAGTAAGATCACTGCCACAAGAGGAAGTTGGATGTCTCAGGTATAAAACCTCCACTTTCTGAAGCAGTTGTCGGTGCATGTTTCACGAATAAAGTATTATTATTATTATTATTATTATTATTATTATCATTATTATTAAAAAAGTACAGTAAAGTAAAGAAACCATATTTAACGTCGATAACTCGTATCAGTAATTCAACTGACAAACCTGAGGTCGACGGTGAGCTCATTTTACTCCCCCCTCTCCATCAGTGCTTCTTTTTATGGGTATTTAAAGCTACTTAGCTACACGGAAAGGAAAGAAGTCGAAACAAGGATGTGAGATCCAGGATTCGAACTCAGGACCTCTAGCACCAAGGACGCACACTAACCGACTGTGCCATCCTTGCTCCTATTATTAACTACAAGCAAGATCTTACGGTTAATTTTTATTTATTTTTACCTGTAACAGAGGAATAAAGTCGTCTGATTCAAGATATTCAGAGGAAGGTTTGTTACTCAACAGTCGAACAAATTTTGAGGCATTGTCATGGTACTGTGACAACAAACTGAAAGAAAACAGTTATCATTGTTAATACTGAAAAATGTATCATGATCACGGGAACAAAGTATGGGTTCCTTTTAAAGCCTTGACCATTCCTCAACTTTGTTGCAGAAGCAATTTTTTCCAAGTTTACCTACAATCTTATGGAAAAAATTCTCAGGAGACATTTGAACTTGAAGCAAACAGGCCTGCAAGATTCAAACTAATGGTACCCAGCTCCTCCCCCACCCCACCCACAATGTTGTAAACATGCACCCATTGTTGTTTTCAGACTTTCAACATTGTATTGGGTGGGGTGGGTGGTGAACAAGAGGACTTCAACAGAGTTTTAAAATATGGCACCACTTTTGGAAGTAATTCTGAAATCAATGATAGTTACAAATTTAGCAAGTGCAACTGTCTCCAATTTTATGAGTTTTGTAGCATAGTCACAAGCTGTATGAAAAGAAGACTATTGCAGGCCTAAAAAAACATCTTACAGTGTAGCTTTCTGGAGGTAAGGAAATACAATGTATAATGTATGTCTCTGAATCAGACAGACCACGTTCTGGCTTTCCAAACATACATTTAGATTTTGAAGTAAACTAATATTTCCAAGTGTACAATGATTGGGTACTGAGGATTCAAATTGCTTTGATGCACTTAATGCAGCAGAAACTGTCATAGACCAAGCAGTAAAAGATCACATTTATAATTCTTTTGTCAAGTGCAAATTAGCCTACCAAGCCTCGATACCATACAGTGAATTGAAAAGAATTCTTGCTCTAAAATGAGGCCCTGGTAGGCTAATTTGCACTTGGACAAAAGAATTATAAAAGTGACCGCCATTTATGAATAAGGTCTATCGTGATCCTAGAGTGATTTTAGCACTAAAAGCAATAGATCAGGCACCCCTCAAAGACTTACCTTTTACCAAGAAAATGAAGAAATTAAGTAAACATTTCATAGTTTGAGCGTTCTCTGACTAGAGTACAAAGCTAGCAAGATTGATAATACATGTGTTTGCCCTATGGGAATACTCATGCTGCAGCATTGCCAATATTATAACTCACAAGAACACTCTTGCAGGTGTTAGAATCATGCTACAACAAGTTGCAAAAATAGTGGAGACACTTCACCTTCTTGGTGTGTTATTAATTTCCCTATTATCTCTCACACTGCTGGCCCCCTCCCCCCCCTTATCAGTGTTGCTAGCAAGACAAAAAAATGTTGGGAACTTAAGCAGTCAACATTGAAAGGGGGAGAGGGGAGAGGAAGTGGGAAAGGTTTAAATTCTAGATACGGCAGGCATTGGAAGCTAGAAAAGGTGTTTTTTAATGAAAGTGTCTCAACAATTTTGCAACTTGTTGTAGCTTGGCAAGCTTTCATCTTATTATGGAGATGATCTTAAAGTGCACCTAACCCCAAAATATTTTTCTCGCTGCACGACCGAGTCAGAAGGGGAGTGGGTCTATTCCTGCTTTGACGTCACAATCTACTTTGCATGCATTTTTACAAAGAGTTAATGCAATGTAAATCAGTACGTGACGTCAAAGCAGGAATAGACCCACTCCCCTTCTGACTCGGTCGTGAACACAAGATGCTTGGATTTTCGCAACTTTCGAAGCCTATAAAATGGCAGGATTTGTTAGAAAAAGGAAAAAACGGCCGCAATGCGTTTCGAACAGGTCCAAAGATTTATTTTAGCGAAAAAAATATTTTGGGGTTAGGTGCACTTTAAATTGCTAATTACGCACCTTTTCCACATCACAGTAAACATTGACAACGTGACAAAACCATGCTTATGTCCACCTGCTGTAGAAAACAATGGCTCTCTCCAATAGAAAGGAAGACCACACGCCTGAAATTTAAGACAAACACATCATCAGAAACCTGAAATCTGAAATCTAGTACTTGCACCCACAGGATAGGAAAAGGTATGACCATTCTTCGGGTTCATTATTTTCACATCTTTCTTTCTTTAAACTCGGACAATGTAGCTCGACATAATCACAGAGAAATCTATACCCTACTCTCCAAATAACGTGTGGGTCACAGCGTTATGAACATTGAAGGGTCCAGAGCAAGAGCCTATGGTTTATCATCCTTATCAAAGTGGACTAGGGAGTCTTACCATTTTGCAGATGTTATTAAAAAGGCAGCACTTTCTGGGCCCGACATTAAGGATGCATTCGATTGACCCTATTCCGGAATAAGAATACGCGGAGTGATGATTTAACACGGTACGTCTGGTGTTTTAAAGCAACAAGGATAATAAGGATATGTTTAAAATAGGCTTTTAGAAGGTGTTTAACAATTTAATGTGAATCTCTGTAAAAACGAACGATTTCTAACTTCTATTCCATGTATTCCTATGATCCATAACTACTTCTTAAGGGGTCTGGACCCAGCTTTTTGTGGTGTTTACAAATGGGTCTTGATGCTCAAACATTTGACCCAACTGGTCTAGGGTACAAAACAATGACATGTTGAAAAAAAATGAAAAGATTCATCCAGGTGTTAGGCCTCTGTCAACATTAGTCCATGGCACTAATAACATTAAACCGGACTTTGATCAAAGGTCACCCAAAAACCCTTATTTTGGGGCAAAGTACAAGTATTAAACTTGTTAAATTACTGTAAGGTGGCAACAGCCCTTTATGAAATAAGTTCTTCAAGTGTGTTTTTGATCTTATTTGAGTAAGTTTATTTTATATTATAAATTACATATAAAAAACGATTACATTGTATCTCAGGCCATTGTCTTTTCAGAGTAATGAAATGATTTCAGAAAGCAGGACATAAAAAGATGACAATACAGAGAGAAAGAAAGCCAAGGAAGGATAACAATAATCAATAGTGACTACTACTACTACTACTACTACTACTACTACTACTACTACTACTACTACTACTACTACTACTACTACTACTACTAATAATAATAATAATAATAATAATAATATTATTATTATTATTATTATTATACACAGTAAATGAAATGGTGACAATGGAACCCACTGGAAACTCCCAGCCCCAGATGGGATTTGAAATCAAATCCCATCTGGGGCTCGGATTTTTCCGAGTTTCCAGTGGGTTCCACTGTCACCATTTCATTTACTGTGTATATCATTCTCACAATAATAATATTGTTATTATTATTTAAAACCCATAGATTATAACCACATAATGATTCAAACATTTTCTTTTGCTATTCAATCAAAACATTTACAAGGGCTTAGGAAGGAAGCAAGGAAATGGAAGTTGTTTCTGTCAACACTGGAATTATACAGATATATTCCTTGAGAGGGATTTACTCTTGGAGGTCACTTATCTGAGAAGACCCCCACTAAAAGGGCTTAACTTTAATTATTATTTCCGGATTCAAATACTGCTGTTTGTTATTCAACAACCTGTATTTTACATACAGACCCTCGGAACATTCAAATGACTATAAGCCTGGGAAAGGCTCAGTCAGATACCAGGGCAAAATGAATCAAAGTTATAACCATTAATCATTGATTTTTGTTCATTGAGATCTATTATGGGTTAATTAAACCCTAGAACTGCTCTTGGTGTTTATATTACTTTCTCAATGACAAAGAGATATGTGCATGACATCTACAAATTTTATCATACTCAAGAAAAGTGCGGCATACAACTGTACTGTACCACTACTGAAAAAAATTACAAAGGACGATGTTGTCTTTCCAGCGTTGCCATGCGATTTGAATCACATGTAAGAATGGGATTTAAACTCACAGAAGCATCTTCGTGTGAATCTGGCATACTGACCACTACACCAATACCACCTTTATTTTACTGAAAGTGAAACAGTCCCTCTTTAGTGGCTCTGGAAGCTGGCCAGCCACCAGAAAGAAACACTCTCTTGCAAATGTCCAAACAACTAAAGATTGGCAGGCGTTAATAAAGGTAAAAAACCACCATGAGTATGATTTGTGAGATGACTTTCATCAGAGTGAATTTCCTCTGACAATCTACAGTCATGTTCTCTCAGGTTTTGCCTTAACGACTCAATTCCACAGGCTATGCTGACCATAATATTCTTAGGTCTCCTTGACAAAACTTTAATTTTTGCAAAAATGGGCATGTCACAACAAAATTTTTTTCCCAAAAACATGTTCCCATGACATTATTTTGTTCTAGTGTCTTCAAGACCTCAAAATTTAAGTCTGGTCAAATTGCCACACTTGACCAAGTTCAAATTCTTGTCATTCCTTACAAGCACAGGTCCATCTCTATCATTAAGTACAGAACAAACAAGGCATGGGCCTTCAGAATTATTGTTAAAAGAGTTTTCCATTGTTCTTTGGAAAACATCAAACAAGCTAAAATGATGACTTTCGCAACTTTTGCAAACAAAGGCGTCATGTAAACAAACCCTGACTCCTTAAAACAATGTAACGAAAATAGACCTTAATGACGATTTCATCATTGGAATTTTCCCTTGACCGAAAAAAAATCCCTTATAATCCCTTACAAAAGCCTTCAAATGGCAAAATGTCACCTAACCTAAAGAGATTCATATTACACCCATTTTCATATTAATGCTCAAAAAGCTTTTTTTGCAATATAAACAAATTAGAAGCCATATTATTAATTAAACACAGTGACAAAGCTGACAAACAAAATTCACTTGCAAGTTAAAGCCAAATTCGAGATAATTTGCATGATTTCCTTTTGGTATTCTAATTTGCCAACCACAGAACAACAAGTCATTGTTTCAACTACCACTGAACCATGGCTTTACACATTATTCACCACTGATAACATCACGCCAAACATTGCCACATTTTGTAAACATGATTATTCTTATCTCAACACCAAGTGATTTAAAAAGTTCTTTCAAATTGCACTGAATTTTCTTCTTACATCTCTCTATTATTAATGTGAACTGCATAACAATTACTTTGGCTGGAGCACAGCACACAATGACAATTAGAGCCATAACGTCGCATGGAGAGTTAAGCTAACAAAATTAATGTGTTTCACTTCACTTTCACTTAAATATTCAACAGACCTTTCAAATGTCTTCCCAAAAACTGTGTAAAAATCACCTGTAAGTCATAAAGTACTCAAGACAATATATTTTATTTATTGTCATGGAATCTAGAACATTTTCTAAATTCATATAGTATTTTTCTTATCTTACAATTCTTCAATTTTAAGTGAGTAACTTTGAGAAACTTTAAGAAATGTCACCAATCTGTGAAATCATCCATTATAACTGCCCTCAATTAATGGAATACCACTAAGCAGAAATGAAAGCCATCCAAATGTGGAATTCTACTGACAAAAGCCTTGAATGAAACAATATTTTTTGAAATACAGCTACATGTACAGTGTATTTATTACATAATTTATTTTAAAATTAAAGAAATGTAGGAAAAAAGTTTTTTCCAATTTAAAGAAAATTGGGAAAACGTTTTAACAGATCCATGGATGAATGAGAATTATAATAATAATTATATTCAGTATTGGACAGAAAAGTTAATACGTGATCAAAATAATTATTATTCTGGTCTAGAAAGTTCGTAATGATTGCACATTAAAATTGTCTTATCTGGTTTAGTGTTTCCCAGCTTTCAAATCTTACATTAAATATTTGAAAGCAGAATTATGACTGTTTTTTTATAATTTTAAAAGCTCTGCCAATTTCAATGACATTTATTTAGCGACCTTCAGTATTAAATTTGTATTTTGGGATAAACAGAAGGAAGTTTTTTGAGGTCACCCACATAAAAGAACAAACCGAAATCAGTAATAGAATAAAATTAATTTTATCATCTAGTTTTTACCATGAAAACTAGAAGATTCTAACTTGGCACTGAAATTTTGTTTAGTTGTTGTTTAGTTCATTAAATTTTTTCTTACTAGTCAGGACTTAAATTAAATATTGCAGATGAAAATAATTTATACTTAAAGCTGTTTTAAGACCCTCAACTTTAGCAGCCTCAATATATTCAAGCTTCAGGAAGGAAGTTAAAACTTCAAGTAGGTTACACGAGAGTGAAAAGTGACCCAAATTAATTATATTCCAAAGACTTTACAAAACTCTTCCAGAAATACAATTTGTCATCATCGGACACAGTTCAGTGGATGTACACCACTCAGAGATCAAAAGTTCAATTCTTGGTTTTAGAATGAAAAGCAAAGTTTCTCGCATTCATAATGTTGAACTTTCAAAAGAAACAATTTACGATTTTTCTTTCTCGGACCTAACGAGAAAACTTTCAAGTTTTGCCAGTCTCAGAAGAGTTGAAGCCAAAAGCAATAAGTTACACCAGAGAAAGTTAAAAAAGTCTTAACGTTCTTCACAACAGCCCCGCAACTCTGAACGCTTGAAAACACAAAAGAATATTAAATATTTTAAGCCACATGTTCGGCAACAAAAGAGAATTGGAAACCAAACTTTTGAGCTTGATTTTTGTCCCAAGTGGACTTACAGGAGGCTCACACTAAAAGCGAAATATAGCTACGGATGTTCGAAAGTTCCAAGATCACTAGACTTACCGCTTCAAACGCTTCGTCTATTTACTTTTCTTAATTAATTAACCTGACATTTTAGAGAAGCTATTTATCATTCTTAACGACATCACAAACAACTTTCATTGCGATATTACAATAATGCTTTAACAAGGTCAAAATATATTTCCTTCGTTCTGAGATTAACGATTTTTTTTTGCTCGATTAAAAGAAGCCAGATATGGCCTCAATCTTGCTTCAATGAGCCTGCCATTAATTAAACGCGCGTTAATATCATCAACGAACGAAACATCATCGAAAGGGGAAAATGTCGATTACTTTTTGTTTGTTCGAGATGTTGAAAATTTTCAAAGTTTCGAAGGGAACTCAAGCAAAACAGTTTATACTAAGAACACTGCAGTTTATTTCGTGCAGAGATAAAAGGTCACACGAACATTTCAACAACATTATTATTGCTGGCTGATTGATCGTGAACTGAAGTAGTCACGCTATTAAAAATATTCTCTAAGTAGAATTATTACATTATTTCATATACACGATAAAAAAAACAACACTACCTTTGCCACCGCTCCAAACTCTTCTTTCGGTACTCCTCTTTCAAAACGTTTGAAAACTGTCGTGACTTGCGTTAGAGCTTCGTCGCAAATCGTAGATTTCGAATCGTCTGGTTTTCCAAGTGGAAAGTAGAACTGTGGCAATCTCGCAGCACAACCAGGAACGATTCTAACATTATTCAACACCAAAGTTTTATCCTTCATGAGAACCTTCGTTCCTTCATGGTTCTCTAACCGAGGAGAACGCGGTGGCGATTTAGAGCTTGTTCTTCGCGAAGTTCTGTCACGAGGACTTCGTGGTGACCGCAATAATTGCGTCGGTGAACTGGTCGGTGGAGCGGGAGGGGAAATTGGTCTAGCACCGCCTATTGTATTTTGGACAGGCGACAATTGCCTTGGCGACAAAGGGCGGCCCTGGATTAACTTGTTCAAATCATTTCTAAGGGTCCTTTGAGTTTCGGGCATTGACAGCCAGCGGAGAAACAACTCATCCACTTTGACTTTCAGAATGGGAGACAAATGTGCCATTTGCCGAGCTGCGAACGAACACGCGTCAATTCTGTCTAGAGTGAAGCTTGGAATGCGTCCATTTTATCTGACACTCCTCTTGTCATTGGAAATGAGGCCAAGACAAGGCAATGATCCACAAAATCCGCTTATGACACGGTAAAACCATGCACTATAACCGAAGAATCCTTAGCTTGACCCTCCTTATAGCTTCATTCAAGAACAGTCCATTCGGTGGCTGACTCAGGTTGGCCAAGTCGTCATTGAATCATGAAAACACTAATTTGAAAACGAAGAAAACACGACCAATCAGCTTTACCGTGCATAATCTTTCCTCTTCCTGGTGTTGTGAATAACTTCGGCTTCGGAATAATAACACAAACTGAAATCGAAAACGTCGCTCTGGGATTCCGAGCTCCGTGTATTGAAAACAGAGCCATGATCAGCGGTCATTAAACTGAAAATATGCGTTTGATTGGAAACTAGCAGGAGGATTTGTAAAAGTATAAAAGTGGATCGGACTTCCACGAGAAACGACAATGAGGAATGGTAGTGAGAAAGAGGAAGTTTTTTCTTAAATTTTAACTTCGTCGTTATCAATTACCACTACAGATTTCAGACACTATGAGTTTTGTATATATTTAGGCCCCGTTTATATGGAGAAAAGTTGTCCCGGGTAGAAGGTCACCCTCCTAGCCGAGTCAACTTTTCTCCATATAAACGGGGCCTTAGGCTGCATTTAAATTTTTTATTAAGGTGTATCATAAAACTAATTTTGAGGAATCTTAATTGCCATTTAATTTCCCATTCGATATTGCAGACTCATGACCTCATAACATCTGTGCTTACAACTAAAAACGCGTCATCTTGAACATCATTATTTGCCCATTCACGTGAGAAATGTATCAACCAGGAACTTATGGCTAGAAGCGAACATTCCAATACTATTTTTAGACTTACTACCTTTTCCGCGAAAAAAAAGAAACCAAGGAAGTTCCGGTTCGGTGACACCATGACGTAAAGTTACTTTCTTGTCATTGTTCAGCAGATTCCTGTGGGAGTCTCATTCGCGGGAAATTCACGACCTTGTCCCCAGGGTCTCTCTTCTTCCTTTCTAAGGAAAGGAAGAAGAGAGACCCTGGGGACGAAGGTGGGGAATTTAAGCTAACAATAAACGGTCTGTGAAAACGCCATGACAGGAATATAGCGCTGTTGTTCGCCCCTAGTCACGGGATAAATCCTGATCAACCTTGTGACAAACTGCATACTAATCCAGTTTTTACAAGACCTTTTTAAAAAGGCAAACAATTTGGAAATCTATCATGAAGGGACGAACCATGCAAAGAATAAGTTGATTAAACATGCAGCACGAGTATAGAATGCCCAAAAAACATCGAATAGGACACCAAGTTTAATTATGGTGCCAACTCTCTGTTGTTTTAAATCCCTAGGGAAACACTGAACAATAGAACTTGACTTGACACTAGTGTTAACACCCCGAATGACACCGCAACCAATATCGTTGGCTTTTGGTGGCAACCACCCTCGTTTTTGCTGTCTATTCCGTTCCAAAAGGGCGACCGATCTCCAATAGTGCAAATCTCTTATTTCTCGTTCTGTATGTCGATCGAATTAAAAACGCTTAAACACAGGTTACTGATCCTTGATGGCCAATGAAGTGCTACGCAAACTGGTATGATCAAACAGATTCTTTTCTTTTCCTCAGAACACGCGTATGATAATACCTTGTCATTTTGTTAAAAGTGAACTTACCGATGTAATTAAATTCTTATGGCTACGTCCGTAACTAACACGTTCTCTTGAAAAATTGTTTACAAAAGTGTTTATAACTTCTACTTTCTACAAAATACAAAACCGAAAAGCTACAGTCTACCGGCGCATGGCCATTTTAAATATAATTCATATTATGTGCCAGTAAGTAGAGTACACGCTTTGTGAAAACCACAAACAAGGCTCTTAAGGATGGTGCCTACTATTGTTATTGCGCATACGTTCTGCGCATCCACATACTCGGATTTCCTATCGGTCGAGCTTACTAATGCAGGGATATTTTTGCGCGGTTTAAAACTATTCGGAGAGAGCAGAACTTAGCAAGTGCTCTTGCTATCCAAAAAGGAAAATTGGGGGTAGCCATACATTTTTCAGAGATAATTAAGCTTTAATTTGGAAAGGAACGCCATACATTGCTTCGTATTTTAAAGCTTTTTACTAATATTGTTGATTAATTATTTTTGAAAAATGCGTGGTTACCCCCAATTTTCTTTTCGGATTATAATAACACTTGTTGAGATCTGCTTTTCCCGCATATCCATACAACCGCGCAAAAATACCTTCGAGTTAGTAGTCACCGTCCTAAGTCAAGACATGAAAGTGTTTTGATGTACGTCCAATTTGGAGATCCAACACGAAATGTCCCTTTAAGTCTAAGCCTTTTCTACGTACATGTATTTCCAACAATAAGGAAACTGTAAAAGCAGAAGCACACCCTTGGAACAAAGCTGGAGATTTTAAGACCACCAATTGTATGCCCAAATATGGAAAACAATAATATCGAGGCTGCACGCGCGGGAAAATGCACGAGCTACGCTTTATCCAAATAAGGAAATTTTGAACTAAAAAAACCCCAGCTCTAAACTAGAGTTAAACGCTTCAAGGTCACAAGCTTCTGGTAAAGCGTTATTTTTAGCTTAGGAAAAATGCAGCTGTTTATCAGCAGCATTTAAGGGAAGCTTTCTGACAAGGTCTGTATTCCTAGACAAGTTACGTTGAAGTTTAGGAGGGGAACAAGCGGATTAACTACTGCCATTTCTGGACACAGGGTTTGACGTTGCATTCTGCTCATAGAGTGCATGCTATAGCTAAATAGGGGTTGGAAACCCCGAAATTTAAACGGTATATATGTAGGCCCTAAAGTTTTCTAATATTACATATTGGAGTAACTATCAAGTTCTACCAAGTCTATCTATTCATCCGATCCGGTTTTCCAAATGCGACATCAGAGAGTTTAACGGCTGCTTCAACGACAACACCACATTACAAAAATATCATTGGCTTAAACAAAAAAATAATCTACACGCATTTTGCGGTTCTCTGCATAGCAACCACGCGAAATCACCAAATTTGAGGTTTTGATGACAACGTGAATACAAAAATATGAACCTTTCGTTCAGCTCTATTTACTCTGAAACCGCGTTCCATGGTATACCAGTTCACTTTTTAGGATACTTCCCCCACACTGTACAATGTAAACGAGATAGAACAATCGCAAAAGACCTACGAAAAGTACAAAGTTATATTTTGAGGTGACATTGTCGTCGACGTCGTTTTCCCTATCGGCAGGCTTTTAAGGCTGGTTTTCACTTGCGACGGAGTCGGAGTCGGAGTCGTAATCAGAAGTGCAGAGCGATACGATCTAGTGAAAATCAAACTGTCGGAGTCCGAAGCAGAACACCGATTCCGCTTATGACTCGGTCGCTTGTGATCCAGTGAAAACTGCATCGTCGGAGTCGGAAGCAGAAGCGAAAAAACAAACCAATCACGATGACCGATTCCAAGCATTGTGATTGGTTTGTTCTTCCGCTTCTGCTTCTGACTCCGACAATCTAATTTTCACTGGATCATAAGCGACGGAGTCATATACGGAGTCGGAAGAGAAAATGGAAACGTTCTGATTCTTCCGACTCCGATTCCGTCGAGCTTATGACTCCGCTTACGACTCCGATCTTTGATTTTCACTAAGGTCGTAAGCGCTCTTACGACTCCGACTACGACGCTAGTGAAAACCAGCCTTTAGAGAACTTAAGCACGACGACGGCGATGGCAAAGAGAACGTCATCTCAAAATATAAATTCGCGTTCTGTAATCACTTCGATTCGTAACTACTTCAACCTTTTTAGGGTGTGGTAGTTCCTCAAGAATGATACTGGTCGGAACGGCGTTTAATTAAGGAAAGAAATGAAAATTCATCTTCAAGTGCTGTTGTCCTTCATAAAATCTCAAACTTGGCTATGTCACGTTGTTAGCGAGCCTACGCGAGAACGTCGTCTAAAAATTATTTCCCGTTATTGTAATTATAACTTCGTTATAGACCCAAGTCGTTTGGAATGGGGAGTGTGTATCAACATTGCAGGAATAAAATTGGCATGAATTGTGTGGTTGTTTGGGGAGAAAGTTACAAATGTCTCGTCATGTTCTGACGTCTTCTACACAACCTGAAAATTGGTGAATTCACGTCGTTAGGGAGCTTAAGCAACGACAACGGCGACGGCAACGAGAACGTCATCTCAAAATATAAATTCGCGTTGTTGTAATCGCTTCGTTACTATTTCAACTTTTTTAATATGACGGGGGTGTGGTAGTTCCTCAAAAATGACGCTCGTAGGAACGGCGCTCATTAAGGGCAGAAAATGAAAATTTATCCTCAAGTAATGACGTTGTCCATAAACCTCAAATTTGGCTATTTCACGTTGTAGTTTTGCTGACGACGGCAAAGAAATGGACAAAAGTGAAAAACGCACGTGCAGGGCGTGCAAAGCTATTGTTTTTTCCTACTAAATATGCAAATTTGTGACGTTCTCGTTGCCGTCGCCGTTGTCGTTACTTAAGTTCCCTGTTGTCAGGACAAGGACGGCAAAGAAATGTACCAAAATGCAAAACGCACGTGCAGGGCGTGCAGAGCTATTGTTTTGTCCACTAAATACGCAAATTTGTGACTGACTTTCTTGATGCCTTCGCGTCGCCGTGGCTGTTGTCGTTGCTTAACTTGTGAGTTCCCTAGTGTGGCTGGCTTCCCTAAATTGTTTGTTCGTCAATCTTCACCGAGGCACGCGGAAGGCTTACACGGTTTGCATTTAAATGATCAAATCCATGTAGTTGAGTAATTGAGGTGGTAGCAGTGTTTCAGAGTGCTCTCATCGCCTTGCATACTCCCC